>NC_084928.1:37575411-37915063 GCF_958298935.1 Phragmites australis | reverse complement strand
CTAAAACCCTAAACCCTAAACCCTAAACCCTAAACCCTAAACCCTAAACCCTAAACCCTAAACCCTAAACCCTAAAACCCTAAACCCTAAACCCTAAACCCTAAACCCTAAACCCTAAACCCTAAACCCTAAACCCTAAACCCTAAACCCTAAACCCTAAACCCTAAACCCTAAACCCTAAACCCTAAACCCTAAACCCTAAACCCTAAACCCTAAACCCTAAACCCTAAACCCTAAACCCTAAACCCTAAACCCTAAACCCTAAACCCTAAACCCTAAACCCTAAACCCTAAACCCTAAACCCTAAACCCTAAACCCTAAACCCTAAACCCTAAACCCTAAACCCTAAACCCTAAACCCTAAACCCTAAACCCTAAACCCTAACCCTAAACCCTAAACCCTAAACCCTAAACCCTAAACCCTAAACCCTAAACCCTAAACCCTAAACCCTAAACCCTAAACCCTAAACCCTAAACCCTAAACCCTAAACCCTAAACCCTAAACCCTAAACCCTAAACCCTAAACCCTAAACCCTAAACCCTAAACCCTAAACCCTAAACCCTAAACCCTAAACCCTAAACCCTAAACCCTAAACCCTAAACCCTAAACCCTAAACCCTAAACCCTAAACCCTAAACCCTAAACCCTAAACCCTAAACCCTAAACCCTAAACCCTAAACCCTAAACCCTAAACCCTAAACCCTAAACCCTAAACCCTAAACCCTAAACCCTAAACCCTAAACCCTAAACCCTAAACCCTAAACCCTAAACCCTAAACCCTAAACCCTAAACCCTAAACCCTAAACCCTAAACCCTAAACCCTAAACCCTAAACCCTAAACCCTAAACCCTAAACCCTAAACCCTAAACCCTAAACCCTAAACCCTAAACCCTAAACCCTAAACCCTAAACCCTAAACCCTAAACCCTAAACCCTAAACCCTAAACCCTAAACCCTAAACCCTAAACCCTAAACCCTAAACCCTAAACCCTAAACCCTAAACCCTAAACCCTAAACCCTAAACCCTAAACCCTAAACCCTAAACCCTAAACCCTAAACCCTAAACCCTAAACCCTAAACCCTAAACCCTAAACCCTAAACCCTAAACCCTAAACCCTAAACCCTAAACCCTAAACCCTAAACCCTAAACCCTAAACCCTAAACCCTAAACCCTAAACCCTAAACCCTAAACCCTAAACCCTAAACCCTAAACCCTAAACCCTAAACCCTAAACCCTAAACCCTAAACCCTAAACCCTAAACCCTAAACCCTAAACCCTAAACCCTAAACCCTAAACCCTAAACCCTAAACCCTAAACCCTAAACCCTAAACCCTAAACCCTAAACCCTAAACCCTAAACCCTAAACCCTAAACCCTAAACCCTAAACCCTAAACCCTAAACCCTAAACCCTAAACCCTAAACCCTAAACCCTAAACCCTAAACCCTAAACCCTAAACCCTAAACCCTAAACCCTAAACCCTAAACCCTAAACCCTAAACCCTAAACCCTAAACCCTAAACCCTAAACCCTAAACCCTAAACCCTAAACCCTAAACCCTAAACCCTAAACCCTAAACCCTAAACCCTAAACCCTAAACCCTAAACCCTAAACCCTAAACCCTAAACCCTAAACCCTAAACCCTAAACCCTAAACCCTAAACCCTAAACCCTAAACCCTAAACCCTAAACCCTAAACCCTAAACCCTAAACCCTAAACCCTAAACCCTAAACCCTAAACCCTAAACCCTAAACCCTAAACCCTAAACCCTAAACCCTAAACCCTAAACCCTAAACCCTAAACCCTAAACCCTAAACCCTAAACCCTAAACCCTAAACCCTAAACCCTAAACCCTAAACCCTAAACCCTAAACCCTAAACCCTAAACCCTAAACCCTAAACCCTAAACCCTAAACCCTAAACCCTAAACCCTAAACCCTAAACCCTAAACCCTAAACCCTAAACCCTAAACCCTAAACCCTAAACCCTAAACCCTAAACCCTAAACCCTAAACCCTAAACCCTAAACCCTAAACCCTAAACCCTAAACCCTAAACCCTAAACCCTAAACCCTAAACCCTAAACCCTAAACCCTAAACCCTAAACCCTAAACCCTAAACCCTAAACCCTAAACCCTAAACCCTAAACCCTAAACCCTAAACCCTAAACCCTAAACCCTAAACCCTAAACCCTAAACCCTAAACCCTAAACCCTAAACCCTAAACCCTAAACCCTAAACCCTAAACCCTAAACCCTAAACCCTAAACCCTAAACCCTAAACCCTAAACCCTAAACCCTAAACCCTAAACCCTAAACCCTAAACCCTAAACCCTAAACCCTAAACCCTAAACCCTAAACCCTAAACCCTAAACCCTAAACCCTAAACCCTAAACCCTAAACCCTAAACCCTAAACCCTAAACCCTAAACCCTAAACCCTAAACCCTAAACCCTAAACCCTAAACCCTAAACCCTAAACCCTAAACCCTAAACCCTAAACCCTAAACCCTAAACCCTAAACCCTAAACCCTAAACCCTAAACCCTAAACCCTAAACCCTAAACCCTAAACCCTAAACCCTAAACCCTAAACCCTAAACCCTAAACCCTAAACCCTAAACCCTAAACCCTAAACCCTAAACCCTAAACCCTAAACCCTAAACCCTAAACCCTAAACCCTAAACCCTAAACCCTAAACCCTAAACCCTAAACCCTAAACCCTAAACCCTAAACCCTAAACCCTAAACCCTAAACCCTAAACCCTAAACCCTAAACCCTAAACCCTAAACCCTAAACCCTAAACCCTAAACCCTAAACCCTAAACCCTAAACCCTAAACCCTAAACCCTAAACCCTAAACCCTAAACCCTAAACCCTAAACCCTAAACCCTAAACCCTAAACCCTAAACCCTAAACCCTAAACCCTAAACCCTAAACCCTAAACCCTAAACCCTAAACCCTAAACCCTAAACCCTAAACCCTAAACCCTAAACCCTAAACCCTAAACCCTAAACCCTAAACCCTAAACCCTAAACCCTAAACCCTAAACCCTAAACCCTAAACCCTAAACCCTAAACCCTAAACCCTAAACCCTAAACCCTAAACCCTAAACCCTAAACCCTAAACCCTAAACCCTAAACCCTAAACCCTAAACCCTAAACCCTAAACCCTAAACCCTAAACCCTAAACCCTAAACCCTAAACCCTAAACCCTAAACCCTAAACCCTAAACCCTAAACCCTAAACCCTAAACCCTAAACCCTAAACCCTAAACCCTAAACCCTAAACCCTAAACCCTAAACCCTAAACCCTAAACCCTAAACCCTAAACCCTAAACCCTAAACCCTAAACCCTAAACCCTAAACCCTAAACCCTAAACCCTAAACCCTAAACCCTAAACCCTAAACCCTAAACCCTAAACCCTAAACCCTAAACCCTAAACCCTAAACCCTAAACCCTAAACCCTAAACCCTAAACCCTAAACCCTAAACCCTAAACCCTAAACCCTAAACCCTAAACCCTAAACCCTAAACCCTAAACCCTAAACCCTAAACCCTAAACCCTAAACCCTAAACCCTAAACCCTAAACCCTAAACCCTAAACCCTAAACCCTAAACCCTAAACCCTAAACCCTAAACCCTAAACCCTAAACCCTAAACCCTAAACCCTAAACCCTAAACCCTAAACCCTAAACCCTAAACCCTAAACCCTAAACCCTAAACCCTAAACCCTAAACCCTAAACCCTAAACCCTAAACCCTAAACCCTAAACCCTAAACCCTAAACCCTAAACCCTAAACCCTAAACCCTAAACCCTAAACCCTAAACCCTAAACCCTAAACCCTAAACCCTAAACCCTAAACCCTAAACCCTAAACCCTAAACCCTAAACCCTAAACCCTAAACCCTAAACCCTAAACCCTAAACCCTAAACCCTAAACCCTAAACCCTAAACCCTAAACCCTAAACCCTAAACCCTAAACCCTAAACCCTAAACCCTAAACCCTAAACCCTAAACCCTAAACCCTAAACCCTAAACCCTAAACCCTAAACCCTAAACCCTAAACCCTAAACCCTAAACCCTAAACCCTAAACCCTAAACCCTAAACCCTAAACCCTAAACCCTAAACCCTAAACCCTAAACCCTAAACCCTAAACCCTAAACCCTAAACCCTAAACCCTAAACCCTAAACCCTAAACCCTAAACCCTAAACCCTAAACCCTAAACCCTAAACCCTAAACCCTAAACCCTAAACCCTAAACCCTAAACCCTAAACCCTAAACCCTAAACCCTAAACCCTAAACCCTAAACCCTAAACCCTAAACCCTAAACCCTAAACCCTAAACCCTAAACCCTAAACCCTAAACCCTAAACCCTAAACCCTAAACCCTAAACCCTAAACCCTAAACCCTAAACCCTAAACCCTAAACCCTAAACCCTAAACCCTAAACCCTAAACCCTAAACCCTAAACCCTAAACCCTAAACCCTAAACCCTAAACCCTAAACCCTAAACCCTAAACCCTAAACCCTAAACCCTAAACCCTAAACCCTAAACCCTAAACCCTAAACCCTAAACCCTAAACCCTAAACCCTAAACCCTAAACCCTAAACCCTAAACCCTAAACCCTAAACCCTAAACCCTAAACCCTAAACCCTAAACCCTAAACCCTAAACCCTAAACCCTAAACCCTAAACCCTAAACCCTAAACCCTAAACCCTAAACCCTAAACCCTAAACCCTAAACCCTAAACCCTAAACCCTAAACCCTAAACCCTAAACCCTAAACCCTAAACCCTAAACCCTAAACCCTAAACCCTAAACCCTAAACCCTAAACCCTAAACCCTAAACCCTAAACCCTAAACCCTAAACCCTAAACCCTAAACCCTAAACCCTAAACCCTAAACCCTAAACCCTAAACCCTAAACCCTAAACCCTAAACCCTAAACCCTAAACCCTAAACCCTAAACCCTAAACCCTAAACCCTAAACCCTAAACCCTAAACCCTAAACCCTAAACCCTAAACCCTAAACCCTAAACCCTAAACCCTAAACCCTAAACCCTAAACCCTAAACCCTAAACCCTAAACCCTAAACCCTAAACCCTAAACCCTAAACCCTAAACCCTAAACCCTAAACCCTAAACCCTAAACCCTAAACCCTAAACCCTAAACCCTAAACCCTAAACCCTAAACCCTAAACCCTAAACCCTAAACCCTAAACCCTAAACCCTAAACCCTAAACCCTAAACCCTAAACCCTAAACCCTAAACCCTAAACCCTAAACCCTAAACCCTAAACCCTAAACCCTAAACCCTAAACCCTAAACCCTAAACCCTAAACCCTAAACCCTAAACCCTAAACCCTAAACCCTAAACCCTAAACCCTAAACCCTAAACCCTAAACCCTAAACCCTAAACCCTAAACCCTAAACCCTAAACCCTAAACCCTAAACCCTAAACCCTAAACCCTAAACCCTAAACCCTAAACCCTAAACCCTAAACCCTAAACCCTAAACCCTAAACCCTAAACCCTAAACCCTAAACCCTAAACCCTAAACCCTAAACCCTAAACCCTAAACCCTAAACCCTAAACCCTAAACCCTAAACCCTAAACCCTAAACCCTAAACCCTAAACCCTAAACCCTAAACCCTAAACCCTAAACCCTAAACCCTAAACCCTAAACCCTAAACCCTAAACCCTAAACCCTAAACCCTAAACCCTAAACCCTAAACCCTAAACCCTAAACCCTAAACCCTAAACCCTAAACCCTAAACCCTAAACCCTAAACCCTAAACCCTAAACCCTAAACCCTAAACCCTAAACCCTAAACCCTAAACCCTAAACCCTAAACCCTAAACCCTAAACCCTAAACCCTAAACCCTAAACCCTAAACCCTAAACCCTAAACCCTAAACCCTAAACCCTAAACCCTAAACCCTAAACCCTAAACCCTAAACCCTAAACCCTAAACCCTAAACCCTAAACCCTAAACCCTAAACCCTAAACCCTAAACCCTAAACCCTAAACCCTAAACCCTAAACCCTAAACCCTAAACCCTAAACCCTAAACCCTAAACCCTAAACCCTAAACCCTAAACCCTAAACCCTAAACCCTAAACCCTAAACCCTAAACCCTAAACCCTAAACCCTAAACCCTAAACCCTAAACCCTAAACCCTAAACCCTAAACCCTAAACCCTAAACCCTAAACCCTAAACCCTAAACCCTAAACCCTAAACCCTAAACCCTAAACCCTAAACCCTAAACCCTAAACCCTAAACCCTAAACCCTAAACCCTAAACCCTAAACCCTAAACCCTAAACCCTAAACCCTAAACCCTAAACCCTAAACCCTAAACCCTAAACCCTAAACCCTAAACCCTAAACCCTAAACCCTAAACCCTAAACCCTAAACCCTAAACCCTAAACCCTAAAACCCTAAACCCTAAACCCTAAACCCTAAACCCTAAACCCTAAACCCTAAACCCTAAACCCTAAACCCTAAACCCTAAACCCTAAACCCTAAACCCTAAACCCTAAACCCTAACCCTAAACCCTAAACCCTAAACCCTAAACCCTAAACCCTAAACCCTAAACCCTAAACCCTAAACCCTAAAACCCTAAACCCTAAACCCTAAACCCTAAACCCTAAACCCTAAACCCTAAACCCTAAACCCTAAACCCTAAACCCTAAACCCTAAACCCTAAACCCTAAACCCTAAACCCTAAACCCTAAACCCTAAACCCTAAACCCTAAACCCTAAACCCTAAACCCTAAACCCTAAACACCCTAAACCCTAAACCCTAAACCCTAAACCACACACATATATACATATAGGTGTATATATATGTATGTATGTATAATTATAATAGGATTAACTCCTCTAAGCTTCATCCTCCTTAATAGATCGATCGATTACGCGATTACATGGACGATTACGCGAGTCCCTTTTGGCTCAAGATGGCCTATTTGTCCTGCAGGTAAACACTTTATCTGCCGCTGGGTCTGCCAGTCACGCATGCAACTAAAAATAATCAAGTTATTAATGACTAGACAAAACCAAGAATCATCATCATCAACTTACATATACAACTAGTCTAGCTGAGCTAGCTAGATATGCATCAATGTACATATACATCGATCTCGAGTGGAGTCAACGTAACCGATTCTCATTTGCATGTATATATCTGATTTGCATGCAGTCCATATCTCAATCCCAGAAGAACGGTACGAGGAAGAGTTTGGACTTCATAAAAGAAGAATACATCTTCCACGGGGACTGCCTTCCTTCGTTGGCCCGGATAACGTCTGCCATGTCCACGGCTCTGGTCTGTTGCTAATTCTTCTTCTTCACTAGTACTTGTTCCGGTAACGAAAGAGTGATGTTTTGGAACATGTGCAATCAACCTGTCAAAACTTTGGTGATCAATTACTTTTACCTTGCAACTGCAACATACGCATCGATTGTATCCCTGCCTGATTAAATGATTGAATACTGTAATTTGGAGTGCAGCATCGAGCACCTTGATATATACATGCATGCAATCACAGAATTTTCGTGAGCGGCAAAATAGAACCGCCAAGAAAATGAAATTTTTCTTGGGGGTGTCATCAAACCGCTAAGAAATATATTTTCCATGAGGGGGAAATGCAAACCGCCACTAAATTGAAGATTTTCTTGGGGTTGTCCATAAACCGCGCATGAAAATAATGAATTTTCTTGGGAGTTTCCCTAAACCGTACCGCCAGTAAAATGAACATTTTCCTTGGTGGTGCCATTAATTAAACCGCCACGAAAATAAATATTTTTCTTGGGGATTTGCCTAAATTGACAAGAGAATGCAGCCTGTCACATTCCCAAGCCACATCCCTGGCTTCCTTATCCGCATAACACACGCATTGTTCCTAAGCAACAAGTGCCAAAAAATCACCACGCACCTCAGACTTAGAAAGAGGGAAATTAATGTGTAGCACAACATGTATCCCAAGCAGCCATAAAACCCTAGCCCTGCCTGCTTCTCTCCCAGCTGCTGCATGCCCTAACTTGACCTCATCATCCTCCACACCGCATCTCACCCACATCACAGTACCCCTTTTGCCTCACCCGCGCACTGCTATTGAATCACATCGACCCAAGCGAGCCGCACTGCAACATCCCCAAGCAAGCCATCGCTACAGTGACCACCACTACGCCATCGTTGCACTGAGCCTCGACGCACTGTGCACCGCCAAAATCCGATCCGATTTAGGTAATGAAACCTGGCCCCTCTTGTTGGCGCAGAATTGGGTAACATCTCGTCAATACGGGTCCATCAAGGATACTTATCGCTTTTCGTAGCAACGCGCGACTTGTCTACAAGTAAATAAGCAAATATTTCGACCGGCAACCTTGGGGCTCGCCGCCCGAACGATTTACGAGCAAATCGATAAAGAACTACCACCCGAACCATAGGGATTCGAAGTAGCAGCGAAGAACTAACTTTATATTACAGAGAAGTAAAGGCAAAACGAAAAGTAGATGCGATTGACTGATGGATATGTAATCAGCCTCCACCCCTCGACTATTTATAAGGGAGTATGGTCTTGACCCTAGGGAATCGAAGTAGGGCTCTATTCCAACCCTAAACACGCTATGTTCAGCCAAAATCGCGAAAGAGATCCGAACAAATTCACAAATCCACTTCGATTCGGTTTTGGACTGAACACCGGATAGTTCGATGAAAACAAACTCCAGAACACCGGACCATCCGGCGAGTTCACTCGGCCGAAACTCTAAGACACGGTCTTACACATACCAGATATTCCGACGTCATATTTATAGTCACCAGAGTATGTCACCGGACCAATATTTGCAGAGAGTAAATTTTTTGTAAAGTTTTCCTTTTGAACGCACAGGATGATCCGGTGATCATCAAAGACCTCACCGGACAATTTTCACCAGAGAATATTTTTTTGGCTAAAAACCTTCTTCTTCTCACCGGATAGTCCGGTGATACCCCAAAATCTCCACCGGACTATTTCTTCCAGAGAGCAAGTTTTCGGCGTAAATTGACCTTCTACACATCGGATAGTCCGGTGATACCCCGGAACCTCCACTGAACCATTTCTTCTAGAGATTAAGTTTTCGGCGCAAATTGACCTTCTACACACTGGATAGTCCGGCGTTTTCACCGGATCATTCACCGAACTATTATATGCAGAGAGCATGTTTTACTGCACCAAATTCGAACTACAAGCACCGGATAGTCCGGCGTTCAATGAGCCCCTCACCGGACTATTTCTTCCAGAAAGTATGTCTTCTGACCGAAATTGAACTACAAGCACCAGATAGTCTGGTGATGGCACAACATTGATCACCAGACTATCCGATGTATAAAAAAAATCTAGTCATACTATTTTTTGCTATCAACACATGTCCCCCTATTTTTTTGGTAAAGCTTGTGTACCAAAAAATATTTTTACACAGGATAATCATGAATATCTCATCTTCTATTCCAAGTTAAGACTTAGGCGATACAAACAACATATCGGCCATATGTGCATGTTCTAAGGGCGATGATATTCACACCGGCCACGTACAGTGATATATCTTAAGATGATAGTAAATTACACCGAACATGTATAGTTACCTTCTCAAGCATCTTGCCAAACGCTCAGATAATATTTCTTCAAGTATTTCCCATTGATAGCGCGAGGCATCCTGTCTCCTTGTACATATTGCAGCATGTATGAATTCCCAGGCATAATTCCTACAACTTTAAAAGAACCTTCCCAACTAGGAGACCACTTCCCGAATTTATTATCTTTAGACCCAATAGGTAAAATCATCTTCTAAACTAAATCCCCTATTTGAAACAATTTTTCTTTTACTTTCTTATTGTAGACTTTAGCTACTCTTAACTTATCATTTTCAATTTCTCTCAAAGCTTTAAGCCTTTCATCATTGAGGTTATCTACTCTATCTATCATTGCATCATAATAATCAACGGCTGAATAGTTATTTTGTCGTACCACTCTCAATACGCCAAGATTTACCTCAACGGGCAAAACGGTCTCTTGTCTATACACTAACTCATAAGTAGTAACCTTAGTAGCACTATACCTAGATATACGATGAGCCAACAATGCTTCACTCAAAACTTCATGCCACCTTTTTGAATGTTTTTCTATCTTCTTCTTTATAAGCTTAATCAAAATTTTATTTCTAGACTCAGCTTGTCCATTAGCCTAAGCATAATATGGTGAGGAATTGAGAAGCTTAATTCTAAGTGATTCGGCAAACTCACGCACCTGATGAGAAATAAAAGAAGAACCTTGATGTGTAGTTAAAGTTTGCGGAATACCAAATATATGAATAATATGTTCCAAAATAAACTTGATTACCTCTTTGTGTGTCATGTTCTTCAAGGGAACGATCTCGGTCCACTTTATGAAGTAATCCGTAGCAACCAAAACAAAGCGATGACCTTTGGAAGATGAAGGATGAATTTGGCTGATGAAATCCAAAGCCCATCCTCGGAACGACCATGGTTTAATGATAGGATTCAACATAGAAGCAGAAGCTAACTGTATATCACCAAACTTTTGACATGTTTCACATCCTTTGTAATATCTAGAGCAATCATCAAACATAGTCGGGAAATAAAATCCAGCTCTCCTTAACAACCATACCATTTTGTGAGCCGACTAATGTGTTCCACAAATACCTTCATGTACTTCACCTATAGTAATTTTACTTTGCTCCGAACCTAGACATTTTAGAAGCAACCCATCTATAGTTCGGCGATATAATTCACCATCCAACATCACATATTTTAAAGCTTGTCGCCTAATATTTCTATTTACCGATGAACTAGGATTTTCTAAATATTCGATCATCGGCTTTCTCCAATCACTAGACATATGCATATCTGATTTCTTGGGCAAAACCGAATCTTCCTCCTATTGTTCGGCCAAAAGAACACTAACACAAGCTAACAACGGTTTTTCTAACACAAAGAACATACTCACTCGATAACCAGATGGTTGCTGCGCTAAATCATTTGCCCTCATATTCTCTTCTCTAGATATGTGAACGATGGTGAAATCATGAAAACTTGCTATGATATCTAAGCATCTATCCAAATAGCTATTTAGTGACCCATCAAAGCATTGATAAACTCTAGAAACTTGCTGCACCACTAATAATGAATCACCAAACACTTCTACATGTGTCACGCCCATGGACTTTAAAATTTGCAAACCTAACAAAAGAGCTTCGTACTCAGCTTAATTGTTGGTACAAAAGTATTTTAAGCGAACCGATGTTTAAAAAATAACATCTCTAGGGGAAATTAAAACAATGCCAACACCTTGACCTTCTCTACAAGTCGAGCCATCAAAGTATAATTTCCATAGACACACACTAATCAAACTAACCAATGCATCACTATCAATACGATGATCAACAGTAAAATCAGCAACGATTTAGCTTTTCATAGATCCTAATGGTTCATAAGCCAAATCATATTCGATCAAAGCATAGAGCCACTTTCCGATTCTATCACTCAAAATCAGCTTTTGCAACATGTACTTAATAACATCGGTTTGGCATGCAACCACACAAGTACTAGAAAGCAAATAATGTTTCAACTTGGTGCATGCATAGTATAAAGATAAACATAATTTTTCAATAAACGTATACCTTGTTTCCGCATCCAAGATACGCCGGCTCAAATAAGTGATCGCATATTCTTTCCCTTCGCTTTCTTGTGTAAAAACAACACATATTATCGTCTCTTGTGCAGCAACATATAGCCGAAATAGAATCCCAGCCTTGGGCACCATTAACACGGGAGGTGATGACAAATATTTTTTGATGTCATAAAAAGCTCGTTGTTGTTCTACCCCTCAAGTAAAATCGGCTTCTTTCTTTAACCAAAGTATGGGAGTAAAAACACTAATCTTGCCGGATAAGTTAGATATGAGATACCTTAAATAATTGACCTTTTTCAGTAATTTTTTGACACCCCTCTTTGATTGTGGCGCTCCCAACTTATCTATGGCTGCTATTTTGTTAGGATCTATCTCTATGTCTCTTTTATGTATTATAAAACCTAAGAATTTGCCCTGTAACACCCCAGGGCCGCCAGAATCCTGGGATGTCACTAAACTACGCAAACTACAACTTGCCATAATAATAATAAAAATGGCAGCATCTCCTCTATGAAAATAAGCATCGTGAAAGCATTAACACAGATAAACAAGATATACAGATTATCACAATAACGGATAAAAACATCCTAACATGAACCAAAAGGAAAAATATTAAGTTTAACTTCACCACCACATTTTAAACTTCAAACGTACGACTCTAAGGACTAAACTTTATTTATTATTACAGCACAATGATAAAAAAAAAATATAGGCATGAAGTGCAAAACGTGCTGCTACATTCCCGTCCCTTCACGACATGCATAAAATACCTGGAAGGAGTAATGCAAGAGTGAGATATAAAATCCTAGCAAGCAAACTTGTGTTGGCAAGTTATTTAAATCATAAGTTGTTTAAGCATCGATTTAATACAGTTTTCTCAAGACATAAGACATGTTAGGATAGTATTAACAACATTAAAGAATAACTTCAAATAAAGATCACAACCACATGTGTAACTTCATATCCATAATAACATATAAATGTTATTAATTTTCAAGAATGCATATGAATGCAATGATATGTCTTCTTTTGCATCGCACCCCTCCTCAGGCAACGTACGATGTGTACCGATACAGTCATAATCTTTACGACATAACTTCCAATGCATATGCAAATGCAAGTGCACATGGTAGAAAATATGCTGCAATTGCATTAAAGTATACTACCAATAATACTTCAACTTCATCCTCAAGTCAAATAACAATATAGCTCACAAGAATTGTAGCAACGTAAGGATAGATATAAGTCAATGATTAAACATGCTTAAACATAAAGCATAACATAAAGTTTAGATCACAGTTAAATTGTCATGGTTCTGAAATAAAGGTGTAGTGATGAAAATAACAAGTCAAAATGGTAGCAACAATATAGCTACGTTTACTTGCCTTCTACCGACGATAATGGCCAACTTCAAGTGTGAGACGAAGAACCACTACCTAAACATAACTATAACTCAGCACTAACACTCCTCATAACATGCAAATACATAAAACAAAGCGCTCCTATGCCCGAAACCCTCAATCAAGACATATCGACCAAAAACAGCACACACGCATTAGTTTGACAGGAGCAGCAGTACTTATCTTTTTCGTAACTATTTTTCTACCACAGATATAATAGCAAAAGAATACATTTTCCAAAACTACAGAACAAGGGCTACAACTTTCGTTGAGATGACACAATTTTCTCATGCCTCTAAGGTCTCCTAAATGACATAGCAAAACAGCTCTAGAAACCTGTCGTCAATTTCAGACAGCAGCCACCCAAACCTGTTTATCTCCAGAAATACGCAACAAAAAATTCAAAACAATTTGTGGACATGTAGATCATAACACAAGCTTCAACTTTTGTATCATTCAGATCTACATAAAACATCTCTAACAAGGCCTAATCAAGCTCTGAACTTCAACAACGAAATCTGTCAACCATTAATTGCAGAAAAGTTCAGAACAGCGTAACTAGAGTTACAATCAATGAAAAATTGCATTGTTCACACTATTGGAAATCTTAATGAATCCTCTACAAACTTCTGGAATTCTGAAAAATTGGCTTGGCAACTAAGATTCCCAAAAATAGAATAGATCTAACAATGACAGAAATTCGACAGAGGTACAACAGTCAGATTCAAACAGCAATATCTCCTAAACAACATGGCCAAAAAATCTGAACTTTCACTGGTAGCTAGGTTTCGACGTTAGCTACAACTTTCTAGTTGATCACTTCTACAGAAAAAATCATCTAGGTCACCAAAACATCAAGAACACGCACACTGCTTAATCTGCCTGCGCGCAGAACACTCAGTTCGACCCCAAACCACAAATTCCCCTAACCAAAACCTCTCAAACCAAGATCTACCGGTCATAATCATCAACCAAAACATGAAGAACAGCAGAGGAATTATTACCTTAGAGCACCACAGCAAGAAAACCCCAAAATCCCCTAGCTCCAAACCTCCTCTTCCCCTCTTCTCCTTGCTTTCCTTGCTGCCCTTCCCTCCCTCTTCTTCTCCTCTTCTTGGCCGGATTCCAGCAGCAGCAGTCACTCTAGGGCAGGACTGGGAGACGCCACCATAGGGGAAAGAGTGGGGGGGGGGGGTGGCGGCACAGTAGAGGGACGGCTAGGGTTTTGGCGGGGTGGAGGGGAAAAAGAAGGGGGGGCGTCTGGGCCTTTGGGGGAGGGGCTAGGCTAATCGGCCCAAGCCCAGGTTGGCTCAGCCCACTCTCATGGTTAAAGCTTCTCTATTTTAAAAGAAATACACTGCTGCAATTTACCTCAATTTTTTCTCTTTTCTTTCCCGACAAGAGCGATTCAATACCAAAAAAATCAGAAACGACGACTTCCAATTTCCTTCCAAAATTTTAGGGCATTACATGCCCGCCATTACACCAAAAGCACACTTAAGTGGGTTCATCTTTAAACCACACTGACGTATTCTTTCAAAAGCTAAACATAAATCGGCTAAATGACTATCCATAACATCCGATTTGATAACAATATCATCGATATAAATCTTCAAGATGACACCAAACAAATCATGAAAGATCAAATTCATAGCTCTTTGATAAGTAGCACCGGCATTCTTTAAACTAAATGTCATAACAACCCATTCAAATAAACCAACAAAACCCAGGCAACAGAAAGGCGTGGTAGACATATCTTCTTCGGCCATGAAAATTTGATTATAGCCCGCATTACCATAAAAAAACTAATAACTCTATGACCCGAAGCATCATTAATCAACATATCGGCGATGGGCATAGAATATTCATCTTTAGGAGTAGCTTTATTTAAATCTCTAAAATCAATGCATACTCTCAACTTATCACTATTTTTCTTCTCAACCGAGACAATATTAGATATCCATTCAGCATATCTACAAGGACGAATAAACTCCGCAGCGAGTAACCGGCTTATTTCTTCTTTGATTCGCCCATACTTGTTAGGATAAAACTTTCTAGCCGGTTGTTTGTGAGGTCTAAAACCCAACTTTATGGGAAGCCGATGCTCTACAAGCTCACGGCTAATTCCCGACATCTCATGATACTCCCAAGCGAAACAATCGATATATTCTTTGAGTGATGCAATTATTTCGCCTTTTTGAACATCATGCATGTTTTTATTCACAAATATCGGCCTAGGAACAGTACCATTTCCTATATCTACCTCTTCTAATGGATCAACCGACGAAAAAACCTTGTCCTAGCTTTTCTATCTCATCAAAATCATCAATAGTCTCTTAAATATAGTTCTTTTTAGACCGATATTACTCCACATGTTATTGCAACCATTCTAAATTACTTTGTTTATTCATTTATAACATTACATTGCTAAGCCGAGATGAAGAAATCGGCTGTACAGACACGGGTACAAAACCATCTCTAGTAACATTAAGAAAATCATACCCCAAAAGGTCTTGACCGGAGAGACACTGTACATTCCTATGTTGCCAATTTACCGAAGCATCGGCCAAAGTAACAAAAACCGATGTATCCGCATGTACAACCTCTATTTCATCATCTACCCATTGAATAAAGAATTGGTGCAAACTAGAAGGTACACAACGATTTGCATGAATCCAATCACCGAATAGTCCGATGATACCCCGGAACCTCCACCAGACCATTTCTTCCAGAGAACAAGTTTTAGGTGCAAATTGACCTTCTACACACCGGATAGTCCAGCATTTTCATCGGATCATTCACTGGACTATTTTATATAGAGAGCATGTTTTTCTGCACTAAATTCGAACTATAAACACCGGATAGTCTGGCGTTCAATGAGCTTCTCACCGGACTACTATTTTTTCCAGAAAGCATATCTTCTAACCGAAATCGAATTACAAGCATTAATGAAGTAAACATTTGTTTTCAACACCTCTCAAACTTGCTGTTATTTATTTTCTCAAATTTTACATCTACATATCATAGGAAATAGCTACTATGGTGTAATATATGGGATTGTGGTGAGTAGCGGATAGTCAAATAAATATGTTCCCAGATTATGATAGACAGGAATGAATTACCACACATTCATTAATGAAGTAAACATTTGTTATAATTATAGTCCAAATTACTCCCAAAATTGTGCGTACTATTCTTCCATTACATCGATTTGTGTTAACCATTTATTTTTGTGAGCATAGAGCCATATATAGTAGAGTACAGAATGCTTAATGCAGCTGGATCATTGCCGTATGCTACTCGATCGTGCCGCGCGCGCTGCCCATATGTTAGATACTGTTATTGGTTATTCTATTAGTCTACCTTTTGTGTCTACTGATATTTGGTAGATTGTTCTATATCAGATTTATGAAACTAAAAAGTATCATCTTGCTCATCATTTTAAAACAGAACAAATTAATGGCAGATCGGGAGTGGATGTACAACGGTTGGTCTCGTGGGCGGGCTCCCTCTAATGATTAGATAGAAAATACCAATCATTTCTTAGATCGTGCATTCTCTATGCCTAGTTTGGTTGAGGGCACCGTTAAGTTTCCATGTGCCTTGTGTCGAAAATATGTTAGGCACAAAAGGTTTGATGTCGAGATGCAATTGTGTAAACATGGGGTTTAGCGATGACTATAGAATACGAACATCACTTGGTGAGCATGTTGAAGCTGGAAATGATGAGGGTTTCAATGAAACTAATCGCATGGATGATATGTTGGTTGATCTAGGTAGTGATCATCCACCGACATTTGATAAGGAGCCAACAGCCACTGCTCGGACTTTTTATAGGATGGTTGCTAGTGCTAATCAATCAATCCACGAGAACACAACGCATTCGTGTCTTTCTGCTATAGCACATTTGTTAGCTTTGAAATCACAGTACTGCATGTCAATTGCACACTTTGAAACGAACTTAGAGTTAATCCATGAATTTTTGCCTCTAGAATCTAAGTTGCCCAAAGACTTCTACTAGTCAAAGAAACTATTCGAGGGCCTTAGTATGCCATATCTAAAAATTGATGTTTGTTATAACAACTATATGCTTTACTACAAAGATAATGAAAATAAAAACAAGTGTGATGTCTGTGGTACCTCTCGCTATGAGGAAGGTTAGAATAAAGTTCCACGTAAAGTGTTGTGGTACCTTCCTGTTGGTGTATCAAGTAAAGGGGTACCCCGGCTAACAGGCCTCACGAAGGGCGCAAACAGCTAGGGGAACATCTCCTAAAAATGCTAATCGATCGATGAGCTACCCCGACCAATGCAAGGCCTCCAGCGACCAATCTCGCTACGCCTTCACACAAACCCACGACCAGCCCCCCTGGTCGCAGGACTGGATCGGACACTCGCCCGAACGCTTCTCTTCACCAGGCATCGGCCCCGACGGATAAGGTCGTGGGCGGTGCAGGGGCGTTGTCCCATCCTGTAGCATTAAAAGGCTACGGAGTGAGACTCTACAGGCCGGCGCAGCGCCGCACGACATATGGGATGTTGTTAGCCATCCGGCAGGGCAAGTGGACAGAGATGGCGCAAAGAGGCAAGTGGATGGGGACGGCGCAGAGGCAAGTGGACGGGAACGGCGTAGAGGCAAGCGGATGGGGACGGTGCAAAAGGGCATCGTTCCGTCCCATTGCATTAAATGCAGCAAGATAAGGCTCTACGGGCTAAGCAAAGAAGGCGCGTGGTAGCACGATATACAATGCCATCAGAGCAAGTTGGCATTTTTGGTACTCTGTAATGATGAGTTGAGTTAAATATTAGAATGAGCAGAAGTTATCTATGTAGGGCCCGCATGTAAGTTCTCCCTCTCCCTACTATATAAAGGGGTGAGGACCCCGTCTGTAACAAGATAGATAAATTCTGGCAAACTGCTAGAATATCGTATGTAACCAAGTGAGATCTACTATAACACAAATATAGGACGTAGGGTTGTTATCCTCCGAGAGACCCGAACCTGTATAATCCCTGGTGTCCCCGAATTCATCATCTACACACAGACACACCCAGTCCTTCAAACATCGTTCACACACCCACTGTCCGACATACCCCGGAATCACTGTCAGGGATTTACCCTCGACGCTTCCCATCAAAGATAGACTGCAAAGGTTATATGCATACACGAAGATGGCAAAGCTAATGCGATCTCACAAGCGGTCCACATCTGGTAAGATGGTGCACCCTTGTGATGTGGAAGCATGGCAACAATTTGATGAAGACTTTCCAGATTTTGCTGGTGACCCTAGAAATGTTCGGCTTGCTTTTGCAACGGATAGTTTCACACCCTTCAGTTTGGGTGCAGCTCCATACTCATGTTGGCCGGTGTTTGTTACTCCATTGAATCTTCCACGAGGCATGCTCATGAAATCGGAGTACATATTTCTTGTCCTTGTAGTCCCCGGTCCTGAGCATCCTGGAAAGAAACTAAATATTCTAATGCAACATTTAATTGATGAACTAATGGGGTTGTGAGAGGGGGTCGAAACTTAGGATGCTTCACTCAAGCAAAACTTTACCATGCGAGCAGCCTATATATGGTCAATCCATGATTTTCCTGCTTATGGTAACTTTGTTGTATGGAGCACTCATGGTAGGCTTGCATGTTCAGTATGCTTGTGTGACGGTAAAGCATTTACACTCCAATATGGTCGCAAGGCTTGCTGGTTTGATTGTCATAGGCGTTTCTTACCTAGTGGCCATGAATTCAGATTTCAAGCTAATGCGTTTCAAAAGAATACAGTGGTTCTTGATGAGACTCTAAGGCATTTAACAAGGGAGGAAATCCTAGCTCAAATGAACACACATGTAGCTAATATGAAAACTTTTGGTAAATTACACAATTGGACCCATATTAGTTGCTTTTGGCAACTTCCATACTTTCATAAACTGTTGCTACCACATAACATCGATGTGATGCATAATAAGAAAAATGTAGCTGAAGCTATATGGAACACATACTTTGACATATCTGACAAGACTAAAGATAATGCTAAAGCAAGGCAAGATCTAGCTAATATTTGCAATCGTCCAGCACAGCATTTGGAGCTAAAGGAAAATGGCAAGTGGCACAAGCTGCGGGCCCCATTTTGCATTGATAAGAATGACAAGACAATGATCTTCAAATGGTTTCAAGAACTCAAGTTTCCTAATGGCTATGCAACCAACATTAGGAGAGGGGTGAACTTATTGCAGCGGAAGATCTTTGGCCTAAAGAGCCATGATTACCACATATTTATGGAGTGTTTACTCCCCGTTGCATTTCGTGGCTTCCTTCCGTAAGACATATGGTTATGTTTGGCTGAGCTTAGTTTTTTTCTATAGGCAGTTGTGCGCCAAAGAGTTAAACAAGGTTACAATATACTCATTAGAAGAGCAAATTGTTGGTCTTCTCTGCAAAATAGAGAAGATATTTCCTCCAAGGTTCTTCAATCCTATGCAACATCTGATTATTCATCTTCCTTATGAGACTCGACTAGGAGGCCCTGTCCAAGCCTGTTGGAACTATCCATATGAGAGATAAAAATAAAAATACTATACTATGTAGGGAAATCCAAAAGCATTCTATAATATTTATTTTTCAATCCTTGTTTTTGGTTCATGTAGGGAAATCCAACAGCTTAGAAAGAAAGTGTGAAATAACGCTCGTGTTGAGACCTGCATTGTAGAGGCTGAATTAGTTGAGAATGCCACAAATTACCTCTATCTTTATTTTAAGCCCTAAGTTTGTTCAGTTAGAAACAAGATTCCGCAATATGATGATGGTGCATATACTTTCAAAAGTTCATGCAACCTTGAAATATTTCAATACCTTGGCAGGTGCATTAGCCCTCGGGGTGTCCGTCCGCTCTTGACAGAAGAGTATAGGGTTGCTTTCTTATATATTTTGACGAACATGGTGGAGATGAATATATTCTTCAATTATGCACACATTCAATCTACAAAGTATAATTTATTTACCATATATTTTGTTGGCAACTATCATAACTTACTTTGTTCCCCTAGAAAATTTGAGAAAGGGCAATGGAAGAGCCGAATTAGACCAAAACCTGAGCAGCTCCGAGACTTAAGGTTAAATGGGTGGAAGATTAGTTGTGAAAAGCGTGGGCCTAATTTCTTTGATTGGTTCAAAGAAGAAGTAATGTTGCTGAAAATTTTCACATTGAAGTAATGTACCTATATATACACCTGAAACTAACATATCAAAATATATTGCATTTTTAGTGCATGAAGGCGTCTAGCATAGATAGTGCCTTATGTCAAATGTCTTATGGTTTTCGCAAAAGAGTAGCCCACTATGGGTGCTATGATCTGAATGGATATAGATTTCGTTCAGAGGAACATGAGAGAACTAAATCAGGATTAACTACAGTTAACACTGGTGTTTGTGTATCTTGTGTTGATGACAACAACAATGAGCTAGAGTAGTATGGAATTATCAAGGACATCATAAAAATAAAATGGGAAGGAAGCTTGCAACTGGAGGTGGTTTTGTTTGATTGTCACTGGTTTGATCCAACACAAAATGGAACTAAGCATTCTGAAAATTTGGGGTTGGTGGAGATTATCATATCTCTAGGCTTTAAGTTTTTGAACCATTTGCCATGGCAAGTCAAGTTAACAGGTTTATTATTTGCCTTATGCATGCAAGGACAAATCATATATAACGGATTGGTGGGTTACATATCATGTTTCTCCGCGTGGCTATGTTCCTCCTAATGACAGCAGTGATGATTCGGAGCCTACTAGTGGCCCAGTGCAAGAAGTGCCATTTTTATCAAGAGGATGGACTGCCAGACACTTTTGTTATAGATTTATGGATTGAGCTAGATAATATAACTTCATTTGTCTTAGATGAGATAACTGATCCCTAGGATTTGAAATTTTTGTCCAAACTGAACACTAAAGCTGAAGGTGAAGAAGATACGAATGATGAAGATACATGTGAAGAAGATGAAGAGGATCTATATGATCAGCCTGAACATCGATCTTATGACCCAAATAATTTTTACTTTATTTTATTTAGATTACAGTTGTACCTGCAATTTGTATGTCCTTAACATCAATTGTACCAGCTGGAACTAAATTAAGCGTTGTAATGGAAGTGTCCTATACATGTGTTATTCCATATCCTTTATATGTGCTGAAAGTGTCCTTTACATGAGATGTTGCATGTTATTGAAAATCCGACCTTTTTCTAACTGAAATCTACAGTAAACTTACCATTTTGTGATAATGTAGGAGATGCAAGGCCTTCAACATAAAAAGTTTGTGGGTAAGCAGCGTGCTGCAAGGGGTGAGACCAGCCAAAGGAGCAATGCTAATGGTGTTAACTCCGAAAGGAGCATTGATAATGGTGTCAACTCCGGAAGGAGCTGTGCTGGTGGTGTTAACTCCCAAATGAGCACCGGTGTTGCAAAAACAAGTGCTTTTGGTACCAAATGGGCCAGCGATGATCCTCCAAAAAGAGGGAGAGAGAAAATGACCAAGATACAACTTAGACTACCTCTGCATGGTCGGAGGGTTGAGCTAGAGCCTAAGGGTGATTCGTAAGTATATGTAGCTCATTTTTGGATAGTAGTAATTATGTCATGTCTGCGGAACTAAAATTATTGTAGTTCAAGTGATTTACCATAGTTTATTTGCAAGGTGCATTTCTCTATGTTAACAAACTGATATGTCAGTTATTTGTTACAGTCTATTCACCTATGTTGTTTACAACCCTAAAGGCTATAAGTACCCCCTCACAAGTAGGAGCTATTCTCAAACGAGCTTATCCAGGCATTATCACAATATATGACGATGAAGGAAATGAAGTTGTTAAACATCCGACATTTTCATGGAATGATTATTATTGGAAAAAGAATGGTCGTGGAGTGTCGTATGCCAAACAAGTGAAAGATGAGTTCTGGGTAATAAAACTGTCTATATGTAGATGTTGGATTTTGTTATTTTAGTTCACATATCTAACTTTGCCTTTTCCTACATATGCAGAGCTTGTTCATAGTTAAGCTGGAGCCACAGGTGAAGAGACGTGCTGGTCGTAGTTTAGAGAACTATCTAGTGAAAAGGGTGACCAATATGATGTACCAAGCACGTTTGGATGTTGTCAAGTTGTACTAGGAAAGAGGAATGCAATGACAAGCGAGCACGCACTAAAGAATTTACAGAAGCACAATACTTAGACTGTAGGCTTGAGTGGTGCAATAACGAAGCTTGGCCCCTCCTTGCCAAGTATTGGACCACTAATGGCTACAAGGAAAAGAGAAAGAAAGCCCAAGAGTCGTGCATGAATTCTAAAGATCCTACTCAGAATAGAGGGGATTCACGGAATTTTGTTGAGACACAACAATTACTGGTATGAAATCCTTGTATCATGAATATTTAAGTCATTTACCTTTACTAGTTTTTCCCAAGGATAATTTGTGGTTTTCCAATCTTGTAGGATTTTACTTTTGGACCTGAGAAGGGTAACACTTTAGACACATATGCTGTAATGGAATCTGGAGTGAAAAATGTGGACAACATGGAAGTATTGGTCCAATTCCCAGCCAGATAGCACAAAAACACTTGGTATGTTCTGCATGGATGGTTAGCATTCTTTGAGATGAAAACTTCTGATTATGTATATTTTCCATATTTTATTTTAGGATGACTACAAAGCAGGAGCTTCAGATGAGAATTCACAAGAACTAGATGGAAAATTGTTGTACTCCATAGGAGGTGGCTTGCCCCATGGCCGTCTGTGGATAAGGCATCTGTTCTAGTAGCTGCTAAATCAATGAATGTTAAGCTAACCAACTCTGATTCTTGTTGAAGTCTGCTCCAAGAAAGCGAGCAACTGAAGGAGACTAATGAGATACTCATTAAGGAAAATATTGTTAACCGTGAGTTGATCGTGGTAATGATCATTTCTTTGTTTGTAGCAATTAATTGGTCCTGTGCATGTATCTTCATTTGGTGTGTTTCAATTGCAGAGGTTTTATGTGGATTTTGGAAAAGAACCACCAACTGATATGCTAAAGCGTCTAGCAGCTATTGATGCACGTCGTCACTAGGTTACAACATTTTACTAAATGATTGTTTGGACAATCTTTTTCTATATTTGGAGGATATTAGATATAGAGATTTTATATTGTTTGGTGGCAGAATACCAACACGAATTGCAGCAGTGAACACATGGCTCCCTGTTGATTAACATGGGCTTAACCACAATCTTAGGTTTAACTAAATGGTAAGGTGTCAAAAAGAAATTTTGCTTGGCAAACGGTTCTCAATTTAATAGCTGCCACAGTGTTAGATAACTTCCTTTTCCGGGGTAGGGGGAACTGTTATATTATACTTCCTTAATCATGTGACATGTCCATTGATTTATATGGCAACATACAACCATATAGTGTACTGTTTTGCCTTTTCCTATCGGTAAGCGAGAAACCAAGTTGAAATATGCCTTAGTTTATATGTGATGAGTGATTGACAAGGTTGTCGATTTGGTTTGTCGAGTTTTGGATTGCTTGAGCTTGATTTGAGCATTTTGACAAACTGGAGTTGGAGTTAGAGAAATGTGTTTGCTTGTCTCATAGTATGCATGTGACGGATGCAACTTGGCGGCCGACAACAGGTGATTAGGGCTAAGTGGGTGCTTGGTTCTGGATGATCAAGGAGGCCGGACGAAGTTAAGGGTGATTCTAGCTGTACACATGAAGGTCAAGCAAAGCATGAAACAGAGCATGAAGACGATGTGCTGACAAAGTCTAGCGAAAGGGATGCCGATGCAAGTAACAAGGTGGCCCGAGGGATCGGGAGTGGGAGAGACTTACTGACGGTCAGAATCGCAAGACGGAGTACACGTGTCGATATCAGAGTGCTTGCTTAAGGTGTAAGCAAGTGGCGAGTCACGCTTTGAGAGCGTGCGGAGGGTTTCGTAGTTTAGCCTCAAAACCGTGGGAGGACTGGAGGAGTACGTGGCACCATCGTGAAGTTTGCGTCGAGGCAAAGCTAAATTATGAAGGTGTCACGGCCGTCCGGCGAATGGAAAAGAAAATAGACCAAAATGTCTTCGGTTGCAGGTAGGAGTGTACTAAAAAAATGGTATTTTGGAAAAAAGTTAGGAAACTTAGGGGTCAAGTTTCCTAGATCTATAAATAGAGAGGTAGAGCTATGGGAGGGTTTGAACTAGCCACTTGAGCCTATTGTGTCACTCATTTTAGAGCCTAGTGCTAGTTTTTTAGAGGAGAGAAAGGATAAGTATTTAGCCTATATATTAGATGAGAGTTTTGAGTGAAAAATCTTTATAATCCGTCTAAAATAAGGTTGACCTCTTTGAGTAATGAAGTTTATGTTTTTGCATATATTTGAATTCCCCTTCTTCTAGCTTCTCTCTATTAGTTATCTTACAAATTTGCAAGTTTTCGGTGTTTCATTATGATTTTTGTTTTGATTTTTGGACTGAATTTTCAGCACATTGTGAAGTCATTCTTCTTGTTGCTAGAGGCATAAAAATCACATACGAGTGTATACTCATGAGTTTTGAACTCTCTTGCCTCTATATCATCAACTTGAAGAATTTCTTCAATCGGTGACCTTATCTTTGATTTGTGAATCTTTCTTCTTAACTTCTAAACTTTGTGTGAGGATGAGTTATAAATTGGTTTGCTGTGGAACCTTGTGTTCGATTCTTACCATAAGACCCACCTTTGATTGAATCTTTAAGTTTGATTTTTGAGTTTTTTGAGTTTCTGTTCTGTTCTAGCCGGATCTTCCGGGTTGAGCTCTATATTTTCGTTATGTTTCTGCGTTTTGTGTTATGCTTTGTTCGTGAGATGTGTTGGATGATAAAATCGAAGAAAATCATCTATTTCAAAAGAAATTTTTTAAAACGACTATTTACTCCTCTCTGATTGTCATTCTCATTCCTATAGTAAACATAACCTGTAAGTAACCCATCCTACTTTAATTGCCAGGATTAGTGTGATCACGGGTCACACCGTATTCATTCCTTGGTCAGAATCAGAACATGATCAGTTAACTGCTGCTGACAACATGCCTGATAACTTGTCATCTGCTAATTGTCTTGTCATTCTCACCACGAGAACCGAGCTTTCTGTTGCGAAATTGCAGTGAAATGGAGGATAACTGTGTTCTAAATCACTTGTTGGTCAGTACTTGTACAAAAGTAGTAGCTAATTGTGATTTTATTACATATCCACTCTCTATCCAATTGGGTACAAGACACATTCAGATGCAGGCACAAGAAAATATGCAGTAGATATATATATATGTATTACCATTTCACCTCCTCTTCTTGTGTAAGAGAATGGTTACCATTACTTTAAAAAATGCAACTCGTGAGGACGACAACTTAGGAAAATATCACTTGTCAGTTACTACTGGTACAAAAAGTAGTAGCTTTTTGGTTGTCAGGAGTAGCTTACACAACCAACTGGGCACAGCACAAGGTACACATATCCAGATGTAGACTCAAGAAATATATATTGCAGATGATATTTGTACCTTCTTCATAAACAAATATTTTCAATTTATACATATGCGCAGTATGGCACATATACACATATATACATATGCGTCACTACCTATGGTTATATTGCTCTCGACAACGCAAACAGCTAGCTATGTTTCACGTGCTTGTTGAATTCTGGATGTTCTCATGTTGATTGAATTTTTTATCCTTACCAACAAAATAAATACAACTACTTAGCTACATGGAAATGATATGAATAATTCAGATAACATTTCTTATTCTTGGCCAATAATCTTTTGCTGTCTAGTCGAGTGACCTAGCTGGCATTCATGCTGCACCTCTGAATATTTGCTTGTTGTGGCCACTTGTAAATGCAGCATGCAAGTTAAGTGTTGTATATATCACAAGCTACCAGAGTATATTAAGGACATGTACACGTTTTTTGCAGGTGGCTGGATCATCACATGCAGGCTGATCACTCAGCTGAAGGCAGGCTCAACAATGACATCTCTGGTGATGACATGTGCACCGACGACAACGGTTTCAATGACCACAATGGTGACAAAAACAGCTTCAATGACTATGACCGTGGCAACCATGGTTTCAATGATGACGACCATGACAACCATGGATTCGGTGATGACGACCGTGACAACTATGGCTTCGGTGACTATGACCGTGACAACCATAGCTTCGGTGACTATAATCGTGACAACCATGGCTTCGGTGACTATGACGATGACAAACTAACTGGCAGTTGATCGGCATGTTGTGATTTGTACTTCTTTTGGTCTATTTTGGTTGGAACATAGTCTGATGCGAGGCTAACCTTTTGCTAATTGGTAGTGATTTATGTATATTTTGGCATGCATTGCAATGTTGCCTTATGCATGTAGTGCAGACTATTAGGAATGATGGATTATTATCGTCTCTAGCTAATATGCACAAATGGACTTGTAATGGACCTCTGGATGTTTAAAACTGCTACCTATGTGGGTGCAAGAATTTTTTTTAATCTGATTTGCATATGGCTGCTAGAATTTTTGTAATCCGATTTGCATGTGGCTGCCAACGTGGGATCCCATATTTGTGTTGCCATGAAATGTGCTTTCCTGACCATAGTGCATATATTTTCTTGCCAGGTTTTAACACTCCTGAATTGCATTAACCTGATGGTGTCTTTCATCGGCAAAATAATTATTAAACTGATGGTGTGGTACCGTCAGTAAAATACCTATTAACCAGACAGTTGTAACCCTCACGAAAACACATTAATGTGTTGGTTGACAGCCGTTGGGAAAATAATCTCTGTCGCTCTGCAGACCTAACGACACCCAAATTGTCCTGGTGGTTTCCGTCAGGAAATGAGAAATGTTTCCTTGGCGGTTGGCTACCAAGAAAATTTTGTTTCCTTGTTGTTCTATTCCTGAGGGTGTTTTCTTGGTGGTGCATCGCCAATAAAAATTTCCTTGATGGTTTTCCTTATTTCCTTGGTGGTTTTGGACCCTCACGAAAATTCTTGAATGTGGTAGTGAATTGTAATTTGTTTCTTAACGCAAACTTTGTCACAAACAATTTATTATTTATATGAAATTATGTGTGTATATATGTGTATATATCAGTATGGAATTTGAAATAACTAATAGTGACCTGACTACATATAAATAATAATTTGTGGATTGTGTTTTCTCGGCCTGGCAACGACAAGCTGGGTTCGATAATAAGAAGCCTTCCACAAGCTAAGCTTATCGACAGCAAATTAAGGTTATGTTTGGCACAGTTTATTACAGCTTATGTTTCTCAGAAGCTATAAGCTGAAATAAATAGATTAGTTTATTACTGACTTTTGAAAAACTGAAAAGCGCTTCTGATGAAATGAACTAAAAACTAATAAACTAGCTGAGGGTCTATTTGTTTGGATTTCTGCTTTTGGGTTTTTTTGAAAAGCTGTGCTTTTGACTTTTCTGAAAAGTTGCTTTTGAAAATAGGTTGTTGGCTTCTACAACAATTTTTTGGCTTATCGCCACATAGCTTCTCAGAAAAGCGTCTCTCAGCGAGGTTCTCAGCTTTAGTTTATTTTTCTCAAAAGTATATTTCTACCTTCTTGTCACGTCCTAAAACCGTAATCATGTAATTAAGCATAATTATGCATCATAAGTATCATGTTTAATCATAAGCATTCGTTGAGTGCTTGTTAGTTTCATATGTTGGCTTAACTTTTTTTTGCTAAGTGTTTTTTTGAAAATACTCGACGTTAGAGTTTTATTTTAGTTCTGCATAGGCGTTTGGGTGAGTCCAATTTAAATTGAGTTCATCTCATTTTGTAATAATCCTTAGGATTTTTAGAGCACTAGAACACATCGCTTGGATTAATTAAATGGGGAGAGAAAGAAATGAGTTTCAGCTGAAATAAACATGTGACTCTAATACGTGGGACCCACCTAGCTGGCCCCACCACCTCACCTCTCTCTCCCAATTGTAGCAGCCCTTTTTCCCCTCCCACCCATGCTCCCCCTCGCTCCCTCATTCTCACTCTCACTCTCCCACCAAAAACAGCAAGAGCAGAGCTACTCTCCTCCCTCTCTCAAGCTCTCTCCTCCTCCACCCAGATCCCTCTCTCAAGAAGGCAAATCAAGGTATGCATGTGTCGCCCTGGTGTTCCCCACCTCTCTATCTTCCCATACATCTAAGAAATTCATTCATGCATGAAGGATTGAAGGATTGACAAACCATTTTTGTCACCTCTCTCTTTTCTGAAAATTTCAGCACTTGGGTCTCTCTTCTCCAAGCCAGTTCCTTCGATTTCTCCCTCAACCGACGGTCACGAACCTTGAAAAGGACCTTGGGTAAGTTTACTAGGTTCCCATGGTGAGAATGCCCGGATGGATTTGATAGTATTCGAGTTTTTGCAGCTGCGTTCTTGAAGTGGCGAAACGACGTTGTGTTCTTGAAGTTTTGGAGCCAATAGAAGGATTTTGGAGGGGATATAACATGTTAATCGTGTTTATTGGTAGGTAGATGAAGTTTAGAATCTATGCATTAGTGTTTTTACATATTTAGGTGGCTTAAATTTCGATATGCAAGTCCAATCGGTCGAAAAATCATAAAAAAAAATCAGCCTTTTTTAGAGCTACCTGGAGTATCCGGGTCACACCCGGAGGGTCCAGGTGATCCTAGCAAGAAAAACCCGAGGACCCCCACCCAGAGAGTCACCCGAAGACTCCGAAACCTGAAGTGTCCGGATACAACCCGGAGTATCCAGATTTACTGTTCATCAAAGATTTTCTTGTTTCTCTACTTTGCTGATAGCTTTAAAAATTCATAATAAACTATCTGTATCTTCAAAAATTATGAAACTAATTTTGTTGGTTTCATAATAACATGATATACCTATTAAAATATCCCCATCAATGAAATAATTAATTAAATTTCTGAGTTAAATTAATTAGGTTAAGACTTCATTAATTCATCGTTAATTCTTTACAAGTCTAAAATTAGGGAGACCAATTTTGCTAGTCTTCTTATGACTTGTTCTAACTAGGAAAAATGTTTTCATGCATTATCAAGCATATTTTATGGTATTTCATCATATGCTTATTGCGATGCATTCTTTTCTTTAGTGATCGTCGAACCGTAGAGTAGCGGGTTGTTGCGAGTATGTTTTGTGGTTGGTCTAGATTTGAAGAAGAGAAGCAAGCCAAGCAACTAAACATATTGCATCCTTTTTTCAAATTGAATGGAGTCTCAACTGATAAATTATGCTTTATGTATGTTTGCATGTTTAGCGAGTCGATGTCGGGTCATATGGGTAGAACCTATATTGTTGCATTACCTCTATCTTAATTTGTTGATGACCCCTTTTCCTTGTAACCTAGGATGATATTATCAATATCTAACTACAACGGTTAATCAAAATGCTTAGCAATACTTAGGTCATCGGTAGAAGTTGCTATTGTTCACATTTATAATTATGATGTCGGGTTGGATGAGATGTGAGAATGAGGCGAGATGCGGGCAGTGAAGCATCTAGGTCCCTAATTCGTTTTTTGGTAATTAATGACAATATATATTTTGTGGACTAACATGCTTAAATGAGTTATGAAAATGTTAGTCACAAAGGTGTTACGGGGCTAGAAGTTACATGAGTGGAAAACATGAAGAATGGCTAGGCTCAAGGCAAAGGTATAATTGTAGGGTATTTTTTTTTACCGGTCAACGGAGATTAGAGAAGAAAAATTAACCGAATTGATAGGATAAGTGCCGTACTATTAAGAGGGGTTGATGTGTGTTTACTTAAGATTTCTGTGATACCAAATTGCTCAAACTTGCATTTCATATAGAGGTGAAAATCATAATTTGAAAAGTCCGTCGAAAAGACTGCATTTGGGTGCTCCTGTGTGCTGGCAGTCTGACCATGCCAGGCGGCGGTCTGGCCGCTGTATAATGAATCAGGGTAGTCTTTCCCTTTGAGAGTGGCGGTTTGACCGGCCCTTCAGGTGGTCTGACCGCTGTATAAATTCTTCTCAAAACTATGAGTAAATCTAAGTCTCGATCTGACCGAGAGCTGTGCCAGTCTGACCAAGAATCACACAGAGAGTTTTGGGTCATACGGTCTGACCGTAGGGTCCGTCGGTCTGACCGCCAAGGCTGTGCCAGTCTGACCGAGAAGGAAGGCGGTCTAACCGCCAGGCTATGTCAGAATTAATTTTGACCGTTGTCTGTAGCCGTTGTACAGGGGCGATCTGATCGCCACTTGCGCAGAGTTGTCAGAACGGTAGTAACGGTTAGATTTTGGGTGGAAGGGTATAAATAAAGGCATGGCTGGTTCATTAAATGCATCTCTTGACTCTATCACATAAATACAACACTTTGAGATCTAGCCCTTCACTCTCCCTCTCCATTAACTCGGTGGTTGCATCTTTGAGAAGTTGAGAGCAACTAGTGCAAAATTTCAAAGAGTCTGAGCAATTTGGCACTTGTGATCCTTCAAGCAAGCATCATCAACTTATTACTTTTGGAGGTTTTCACCTCCTAGATGGCTTGGAGGTTGTGGCATCGTCGAGCCCTTCAAGGAAGACTGTGAAGGAGCCGCGGTGGTGATTGTGAGAGGTTTGAGCACGCCTTGCCGATGTGGTAAAGTGCTTCACTAGTGAAATCGAGGTTTTAAGTAGCTCTTGTTCATTTCTGGCTTAAGGTCAAGTTGCTCGAATGAGCCCTTTCTTGTGTGATAATTGAATACTTGATAGAAAAGTGGTTTAAAGCTTGAACTCACCTCAACGTGGATTAAGGATGATTAGCAAATCACCGATACCACGGAAAAACAATCTATTGTGTCATCTTTGAGCTATTTACCTTATCATTGAGTTATTTACTTTCATGCAATTTACTTCAAGTAATTTATCTTCCTAGATTATAAATTGTTGCATGTCACCCTAGGTTTGCAAACCTCAACTTAGCTCTTAGTTGTTCTACTTATTGCTCTAGTGATCCTTAGTTTGTTTTCAGTATTTTTCTTGATCACTTAGTAATTAGTTTTTAAAACTACCTATTCACCCCCCTCTAGTCGATATCCTTGATCCTACAAGTGGTATCAAAGCTTAGAACTGCTTTTGTTGCGGATTTAACCACCCCGGAGTAGGATTATAGCTAGTGACGCTCATGTCAATATGGGGAAAGCTCCGTTCTTTGAGGGGTCAAACTACGCCTATTGGAAGGGTAGAATGATCGTGTATCTTAAAGCTATGGGCGGTAAGTTTTGGGATATTGTGGATAAAGATTATGTTATTCTTGATCCCATTAATCTTACCGATGTTGATAAGGAATATTCTCTTGCTAATGCTCAAGCTATGAATGTTCTTTATAGTGCTTTAGATCTTAATGAGTTCAATCGCATTTGCAAGCTTGAGACCGCTCATGAAATATGGAAAAGGATTAAAGGGATTCATGAAGGTTCAACAATGGTTAAGGATGCTAAGCTTTTTGTTTACAAAGGGCAACTTGAGAAATTTTATATGTTGCCAAACAAAAGTATTGAAGAAATGTTCAATCGTTTGAACAATATAATAAATGAACTCAAGGGGCTTGGCATGGATATTTCTGATGTTGATTTTTCTCATAAGTTTCTTAAAACTTTACCTAATAAATATGGTACTATTGTGACTTTGCTTGTGAATTCCAATTTGAAGGAGACAACTCCAATACAAATCTTGAGTGAAATTCTCACTCATGACATTTTCAAGAAGTCGCAAGAGAATCTTCATGATGATGCTAGTGATGCCAAGAAGAAGAATGTTGCATTTAAGGCTCAAGCATCAAAAGGCAAAGATGATCATAAAGAGAGTGATGATGATGATGAGGATGATGTAGAGACGGCTCTCTTTGTGAGAAAATTTAAGAAATTTATGAAGAAGAAGAGATATCAAAGTGGATATAGTAAGAAGGGACAATCTTCAAAAGGAAATACATTCAAAGAAAAAAGATGCTTTGAATGTGGCGAAAAAGGCCATATTGCCACAAACTGCAAAAACAAGGAAGAAAAACATTCCAAGAAGAAGAAGGAGAGTGAAGGTAACAAATTTTTCAAGAAGTACAACAAGAAGAAGAAAGATGGTCAAGTATGCTATGTTGAGTGGGATTCGGATGTAAGCTCAAGCTCCGACTCCGATGATAAGAAGCCATCTCAAAAGGGTCTTGCCGGTGTTGCCATTAAAGAAGCACATTCACTCTTCTCCATACCTCATTGTGTTATGGCAAAGGGTGACTCCAAGGTATTAAATGATGAAGATGAATATTTATATGATGATCTAGTTGAGCTAATAAATGGTTTTGATGATTTCATGAGACAAAAAGAGTAAAGTTTAAGGAAGTGAAAAAGAGACACACTTCTCTTCAAGATTCCTATGAGGAGCTAAAGACGGCTTGTGAGGGTCTAAAAGAAACTCATGAGATGCTTAAGGAAGCTCATGACTCTCTTATTGCTCATGAAACCAACAAATCAAAAGTAGATATGAGTATATCATGCAATATTCTTGATAATGTATCTACTTTATCTCATATGAGTTCTTCTACCTTGCATAATGATGTGTTTACTTCACCTACTGATGTATCTTGCAATAATGTCTTGATTATTGATAAAAATATCATGCTAAAAGAAAAGGTTAAAAAGCTAACAAATGATCTTGCAAGATGCTATATTGGAGAGTCTAAAATTAGACAAGTTTTGGATAGTAAAAGATTCTCCATCAAGAAAGAAGGCCTTGGGTATGTTCCAAGAAGGGTAAGAAGGCATTCATTCATCACAAAACTACTTTTGTGAAAGGTAGCGGTTATTGTATGAGGTGCAAGAAAACCGGGCATGTTGAGAAGGATTGTAAAAATATTAAGGATAATTCATATGCATCTTTTGATTTATGCTATATCCTTAAGATATGCTCTAATGGTAACATTAAAGCTAGATTTATTGGCACTCCTATAATTGGTACTAAAAAATGCTATTTGGGTGCCTAAAATCAAGTTTGGGTACCTAAAAGAGCTTAACTTTGTTTTGTAATTAAACTATAAGTTCAGTGGGAGACATTGTGTGCTAGATAGTGGATGCACTCAACACATGACCAGAAATCAAAGGATGTTCACTTCTATGAGCAATGATGGATTGGAATATGACAAAATCTCATTTGGAGACAATAACAAAGGAAAGGTAAAAGGATTAGATAAAATTGCTATCTCAAATGATTTCCTATCTTAAATGTCTTACTAGTTAAATCCTTAAATTTCAATTTACTATCCGTTGCTCAATTATGTGATCTTGATCTTACATGCATTTTTTCTCCAAATGATGTGATCATATCTAGCATAAAGGACAATAGTGTTATTTTCAAAAGCTTTAGATATGGTAATCTTTATCTAGTTGATTTTTCTTCTATTGATGCAAGCCTTAGCACATGCTTGTTCACAAAGACATCAAAAGGATGGCTTTGGCATAGAAAGCTTGGTCATGTTGGTATGAATTAACTAAATTATTTGTTAAAGCATGATCTTGTAGTTGGATTGAAAGATGTGAAATTTGAGAAGGACAAGCTATGTAGTGCTTGTCAAGCCAGAAAGCAAGTGGAAAATTCACATCCATACAAAAGCTCCGTGGCAACTCAAGACCTTTGGAATTATTACACATGTATTTATTTAGCCCTACTCCATTTTCTTGATCTTGTTTCATCTTTGAGCTATTTACCTTATTATTGAGTTATTTACTTTCATGCAATTTACTTCAAATAATTTATCTTCCTAGATTATAAATTGTTGCATGTCACCTTAGGTTTGCAAACCTCAACTTAGCTCTTAGTTGTTCTACTTATTGCTCTAGTGATCCTTAGTTTGTTTTCAGTAGTTTTCTTGATCGCTTAGCAATTAGTTTTTAAAATTGCCTATTCACCCCCCCTCTAGTCGGTATCCTTGATCCTACAGACGGTGCTAGGGATAGGTCGGGAGAGAAGCCCGGATGCTATAGACCGCTTGCATCGTTTAAGCACCGTCCGTCGGTGTCGTTGGCTTTAGCACTTTTTCGCGCTCACCACGTACCCGAATATGGGACAGATAAGCCAAGTACCGTAAGTCACCACGTGCATTTGACTCATGCGCCCAGGTGTAGAGGCTCTTGAGATTTGCCAGTAAGACGTTATACGCATGGGGTCTAGGTGGCCTCCACATGCATCGGACATGGGGACAAAGGTTCGGGGTGGGTACGTGAAAGGTCGAGGCGTGAATCATCGCTTGCAACCGACGGGTTGTATGGAGGGTGGTCTCGTGTCATGTGGGTCCAGGAGTACTCCCTTACAGGGTGTAAAACCAATTCGAATTACCGCGCTCTCGGTTATGAGCAAGCTTTTGTCCATCCACATCGGTCGTAGATTTACAAATGTGAGATTTTTGGTATGGAGGGTATGTTGGGTATGGTTGGTGATGATCCTTGGTTACATGAGATGGATCATTTTACATTTATGTGCAGGTTGCTGTTTACAGGGTAGATTGGATATGTGTTTTGGTTAAGTATAAGTGCTCACACATAGATGTTAAGTTGCTTACGCATATGAATATTTACTTAACATTGTAGTCTTTTCTTGCTAATAACTCAATGCATAACCCTTAGAGTCGGGCTATTTATACGTGTCCTATATGGTTTAAATCTTGCAAGTACCTTTGTACTCACGCTGCTCTTTCAGGTTGGCAGGTGAGGAAAGATTAGCTTCTGGCTACTTCATGTTCGCCGGTGCTGGTGGCAGGCAAGAGTAGTGTCGTCTACTCGTGTGGCGAGGTTTGGGTGAAGCCTAAGGGCATATGGCTCCACCAGTCTCTTTGTTATTGTTAGGTTTTAATTCTTTCGCTACGTAGTTTTATCTCTTTTGATGTAAATTGTTGTAAATGGTTTGATGCTTAAGAACGTATAATATAATGTTAATTATTCGCTTTTTATTAAGTTTGGTTGTGATTTCTTATGTTGGAAAGGCATGTATTTCTATCTTGGGCACAAAACACGTACCGTGATTACTGGGATAGTATTCTGGTTAATCGTTGAAGTCGTAATTAAGTAAATAATCGGCTTAATGATTAATTAGAATACTATTTTGACGATTCCTCATATTTCTCCAGAAGCCACTTCTCGAGAACCTCATTTGTTCTGGCTTTAGGTAGCAGCATAAGCAAAACTAGAAGTAGGAAACAAACACTTTAGGTAGCAGCATAAGCAAAACTAGAAGTAGGAAACAAACAGAATCTGAAAGTGACTTTTTTGAAAAACCGGTGTGCTGAGAATTTAAAAATTATAAACCATACACAGCTTTTAAAAAATACTTTTAAAAAAACTCATAAATTTCAACAGTATCGAACAGAATCTAAATCAAGCTAGCTAATTAATTCGATAACCTAAGTAGTACAACGGAACCATTATGGAGTAGGAGTACTATTCAACTGCTAGTACTGCAAATCACTATATCCACCGCATTCCATTGATTCGCACATGTGAATGAATTCAATGCATGCATTTTATTAATTGGTGAAGCTAGGCACGAATTGAACGATGAATGAGTGAATGCAGCTGGGAACGTGCGTGCATGAATGGCCGGCCGGGTACTCTGTAGCTAGGGGATCGAAGAGGCATGTCATGTGCAATTCATGGAGCCAGCATATGCATATGCAGCAGCACTGCTCATCTCTAAATTTAGTGCACGGACTATTGAAGCCATGTGCATGTACTGCATGCTATATTCATTCACCGAGCCACCACGATCCAGTGTCACATAGAGTACTCTCTTTGATCTAGTTATAAATATAGTTTATTTTAGACTTACACCTATGTAAGAATTAAAAAAACGAATTAAATAGCTTTGTTGTCTTTCATCTATATTATATTGAAAAAGATGACTTATTTATTTATGAGAATTATTAAGTAAGGGCAAAGAAGAAAAGAGAAAAAGAAGTTTAGGATCACTAACCTGCCTAGCTAAGCTAGGGATACATACATGCATTCATTTTGTTAAGAGTTAACTTCTCTTTTCCCAGCTAGGATAAGGATATGAAATTTGCTAGTAACAGGTGCGCGCGCGCACGTACGTACACCTGTCGACGTCGGCCTCCTATTGATCGATCGATCTATGGATCGATAATAGTTGAGCGTCCATATTTATATCCAATCCATCAGTCAGCTATATAGCAGCACACGTTGTGGTCGAGTTCACAAAGAAGAAACTACAGAGCGATCTCGACATGACGATAATGGCATTGGCATCATCACTCTTGTCGGTGAAGCTTTGCTTCTGCAGCAGCAGCAGCAAGAAGACAACGAGCACGATGTTGTTGCTCAAGAAGCGCTCTTCATCCTCACGCCTCCTCGGTCGCAGCCGGACCACGGCAGCGACGGCAACCGCAACCGCAACCGCCTTTTGTGATAAGCAGCAGAAAGTGGAGGCGATGCGGCTCCTGGCTGAGGACGGTTGGGTGGAGGAGCACCTGCTGCCGCTTCTCACCCCCGTGGAGGACGCGTGGCAGCCCGCCGACCTGCTGCCCTCCTTCGCTGTCTCTGCCGAGGAGCAGCGTGGCCAGGTGGCCGAGCTCCAGTCCCGCGCGGCCGGCGTGCCCGACGAGCTCCTGGTCTGCCTTGTGGGCAACATGATCACGGAGGAGGGCCTGCCCACGTATATGAGCATGGGCAACCGTGTGGAGGGTGGCCGCGACGCCACCGGCTGCAATGACCACGACTGGGCTCGCTGGTTGCGCGGCTGGACCGCCGAGGAGAACCGCCACGGCGACCTGCTCAACCGCTACCTGTACCTGTGCGGCCGCGTGGACATGCGGCAGGTAGAGAGGACGGTGCACCACCTCCTCCGCCGCGGCATGCGCATGCTGGAGCCCACCTGCCCCTACCACAGCCTCATCTACGGCGCCTTCCAGGAGCGCGCCACCTTCGTCTCCCACGCCCGCACCGCCAAGCGGGCCGCCCTCCACGGCGACGCGTGCCTCGCCAAGATCTGCGGCGTAATCTCCGCCGACGAGAAGCGCCACGAGGCCGCCTACACGAGGGCCTCCGCCAGGGTCTTCGAGGCCGACCCGGACGGCATGGTGCGGGCGCTCGCGGCCGTGATGCACGCCAAGATCACCATGCCGGGCGAGCTCATGACCGACGGCCGCGACGAGCACCTCTTCGATCACTTTTCAGCGGTGGCGCAGCGCGCGGGGGTGTACACGGTGGCAGACTACGGCGACATGGTGGAGCACTTCGTGCGCAGGTGGGGAGTGGCGGAGCTCGGCGGGGACCTGTCCGGCGAGGGGCGGCGCGCGCAGGACTACGTGTGCGGGCTGTCGCGCAAGATCCGCAGGATGGAGTCGTTGGCCCACGACCGTGCAGCCCAAAAGGAGCCCGAGTCCGTAAGCTTCAGCTGGGTGTTCGACAGGCCCGTCCGCCTTCAGTAATTTGGGCCCTCATTAAGCATGGGAGTCAGGGAGTGTGTGTGTCTCTCTCCCTCCATCTATCATCACCTTATTAGTATCTAATTACTACTGCACTTGATTTACCAACATAGCAATGTTAAAGGCATGGATGTCCCGGAAGCCCAAACCACCATCTTTCTTCGATTTCATCAGTTTTTTCCAACTCAACCAATGTACTTTGTTCTCCTTCTCTTGTTGACCACCCGAATCTACAGATCATGCGGCTGATTTGATCACATAGCTCTTTGGTAAGATCAAAGATCAAAACATGCCATAGCATCGATGGGTATCGCTTGGGCGACTGCTTCGATTAAAATTTCTTTGCTAGCCCTCGATAAGAGTTTCTCCTTCCATCCTTGGATCCTTTGCCAGATTCTATATATCCTTTATATATGCAAAAGTTTTAACCTTCGATTTATCCACATGTGCTGGCAGACCAAGATATTTTTCATTGAGGGTATCCTTTGCAATCTGCGCCTATTACAGCAACCAAACTAGCTCCTTGTGTGCGCGAGTTCTAAAGGCAAAATATTTCAATGGGGTATCTCGCTCTTACTAAAAGTGCATCTAGCTCTTATATGTGGTTTTAGTAATTAATGATAATACCTATGGACTAACAATGGTGTTGAGTTTGTTAGTAGGTTGTTCCATAGGTAATGCATTGAGAGATATGCATGAGCTATAAGTAAATAGGGAGATTAAAAATGCATCAAGATAAATGGGCTCTAGGTTATTTCATAGGAGATGCATAAGTGATGAATTATGGATTTATTGAGAAATATCATAAGAACAAAAGAAATACATCTTTGTCAATGAGCTCTTAGTGATGCTCATAAGGAGAAAGAAAAGCTCAAAAAAGATTGGTAATAAACTTGAAGACTAAGTTACTTGTGTAAATCAAATAACTAAAGGTATGATATTGTCAATAAAGTTTTATGGACTAACTCGTGTGCTATGTGCTTAAGAGTGAGTTAGGGTTAGAATCCATATGAAGGCATAAGTTGAATTGAAATCATATATGCCAAAAGTAAAGAACAAGAATGAACTCCATATTTGATAAAGTTAATTCCTTGAAAATATCGAATACAAAGTGGTTTTCTATGATAAGACGGTGAAGTGCAAGCAAGACTCGGCTACGATCGACCATCCGTGGTGAAGGGCAAGCAAATAGTTTAGCGCCGAAAGACCAAGGTGGTGGTGGAGAGCGAGTGAAGGCTTTGCGTCAATTGACCATGTGAGGCCATGGAAAACTATAAGTGATTCACATTAATCATATGAAGAATCAAGAAAAGATGGAGTGAAGAATATATGACAGTTGGAAACCCTCAAGGTTTGAATGAAAGAAGCGGTTCTTGAAAGTTATTCAAAGGCTCAAAGTGCTTTAAACGAGTTTTATCTTTAAATTTGAGTATAGGTATGCCATACTATTAAGAGGGATGCAATATAAAGCTAATTGTCGTATCTCAGTGCTCAAGAGTTTCTAACCAAACTCAAGTGAGAGTTCTTTTTAGAAATCCTAGTGCGAAAAGTGTGAAAGTATCCGAATTGGGTTTCGGAGTGTTACTAATTTGATCCAATGTATTTTAGGTCATGAATTCAGGTGGGATGTGTAGCCCTCTGAATAAGCTTTTCGTAGAGTCCAAAATCATCGAAATCGGACTCTGGAATCAAAAGTTATCATGGGTTAACCTGAATTATCCGGGTTGTCCGGAGTCTCCAGGTGAGGTTTCGGGGAGAGGTCTTGATTTGGGCCTTTTTAGTTGACCCGGATACTCCGGGTTCCGGAGACTTCGTGTGAGATTCCGAGTCTGGGTGCTCAGTTTTGCCTTCTTTAGCTTACCCGGATACTCCGAGTCAGTACAGAAAAGTCTGTAACGACTAGTTTTTTTAGGTGGGCTATAAATAGCCCCTCACCCCATCCTTTGGAGTTGTTGCAAGGGCACGAAAGAGAACATTTTTAGAGCCAAAAGAACTCCTTCCCACTCTATTTTAGTGTGAGATTTGAAAAGAAAAGTGAGTTGGGTTGAGAGATTAGAAGATTGAGTGTAAGTGAGCTAAAATTCATTCTTGAGCATTCAAGTTCATCGGCAAGAAGTTCGTGAAGAATTTGTTACTCTTGGAGGTGAAGCCTCCTAGCCGGCTAGGTTTTGCCCGGTGAGCTCCCGTGCTTGTGGTGAGCCGCGGGAAAGTTTGTGAAGGCTTCGATTTCACCTCCGCAAGGGAAGAAATCAAGAGTGTAAGCTAAGCTCAAGTGTGAACGAACTTAGAGAGAAAAGTGGTTGAAAGAGAGCCGGCTCATTGGAGCTTCCTCAACGGAGACATAGCATTAACGGTGGTGAATCCGAACTTCGGGAAACAAATCTTGTGTCTCCTCTCTTGTTCCCTTTTATTTGAGTTCTTGCTTAATATTTGTGCATTTTGCTCGATCTACTTGTTCGTGTGTATTTGATTGTAGGTTCTCCGTGGATCTACTCAAAATCATCAATTGAAACACACGACATCACTTGGTTTGAGCTAGAACTCTTTAGGCGTACTTTAAATTCGGTTTCGAGCTCAGTTCTGTACAGAACCTGGAGAATCCGAATTTACCTGGAGGTTCGGAACTGTATAATCCGGAGACTACGGGTTGACTCAGAGTATCTAGGTGAACAATGTTTTCAGCCACATAAATAGTATTTTCAGCATTTTTCAATTAATGCTTTCTTGCATATCTTTTGCTAGAATTAAGTCATTCTTGTCAACCTAGGATTGTAACTTTCACATTTATTTAGGGTGATTGTGCACTAGTTGAGCTTAGCATATTTAGATTTTCATTTCTGAAAAAACCATTAATTTATATTCCGCTACAAGTTTAAGCCAACGGTAAAAGGGGACGGATTTTTGTAAAAATGCCTATTCACCCTCCCCCCCCCCCCCCCTAGATGACATCATTGTCCTTTCACTTACAAGCGGTTCCGATGCATGGCATGTCATATACATGGAGAAGCATCCTAAAGGAGTCAACCTTTTAAAGAAAGGTATTGTTTGGAGCATTGTTGATGGAAACTCAGTGAATCTATGGATTGATCCACGGTCACCGGATGGAGGGACAAGGAAACCAGCTACACCAAGAGGAACTAGCCTTATATCAAAAGTTTTTATCTCATAGACCCAACCACGGAAACATGGGATCATCAATTGGTAAGAGACACCTTTTGGGCCCAAGATGACGAAAGAATACTTTGCATCCATGTGAATATGGAGATGGATGATTGGCCAGCATGGCACTTTGACAGTCATGGGATATTCACAGTGAAATCAGCTTACCATGTCTTTTGTGATGATGCCACCACTAAACAAGCTAGGGAATTGAGTTCAGGCTCCAATTATGACGTGCGAGCTCCTGATGATCATTGACACAAGCTATGGAAGTCGCAATAAGGAGAGGAATGGATGTCAACTCGAGGTGCTTTGTTTGCCGCCGGGTTGATGAAGATGGAGGTCATTTGTTCTTCAAGTGCAAGTATGTAAAGGCATTATGGCAGGAGCTTCTTATGGAAGATGAAAGAATGAAATTTAAATCGTGTCAATCAGCTCTTGATGTCCTGAAGCTCATTATTGCCATGAAGCTGGAGAAGATGCTATAGGTTGTTACGCTTCTCTGGACTTGGTGGAATGAAAGGAATGGCATCGGAGAAGGAGAGCTGAGCAAGGATACAACAACACTTTGCTATATAGTGCGGAAGACAACAACGGACTACACCCAAGCTTTTCTGAAGCATAAGGAGAAGACTAAACAACAGGGAGAACATTAGATGAGACCGGAGACTGATGTGATCAAAATAAACATGGATGCATCCTTTGTTGAATCAAACAAATCGCATGGTTGGGGTTTCTGTGCAAAAGATCATCACGGCCACATGGTGTTGGTAGGATATGAGAGGATTGGTGCCGCTCTGAACACCTTTCATGCTGAGCTGATAGCTACGAAAAAAGCTGCACAAGAGGCCATTGAGAAGGGTATGACAAACATCATCCTAGAGACCGATGTTGTTAACATCAAGCATGTTGTGGAGAGCACTGTGTATAATCTTTCGATTGCTGGTAATTTGTGTGCAAGCTCAAGTTTCTGTTATCGTTGAATTTCTCCTCATGCAAGATGTCGTACCGCCCTAGAGATTGTAATGTTGTTGCTCACGCTCTTGCAGCGTTTGGTTGTACCAGTCCGGATTTCAAACCTTGGCTAGCGATTTGTCTAGCGCCGTAAAGTAATGAAGTTTCTTTACTTAAAAAAAAAAATCCTACTACGTACTGTAAGTCTGAAATCGTCGTATTATATTATATTATATTATATGCGTGTGTAGGTGCAATAATACATATGTGGTGTTCCTGTGCTGAATAAAACTTGAAATGAATTGGTACTGTACTGTACGTATGAAATTGTTGTAAACATTCGTGGATTCTGCAATTGATGGATTCATAGTTCACTCAGCTTAAACGACCCTCCACACTATTTCAATGACGATTAAAACATACTAACAAAGTTCTGAGTGACCTTATATAATACTACCAAATATGCACAAATCAAGTGATAAGTTTGCCTGCAGTATGTGCAAATCAACCCCCAGACTCGAGTGATAAATAACTGTAAATCTGAAAAACTCGTTTCGTATTCGTAGGCTAGCATGACCACAAGACACAGTTATCAAATTCATAAACTTGCACTGAAAACATACTTGATGCAAAATTAAGGATATTAGGTGTCTACAACAATCGACTCAAAATTTCACAAGAAATCGGAAACAACTTTTAGGGCAAAAACAGAAATCGGAAAAAAAGTAAGTACTCCATGAACCAACACACAATGTATTTATGAAAAACTGTACAGATCCACAGCTCCCACATTAACACCCCACATCACCACAAATATACAGATACCAAAAGGTGACAGTATAGTGCAATGAAAGATCAACAAGGTGTAATCAAGAAAACACAAATTGGAAAATAACTATTTAATATGCATACACTAACAATACACCACGGATGATTACAAGATACGATGTCTGTACATACGAGGTGCTTGGAACAAACGCATGCTTCTTCATCTATCGCGTGACCGCTCACTGAGGTCATGGTGCATTTGGATCCAATGTGTCGTAGGTGTAGTCACTTGAGTCCAGCCCATACTAGAGGCAGAGAAAATGTGAATTATTTACCAGTCCATCGGAAACAGAAAAGAGAAAGATAATCATTTTCAGAGAAACACAAGTCCACAGGAATGTCAAGCTAGAGAAAGATAATCATTTTCAGAGAAACACAAGTCCACAGGAATGTCAAGCTAGAGAAAGATAATCATTTTCAGAGAAACACAAGTCCACAGGAATGTCAAGCTATTTATTATTGTCACATTAATTCTGTAACCAGCGTTAAAAAAAAGTGGCAACATAACCATTCAGCTGTAATAAATTATCTTAGGGCATCATAGGATTTTCATTGGTTAGTAAAAGAATGATGAGAAACTGCAGGAAGTTCAGTAGCGTCAACTTGCCTCTGCATTAGAGGCTGTGGTTTTCCTCGTGAACTTACGAGTCAATAACCCATGGACTCGGTTTAGAATTCCAGACTGCGGATCATTATATATGTGCGTCAAAATAGTCAGTTAATCATTCTCTTGATTGTAAGACCTCGTCCATCATGGTTTAAAGCATAGCTGCACACCTTTACACACATGCGAATGCACCTCACTGGGAACATGCCTCATGTATATTAAGTCACGGCAGTCAGGCGGGCGGGTGGCAGTGTATGCACGCCCGTCATCTGTTGTTTTAGCACTTTTCATTCATATTGCTCGCAGAGTTAAGTGCACCAGTGAACTGATACCCCTGTGGACAAAGCTGAAATTCTAGTTCTAGGTCTGTTCTGACTCCTGTGGTACTAATGACTAGTACGATAGTGAACAATGTCGTAGGAGAAGAAAGACAAGTTCCAGCCAAAATAGAAGGGGAAGTTCTTTTAGAACAGAGGTAAGAGAAATAATGATATACAGAGAGGATGAAATGAAGTGAACTATCATATACGCATGAAGCCATGAAGTAGAACAAGAACCGGTGGAATATAAGGATCACTTCTGAACTCCTCATCAGGCATCTTGTTAGAAAAGAACTCAAAGAAAATGGACTATGCTGTTTAGAACAAGCCAGTAAGCTCCACAACTATAACTATATCAAGCACCTAAGGATCATGATGTCATGTGCAACAGCTGTAGTTGATTAGTTTCCTTACGTCTAAGCTTTGGATCATGATGTCATTAGACATGAGTTGGCCACTTTCCTGATATCTTAAATTTTGATTTTTGGGCATCCTCTAGACAAGAGAACACAATATCTCATTGAGGAATTAAGCGAAATAAATTAGAAAAAGTCCCCAAGTCCTCTATAGAAGGGGACAATGCTAGATGAAATGAAGGTCAGCGGCCATAACAATGTTGCAGAACCATAATGCGTAAATAAGCTTTTCACCTTGTTTCTCTCAGGCATTAGCTCATTCTTGTTAGGTTATATAATCCAAATGATATTAATTGCACGAGTCCTGGATTGCAAAGAGTTCTCACCTTCTGTCTCATTCTCGAGCTCCAGAGGTCTGGACGGAAACCTCTAGCATCGACGGTGGTTGGAAGATAAGATCGGGGAGCTTGCGCAACCAGGAGTGGCCTCCTAATGACCACAAAGTCCTCATCGCTGTCATAGTGAACACTCCGGGCTGAAACCGTGGCTCGTAAAATCATCGCCAAGAAAAGTGAGAGTGCCTGCACAGAAGAAAGGATTTTCTTAGTATTATCGAGTTGAGAGTGATCATGAAGCTGGAGTAACAACAACCAAATGGTGGGGAAGTAGTGCCGAATCGAAGGGGTCACCTGCGTAGTGAAAATGGCAAGAGCAGCCCATTTGCATAGGTCGAGATTGTTATGAAGGAAGGAAAGAAAGTTGTCGAGTTCTCCGGTGCGGTCATATGGAAGATCCTGCATGTGTATAACTCATTATGAAAAGGGGAAGGGAAGAAGCAGAGCATACAAGCATAGGCGAGAGGAGAGAAGAGAAGAGAAGGTAACCTGGATCCAGTGCTGGTTAAGCATGAGATGGGCGGCGAGAGCTGCTTCGAGCAGCATCATGGCCATAGCCGGGATGGTGTACTATACGCGGAGTCACCAGGCATACTCAGAGTAAAGAAGAATGAAACAACAGGGGATAGAATCATAGGAGAGGAGAGGAGGGGAGTGGAGTGGAGATACAATTACCAAGAGAAGAGAAGAGCGTGGTAGGAAGGAATACGTACAAAGCACAGGCAGCACCCGGTGTTGATCTCGGCAGCAAGGTACCCCGCCAGGAGGAGGAGGCAGTAGAAGAGGCCGGCCGCCATGACGGCGGAGGGAAACCAGAGGTCGGGGAGGAGGTCCTGGAGGTGGAGATGGTGGTGGCGCGCCCAGCGGGAGAGGATCCATGCGGCGTACAGGAGGGCGGAGACAGCGGCGAAGGCCTGGAGGAAGGCCAGCAACTTGAGCAGGAATCCCAGGCAGCACGAAGCCCACCCCAGGCTGCCGCCGCTCCGGCGACCCATCATTCTTCTCCTTGTTCTTGTTGGCGATCTGGATTTGGATTCCCTCCTCTTCGATATGGAGAAGGAAATGATTGGCCTGGCAAGCCAAGTTTTTTTTTTTTTTTTTTTTTTTTTTTTTTTTTTTTTTTTAAGAACCTGGCCGAGCCTAGTGACGGCTGCATTGACTTTGGACCCAGAGCCTCCGAGGAGTCACGGTGAGGTGAGCTGGCACAGGCGGCTATGTGCGAGCCCAACCCACAACTCACTGAGCCCAAGAGAGCCCTCCATCACACCTGCTAGCCATTCCTCCTCGCCATCGATCGAATTATATACATATATATGCAAGACTACATGCCTATCTCAAGAAATAATAGGAATAGACTATTGTCGGCTGTTCATCGGATGAGAACATAGTCTTGTCTGATAAATGGATGAGAACATGTAGGGCCTGGCAGTCAGGGCATTAAAAAACCGGAGGAAGCAACGTGTTGCCTGTTCATTGGGCCGACACGTTGCTTCGGTTGAATTAATTTAATTTGCGATAGAATAGGTGTATATACGTCATTATTTTTTTATTGTCGAATCGTCGAGCGCTATTAGATGTTTGTGCGATATTTTGGATACCTGAATTTGACGGAAATGGAAAGTTGAACACGATGATTTTAATGGAAACTGCGACATACACGGGTGTTGCATGTACGGTACACCATCATTATAAACTAAACCAGTATCACGTCTAAACCTAACATGTTTTAGAAAATGTAAACAGCATGATTACAACATCTGGTCTACTCAGTACAACGTGGGTACTTTTCCTTCCTCGCCGCTTCTGGTCCTGCCTCACGTGCCTGACATGCCTTCTCACGCTTCCTCTCCCTCTCCGCCTCACGGGCCTTAGCCATCATGCGGTTATGCTCCTCCCTCATGTTCTGCTGCTCTTCCTAAATGCGCTTGCGCATATCCTACCTCCTTTCGTCGGCTTCCATCTCATGAAAACGTCTCCAAGCGGCGTGGTGCTCAGTGTGAAGGCTACGTCTAAAAATGCGAGTGCTGAAAAGGCTACGTTCGAAAATTCTAGTACTAAAAATGCTACTTCTGAAAAGCCTAGGTCTGAAAATGCTAGTTCTGAAAAAGGAAGTGATGAGAATGCTAATTCTGAAAAGGCTAGGTCTGAAAATAGAGTACATATTTAGTAATGTGACTAGTTGTAGTTTTAGCCATCAATTTTATTATCACGGTTGGATGTTTGTGGGTAACACAAAGTTGAGGTAATATTACATTGATGTGGATAGAAAAAATCTTCTACTAGGTAGACCGGGGATGTCTCCCCCTTCGTTAACGTGCCGCTTCGCACTCAACCTCTTCTTGCCTATGCAGGTGTGCTTCACGCCTTTGTAGGTCTTCCTCGCACCTTTGAAGTTCAATCTCTTACCTCCTTAGAATGTCCTGTCGAAAACGATTTTCCTTCTCACACCTCTGAAGTTCCTTGGCTTGTCGCTTATGTTCTTTTTCTCAGTGTTGATGAGCGTTCTTGTTGCTGCTCGTGCAGTGCTTCTTACCTCAGCCGTGCTTCCTTCATCCTAATCTCGTACTCATGTTTTGTTTCAGCCTCTATGAAGTAGTCTTCATAGTATGGAGGCATGACAAGGTCGATCCATTCTTTGAAATGACGTGGCTTAGGATAGCGAAGTCGGGGTTAGAATTGATGTAGTGAAGTTATAATTATGAGGTGTGGACAAAGGCAAAGAGAGAGACACACCATGAAATTGTCATCAAGATTCGAACACATAAAGGACCGCCTACCAAAAGTATGGACCTCGAAGGATGTCAACATTCGAGCTCGATCGCCACATCTGCACGATTGACGCTCGTGACATTGTGGCAATCTCATAGGGTAGTTCATCCAGGAATCCATGACAATCTGTTTCGAGGCGTCAAGAAAAAACAATTATTATCACGATCTAAAAAGGTTATGTCTGAAAATGGAGTACATGTTTTATTATAACGATTACATGTGTGCAGGTAACACAAATATTTCAACACGGTAAAAGGATGTATGCTACTACAACGCATCTATAAAAGGCCCATGTCTCTAGAAACTAAAGCCACATCAATCAATTGAGGATAGGGGCGGGCGGACCAGTGGTGAGATGGGAGGGTTCGTTTGGTCTAACTAGGTACGAGAAGCCTCTGTACAACTTCCCTTTGCAGGATAGGAGTGATTTTCGTCCTCCAAGTCACATAAGGATTTACGAACACCCGAATGAGAAGTGCCCCAAGTGCTCCCATGGATACGATTGCGTCATTCATATGTATGATCGGAGCTTTCATGGGGGCGTCGATTCTTCTGATATCCTCTTGGTACGGTGAGTACTATATCACCATGACCGTCCTGTCATTTTTTGAAAACATTATACATTGTGACATTCACATTTCTGCATGCCTCCGACGATGACCTCGACAACTGTCAGTACACGAGATGGGTCGATCCTCTGATGGGTTGATCCTCCTGTTCTACAGCATATCCAAGATTACGTGCACCACCCGCAAGACCAAATCTTTGACTTGCAGAGGGAGGTTGATAATATGCCAAGTCTTCCTGTAATACACCTGGAGGACATTTTTGTATGCATCGATCCGTGGTGCACCTACCCATGCCACAATAGAGACTAAGAAGTCATGCTCTAAGTCCTCCACCTCGTGCTCCTCCTCCTCCCCGTCAATGCAATACAGTGTTGGAGATTATTGGGACTTAGGTGCCTCCTCGCAGTTCACTCTAAGTCAGTATGATTTGAAGCACTATCAGGACGGCATTGTAATTTGTGTATCGTCCCATCGATGTTCGGCATTTTTACATTCCCTTCCCTAAGGCATATTAGGCAAAACTTTGGTACACCACTAGGGGTATCGTATGTTATGATTGTTACAGAATAATTGTGGTACGAGTGTATGATCCGAATAGAATCATAAAACAAAAATATGGTACATGAAAGATATTATAAGAGTAGCAATAACATAGTAGCATAAAGAAAATAGCATTACATTGGCACTACAATAGTACCATAACACCAATAATAATATAAGACCATGAAACTAACAATAACCAAATAGCATATAGGTTACGTCTCTTCTTGGGGATGAACCCCCTAGTTGCATCTACCCTTGGGATTCTGCGTCTCTGCATTCTCACCTGGTCAGCTGAGTACATCAACGAGGAAGGTAGCAGGATCGTCCGCGTAGGCCTCATAGCGGGCGGTGGAGTGGCGTAGCTGTCCTAGGAGGGCTGTGTTCCCGTAAGTGGTGCGCCAGGTAGCTGCGACGCACCATGCTCGTCACTCTCTCTGAAGATGTACGAGTACCTAGGGACCTGAGTACCCTTCATGGTGAACAACTCCATGTAGCTACCCTGCGCATCTATATCTCGTAGATCGTCGATCTCTGCACATGGAACAATGAAGATAACATGTTAGCACCGATAAAGTATTACTTACGTAACAATTGATTATACATGAAGCAAGTATCGTACCCGAGCCGAAGACGCGAGAAGTCGAAGGACCTGGGTCCACGCGGGAAGGATGCGTGGACCCGCTGCCAATGTAGAAGTGGTCACCGGCACCACTGAAGGTTGGTCTGGACGCTGTGAGGCTGTAGCGTGGGTCACCGGCGCCGGATAAAGAATGCCTAACATAGGCACTACTGTAGTGCGGGTCAGTGGCCCCGGAGAAAGACTGCCTCGGTGAGCGACCACTGTAGTAGTGCTGAGAAGTCAGGGTGGAAGATGACCTCGATGGCAAAGGTCAGACATACCGGTGGGTGAGGTAGCTTGGCACATCGTGGACGGGCATGCGAGGAGAGGAGCAAACATTCTTGCTTCTGTCTTAACATCCGAGGATGACCTGCAGCTGAGCGCCCTGAACACCTTGATCACTTGCCGGATAATCTAGCCTAACACCATGTTCACCTCGTCCCTGGGGACATCAAGGCCACTGTTGATCCGGAGCTTGGTCGCGCGTGCCTCGACCTCAACCTGATGAAGAATGTCCCTCTGCAAATAAAAGTTTCATTTCATTATCAATTTTTTTAGCAACAAGTGTAGTAAATGAGTAGTCACGTAGTATTGTACATACCTCAAGCAAATGCACTGGCCCATGTGTGTCAGATACATGTCATGAATGTTGGGGACGTGCCTCGGAAGCTCAGTTGATGTGTACGTGACCCGGGTGCGCGTCCGAGCCATGAACCAGGACAGATACTCCGCGTACGCCCCCTCAGAGTGCAGCCAATCCTCGTCGACAATATTCTCGATAGCATGGTCCCATTTGTCAACCCACATCTGCACACAAATCGCAAATGTGCTCGTGCTATGAGCTCCCCTTACGCGTCAACATGAAAAACATAAACAAATGAGTAAACGTGTTGCAATGTGTACAATGAAAAGGTAAGTATATTGTTATGCACTTGTGTATGTTGGTAGGCACCGTCCTAGTCATCGAGAGCGGGAACGGCTGTAATTTCCCAAACTGCTACATCACGCGATGTGGTGAGTACTCCTCGACGTAGATGTCGCAGACAAAGGCGCACCGCGTGAGCCAGTACTCCCAGTCCCGTAAGCACAACATCGTAAGTTCAAGAGGAGCAAGTTGATGTACGTCCTCCTTCGTGTACGACCTCCAGCAGACATCGTTCATCGTCAGCTCATCGAACTGGTGAACGAAGTTCGCATACGCACGGTGTGTCTACACATTGGACCAAGACGACTGTGCAACCAAACTAAGTTAGACAAACATAGAAAGAAAGTAATTAACAAATACGTGAAAAGTTCAAAGCTCTTACCCTCCGTCTGCACCACAACGATCACATGGCCGGGTCGTCGACGCCGTCTGCAGGGAACTGGTAGGCGCTATGGTTCACAACGGGTCTACCGATGGCGATGCGCTTGTAGGACCACATTTGAAGCAGCAGGGGACACCTAGTGAGAATGGTGTTGTCGTCTGTCTTTGTGCATACGTCGTACAGGTCACGGTACATCGCAGCCAGCACAACAGAAGCTCAGCTGTACTGCAAGACCTTCCACGGATCGGCGTTCGCCACCTCTCTTGCATAAGGGATTATGCTCCTCGAGACTGGTTGTCGTGGGTCTTGGTGAACATGACCTACCAGAACAACCACAAGAGGTACTCCTCCAAGTGGCAGGACACATCCTCGTTGCTTGCCAGTGGATGGATGTTGTCTGCCTGTCAAAAAAAGGGAACAATTACAAATATCTTCATCCGTTAGTAACATAAAGGAGATGGTAAAATAGTACAAGACATATGTACCATAAACTGAACGAGAAAGGCCTTCGTCGGGCCATGTTTCTCGGTCCCTAAAAAAGCCCTGAACTGGGCTAGGGCATCCCTCCGTTGAATGATAGAGAAGCTTCCGAGCAGCTCGTCGTGCCACGCCACGGCCACATCCCTAGCCCTAACAGTGACACCCGTACAAGGCAGGCCCATCAGGAGCGGGACGTTATCGAGCGTGGGCACCATTTCGCCGCATGAGAGGTGCAACATGTGTGTCTCAGGATGCCACCTGTCAACAAGGGCCATGAGTAGGACCGGTTGTAGCTGAACCATGTGACCACCTTTGAGCCCCGAACCAACGCGTCCAAGTCCACCAGCCGATACAACGAAAGTAGCCCAGCAGCACATAACCTGCAAACATAATAAAGTTAGCGACGAATACGGAAAACAAGTTGTATAAAACATTAAATTGAAATTGTACAAACCTCGGGATCCAGCGTGTCAACCCTCATGAGCTCCTCCGACATATGGGGTCATAGTACTGGGAGCTCCTCTGCTTGCACTGCGATGTGGTACGAACAATGCCTAAGGTCGAGTTGAGGGTCAAGCAGCCCCAGCTGCGCCATACCTGCCTACTGCACAAGTTATTTACAGTTCTATAAGGAAACTAAACACAAAGTAAGAAGTAAGCATCCAACATATAACATAACATAATTGATTATTCAAAGTGTACACAAATATGTTAATGAATACCTACTTAACATGTTACAACCTCAAACATATTAGCAATCTCAGTACTACAACAGTAAACTACAATATTGTACACATGAATATCAATCACAACATGAATTTCAATATATAACTAGATGAAGCCGATGATCAACAACCACGAGGATGTCTCCCATTTGTAGCTGAGTCGGAAGGACATGCTTCCACGGGATTAACACTTGGGACACCAATGGTGCATTTCTTATAAGTGTGCCCTGTTCTGTTGCACTTGCTGCACCATTTCACGCGACGCCTGGTTTCTACTTCTTCCATATCATTACGGAGCCTTGTAATCCTGCGTCATCCCTTCTGCTTCATCTTGTCAGGATCAGGGATGAAAAAACAATTGGGCCCAGATTCCTTCGTAAAAGATCTATAAATCTCAAAACCATAGATATCATGGTTCCAGTTGCTGAATAGAGCTTTCTTCTTGAAGTAATCAGAGACGTACCTCCGAGTCCTCATCCCCGTCATAGCACACGCGGTAATCACATGTGAGCATGGCATTTGCAGTAGCATCAGCTTGTTGCAGGTGCAAACGCACCTGTCATCCAAGATGGTGCACTCTTGGATAACTCTCTCACGTTAGCCCCCCTCCTTCATTTGTCCCTACATAGAACTTCGTAATTGTGTTGTACATTTCTCATGATCTTCACTCGGTGCATCTTTGCCTTCTCCGTCTTGTCTTCCATGTACTTAATTATCTTCGTCCCATAAACCAGATGAGCATCATTTAGCGTCGGATGCACTATTGCATAGTGATCCCTTAAATACTTGCGGGTCCCCTTAAATATGAACTCTACAATCCCCACCAGCGGCAACCCCCTTACACCTTTCATCATTTAGTTATAAACCTCTGCTAAATTTGTAGTCATAATGTTGTACCTAGCCCTATTTGTGTCGTAGAGAAGAGCTCACTTCTCCTTCGGCTCATTCTAAAGCCACTCGTTAAATGACATGATAGATGAACCATTCCTGCGTGTGATGCCAACTTCATTGTCCATTGGCAGGGACTCAAGAGGTACTAGTTCGTCCTCCGGTCCCCTCACGGGCCTCCCTACATGCTCATGTGTTTGTTTCTTCGTCAGCTCATCTAGTGTCTTCTAAAGAGCATCAAACTTCCGCTGCTGGTTTTGACCGCACAGCCTCTTGAACATGTTCATGAGGTTCTCGTTCTTGAATTGGCGGAAGAAGTTTGCACACAGGTCCCATCACGCCATCTTCCATTTCATTCTGCAGATCTTGAATTGCCACGAGCATCCCACCATGCTGGTCATGTATAGGCATATGTTCAACTAAGCACCAACAATTATCATCCTCAGACGGTACAGGAACCAATACCAACTGCTAGTATTCCCACTCTTCACAAATGCAAAAAGCCAACGGTAGAACTTGGTTGTTCCCATCAACCCCAATAGCAGTCAGGATCTGTCTCTTGTACATGACATTAAGGAAAGTATCGTGGATGCACAGGATAGGTCAACAGTGCTTGAAAGCTTTAATACATGCTCCTAATGCAAAGAATCATCGCTTTAGGGCATACCTTGCTAGATTTGGACAACAATGCATACTTATCAATATCGTAATATATCTCGGGTTCCTTTGAGCAATGGTCTATAGCAAATATGGCAGATTATCATATGATGCTTTATAGGTCCCGAACGTCATCTCAATTGCCTTCCTCTTTGCCCTCCATACCTTGTTGTAGCTGATAGCGTACTTGTACTCCTCCTTAATTTGTCTAATTATAGATCCTAGTTCGTAGTTCAGGTTGTTCATCACATTAGCTATAAAAGCTGAGGTGATGTTCCTATGATTGGACTCAAATTTGTCCATCGTGCAAGTGTTGTCAACTACAATCAACACCTCCCAATACTCAACTCACTTCCCCTTGAAGCCGTGCACCCGCCACAGGTAACCCTCCTTCACATACTTGACATCATATTCCTTCTTACTTTACTTGACAACATAAAACTGTCGTCGAAGCGATGTTACCCATTGAGTCACAGCATCCTTTATGGTCTGACTGGTAGGATACCTAGCACCCTCGGTGACCTCATTTTGCGTATACTCCTAGGGCAACTGATTCCTCTCATTGACCACAAGGTTGCTAAAGTTGAGATTATTCCAATACGCGGGAACAGGAGCATCATCCTCATCATCCGAGATGTCATACTCAGAAGATTCGTCAGTCTCAAGATCATCCCGCTCTATTTGTTCAATTATAGAAGGGATTCGTTCCCCTTCGTTTGCATCACCGATCGGTTCAATCGGATAAATGAATGTGCACCAACCGGATCAACATCCTCATCAAACTCTTTCTCGTCACCTTCCTCCTCCACGTACCCCCCACTCTGTATTTCCCCAACTACCTCCTTATTCTTCCATTACACAAGCAACAAACGAGGTCAACCTCTGTGCATAATATCTTTAAGGTACCTCTTTCACCCTTCATCTTTCCTGAGCGGGTATACCTCCCAGTACACCATCTCTCACTCGGTTGCCCACAATGCTAATAGTCAGCTCTTGAACCTCGGGGTCTATTTTGAAACCACGTATCAGCCATGCGTACAAGTGTCCGACACTTTTGTGCATAGCTTTAGAGATACCCTTGTCCATTGATTGAAATTCAAACAGTGCTACCCCTTTCGTACCATATAATATTTCATTGTCCCTATAAAAAATCCTAAACTATTACTAATCCAACATACCTGGCAACCATTGACACAAACCCTAACATTATTGCGACAAAACATAAATAATTATGTAAAACTACATCTACAATAAAAAATTCATTACAAACATGGCCCAATATGTATTCTATACTGCAACAAAATATTCCCAAATCGCTACATCAAACACCTCCAAATCCTACATCTACTACCTCACTTATGCCTACACTATGTCTAAATCCTACATCAAATACCTAATATATGTCTAAATTCTACATCTAATTGCTAAAATATGCGTACAAACAGGATCTAGTTGCTAAACTATGTCTAACCCTAATTCTAAACCTAGATCTACATTCTAACCTACATCTAGTGGCTATCCTACCAGGTTTGTAAAAAAATCCTAGATCTAACCTCTAACATATGTCAAAACCTAGTACTAGTGGCTATCCTAACAGATTTGTAAAAAAAACAGAGGAAAAAACATACATCTTTACTCCAACAGAGCTTTACTGCAAATTTTCCCCTCCCCTCCCCTCTCCTCCCTATCCTCCCTCTATTTCGGTTGAGTTCGAAGCAAATGGGGCGCTAACGTTGGTAGGGACACACCGACCAAATTATATACCCAAAAGATCTTGCACACTGTTCGGGCGAGACCTTTTGGGTGGGCCCACGGATGTCGTAGCGACAAAAAACTTGCTTGTTCAATGGGGCGAGATCAAATTCTCGCCAGCTGATTTGGTGAGACCTTGGAGAAAACCATTTAATACGCTCTAGCCGCTAGGCCCTATAAGGTCTCGCTTGTTCAGCGAGCGAGATCTTAATCTTGCCCGATGAATGGACAACAGTAGCTTATTCCTGCCATTTCTTGAAACAGGAGTGTAGTCTTGCAAATATTTTAAATATATATATATATATAATAATAATAAAAAAAAATAACATAGATCACACCTGCTAGGTCGGAGTAAATAATTTTTTTCCATTTAGTTACCGGACCTTCTATTGGGCCGCCTAGGCCAGTGGCCTGTTTGATCCAGCATCCAGGGCCAATCCCCCCCCCCCCCCGCCCCGGGTTTCATAAGGCAGCGGCGAATGGTGGGGCCCACCCAGGCGATCAGATTGGGCAAAGCCATCAAGCAACGATGAGCGTGTGTGGAAGCACACCAAGGAGAGGATGGTGGTGGGTCAGGCACGGAAGAGCGCAGATGGCTATGGGTTAGGGTTTAGGGTTAGCGATCTATTAAAAGCTAACCGGCCGTTCACGCGATGATGAGAACACGTCAAGCGTGCCACGATGCTGTCAATAACCTATAGATGCTAAATGTTTTATTTTTCACACAACCCGTAGGCGTGAGCTCATTGCAACTCTCTACAATGGAACCAGATAGTTCTGACTCTTGTCTCAAATTCTCATACATTGTATTCATACCGAAAATAGTACATCATTGCATTAAGTTGCATATCGTTGTCTAGCACATATACATGCAGCATTTTGAATCCCCATTTTAGGGTTCCACTGTATGGCTCGTATCAATCCCTGAATCAGTAGCTGATATACACATTTCTAATAGAATAGAATCACAGTCACACATCGATTATATTACAACACCATAAACAGATTCTCACATTGGACATACATCACAGAGTTCTATACAATAGAGACCGACATGCCTAAACAAAGGAGTTCTACAATACAACAATAGCGGAAAATAATGGGTAAGCCCAATGCATACATGCAACTTAGGGGCGGGCGTAGTTGTTATCTGGGTCTTCATCTGAACTCAATAAAAGGTAAGAGTGAGTACATAAGGTACTCAACAAGTCTTACTAAAGGGGGTAGGTAGATGCTTAAAAGGGGGTAATGATAAGGTCGTAGAACCTAAATTTAAGCGGAAAGCCATTTTTATACAAGAGATAGGTGGCAAAACAAGGTTTAAAGCATTTGGAGGAAAAGTAAGATTAAGTCAATAGTATAGGTTGTCAGCCATGGGGAAGATACATTCATCCAGCTAGTTCCCAAGTTTATAGTTGACGGACACCTAATCCTATCCAACTCACGGCACATAACATGCACTTTCCAAAACATGGGCACATAGCTCACTCACACATCAAGGAGATACGAACACCATAAAGCTAATCATTATGACTGAACCATAGTGTTTCCTTGACCGTGAACAAGGCTATCCAGATATATTTACACTCTATAGATGATGCACACTTTACCCATAAGATATGCAAAGACTCCAACTGTAGCAACAGGCAGAGCTGGCGTAATGATACACCATGCTCTCCCAACATGGCCACAATATCCACCCACGAGACACTCAACCAGGGGCTCATGTATACATGGCTCACTTAGAGTCTCCAATCGAATCACAAGACTTCACATAGATTGTCTGAGTCTTCTCCTAGTTCTCATTGCCACTATCAGCCTACGAGTGGGCACTGAGCTAAGCCGGAGAGGTTGGGTCAAGTCCTACCACATACATGACATGTGGTTGTATGGTTATCATTAGGTAGGATGTCACAATGAACCGGTCCTTATATGACTGAGGTAAGTGTCTCCCACAAAGAACACTACAAAGGTGAACCTTGCTCCTAAGATAGTCCCACCCTCGTGAGGTACCTTACTCACCCCTATCAAATCAAGTCTTAGGGTTTCATTAACGCCACCATTCTTAACCCACTTACACCACTAAGCACGCACATCATTTCACACTTTTGGGATGGGCCAAAATGAGAAGGGAAATGAATTCGACTTGTGGAATGTTTGGAGGTTTGGAATTGTTTAAACTTTTCTGGAAAATGAGAAGTTTAAATCAAATAAACTTTAGAAAACTCCTAAATGCCTTATGGTTTGGTTTGAGCATATTTTCAAATTTCAAATTTTAGATTTGATGTCTATTTGGAGTAGTTTTCCCAATCTAATTCTTATTTAATTTGTTGAATTTTTAAAAAGAGTTCAAATTTTTAATGAAATTTATTAAATGGCTAAAATACCAAGTGTTACACTTCACACACACACCATTACATTTTGCATTCACAGTAGAAAGAGATTTGTATTGTTTTTGTAAAAGGGAAATGCTGGCTTTTCCAGTGGGAATCATTTTGTTGTAGGAGGCCAAACCTACAAAACCTAGAAATCCAACCAGAGCCATAAATCCTTCTAAATTACCTATGACTGTCAATCTATGTCTATTGAGTAGAGCTCAACTTATGGTTAGAACCTCACCGCATCATCAGGTGACCCATTGCATCATGCGATGGCCTTCTCTTCTGAAACCTAAAACCTTCTGGAAATGAGGTACAATGCACTGTCACATGGTTACCGTATCATGCAGTGACTTAACATTAGATCTCCTTGGCTTGCAACATCTTTGCAACAGACATACAATGCACAATCCCATAGGCTACGGTATCATACGGTACCACTGCATCATGCGTTGACTTCATCATCGAAACGTGGAAAACCTTCTGCAACTCCTAGTCGAGGTTTTTTTTTTTTTTTTTTGCAATTTTCTCTTGGCTTAGAAAATGGACCTATTTGGAATTTCTAGAAAGGATTTGGGGTTTTCTAAAAAAATTCTCCTGAAATGCCCCCATGGTTGTTTTTTGGACCATTGGAAAGGAGGCCACCATATGATACAGTGACTAGGAATTATGGACAGATTCCCCCAACGGCTAGCTTTTGAGTTGGCTCTATAAATATCCCATCCACTAGCCATTTGAGGTTACTCACTCCCACCAGAAGGCATATACACATAATGGAGAGGGTTTGAGTTACCTTAGATTAAGGAATTAATTAGTGCTAGATTAGGCCTAGCGTGCATCTAGCTAGGTGATTAGCCTAGAGTTGTATCAAATGAGTAATCTACACGTGTTACTCTTCGTGTTTGCCTACACCTAGACGGCTTGGCAACCATGAGTCTTGCAAGACCCTCAAACCGAGTTTGTGGAGCGACCATGAGCCTTGTGAGCAGGAGGAGTGGCATATGCAGGAGCAGCAAAGTACTACCTTAGTGAAGATAGCAGTGAGCATTGGAGTACACCTAGTAGGAGGCCCACCGATGTGTGGGGAGTTCTAATGGCTAGAGCCACAGAGTTATCCGATCGAAGAGCTTGATCCTTGTAAGGGGCTCCTACGTGGACTAGTGGTGAGAGACAACTCACCGATACCATATGAAAAAGTTACAGTGCCGAGTTTACGTTCTCTATCTCATTTACATTCCGCTCTTACTTATTCCACTGTTTTATCTTCCGTATTTATCTTTCCTAGAATTGCATGTGTAGTTGTTAGAATTGGAACTTATGGTGCAAAAACTTTGTTGTGATAAAATAGCCACACTAGATAAAACTATAGCATATTAGATAAAAATCAATTTAGGTATACCTTATTAAGTTGAGCCAAATAATTTTGAGATACCCTAATTTAACAACACCCCCTTGCCACCAGTCCTTACATCGTCCCATGAACAAAAGCACAATTACCACACGCCACAGGCCTAAACTGATGATGCTAAAATCATCATTTTCCTATGCTTTCAATAAAAAATTCTTTCATTGTAAATATTGCATAAAACAAGGTATTGGTATTAGTTCTTATTGCATAAAACATATTCATGTTTGAGCATTGTTGTTTTTCCTTTCCATCATATTGGTATCAGTTCTTATCTACTTTTATGTAGAATAAATGTGATGTAGAACTCGTATGAGTGGATCGGAGCTGATCCGGAGGAGTTATAGGTGCCTAAACGTATTGTTTAAAAAAATCCACACACACGTGGTAGTCGGGATCGATCGAGACTCTAATATTTATAAGCACGGAGTAGAATAGTCATTGAGCTTGGATCGTGCAGCCAAGGAAAGAGCTTAGCAGTGCGCCGCCCAAATCCCAGGATCCATTCCGTTCCGGCCGGATGCACTGCACACACCACGGCAGCAGCTGTACTACTCTACTCATACAGGAGTAGAGCTTAAGAGGTAGCTAGCGATAGCTGGCTAATCATCATCGATCATGACAAGGACGCAGCCGGAGAAGGTGGTGGCGGTGTGCCTCCAGGCGCAGCACGTCGCCGGCCTGCCCGCCTCTGCGGAGGGCCGCCAGATTCTGCTGCACCTGCTCCAACACCAACAGCCGCATCAGCAACAACAGGTTGTTGGGGAAGAAGCAGCAGCAGCAGCAGCAAGGTGCAGAGGGGGCGTGGCGGCCTTCCAGGACCAGGTCCTCCTCCTGCACTGCGCACCCGTCAACAGCATCACCTCCGTCGTCGCTGTCGCTGTCGCAGTCACCGTCTCCTCTCCTACTCATGATCACGGCCACTACACCACAGCCAGCGTCAGCGACGACGCTCACCACAGCCAGCAGCAGCAGCACCTCACAACGGGGGCCGTCCGCGTCGACCTCGCGGAGCAGCTACATCGTCCCTCCCCCAGCATCCTCAACTTGGTGCTCGGCGGCGCTGCAGCCGGTGCCATCCTCTCTCTCACTCTGCACCACAGGATCATCAGGGGTCCTCACCGCCGCCGCTCTGCCTGCCTGCCACTTGTCGCGCTACCAGACCTGCTGCTCAACTGCCTGCGGCCAGCAGCCCCCAACGAGGAAGACAATGACGACGAGTCCTCCGGCTTCATCACCATCGAGAAAGGCACCATCTCCAGGCGGCACCCGCCGTCGGACAATCTGCTCACCACCGACGACGAGGGGCAAGGGGACGGCAAGCCAAAGAGCTGCTGCCCCATGGCCTTGGCAGAGGAGCTGGAGGTGGAGGACGAGTTCCTGGCCATGCTGGAGCTGGAGGCCGACCACCACCGCAACTACAACGGCGACAACTCATCAAGGACGCTGAGGCAGAGCTTTCCGCCCGCCGTCGATAAGCTCTTAGGCAGGCAATTGTAAAAGCAGCAGCATCCATGTAAACAAGCCTGACTTTTTTTTTTTTTTTGATAGGGACAAGCCTGACATTATGATACATTATCACAATTAAGTTCTCCAGTGATATATATATATATATATATATATATATATATATATATATATATAATATGTATGTATGTATAACCTAGTTGGAGATGATTTGAGAATTGCATCCAAAGCAATTATCAACAATGTAAAAAAGAGTGGCTAATAAAGGGCTTAGTACCTCACTTGTTTCTTAGGAGATTACTCATCTTCAATATGCAGATGATTACTCATCTTCAATACATAATTACTACTAGAGAAGGTATCCGAGTTACGACCATATATAAAGGCACGCGTGGCGCGGGGCTCATGCGACACGGGTGCTCAGGGCGGGGATCGGCAGCATAATATGGCAGGTGCGGTAGGCTGAGTCGGTTGAGTGTAGAATAGTATTCTATACCCTAGGTGTAGAATAGTATTCTATATCCCATATATTTTTAGCCGAATTGATATGTGTGTGTGTACACACCATTCTCTTTCACCAATATTAACTCCAAATGAACAAGCACCGCCCTTTGGGGGAAAACAAAGAAGAAGAAAAGCACCCGAATTTGAAACAGATACCAAGTTTGACTGCCTAGAATGCACGCCCCGATCGAAGAAAGGAGGACACATGGAGCAGATCTGCAAGCATAGTATTCCACGTTTCAGCAGACCCATGTTTTGTGCCGCAGCAATCTAACACTACAGTAAAGTTTCTATAGGCTCAAGCCTAGACCTAGCAAGCATAGCAACTCGAGCCATATCATATTATCATTCGGTCCATAAAAAAAACTGTTCTACTATAGTGTTGCCCAAAGACTGATTCCAACAGGATAGCTATATACTATTTACAAATATCAAATCACTGGTTGTATTGTGCATCAATAACCCCCATAGAATTTAATTCTGCCGAGTTAAAATCAGATCCACCCATCTATCCCTCGCGCAAGGACCAAACTGTACCGACAAATGGCTGGCTGGCCACAACTGCTATCGATATTACTGCATACCAATCATACCTCTGCAGAGTACACCTGTTGTCAGACAGACTCCCCCAGGTTCTTTACTTGTATTTCTCCATTATGCGCCGGGCCTCTTCGACAGGGTCTTCGGATGCGTTGTCCCCTGCTTCATCCACCCTAGAGCCAGAGGCCTCCTCTGGGTTCATAGCCAGGAAGGCAAGATATATAAGCCCCATCATCGCCTGTGACCACAAGACCCATCACCTGATATCAGTAGCATCAAAATCGAAACACAAAAGATGGAGTGGCGAATGAACATTCCTTAAGTTACTGAAAGCGCTGGGCACATTTGCAGTTGTCAAATAAACTACTACTACCACATGACTAGATTTTATTCAACATCGTGCACATCACATCGTGATGCTGATCGATAGAATTAGAATCATAGCGCAAATGTTGTGATTGCGTACCAGCACAAAGAATGCAGTGGACACAATGGATTTGAGAAGAAAAAGGGAGACTGACACAGCAGCAAAGGCAACACCTATCCTAGCAACTGGCCTTGGAACTGAACCCTGTCACATATAGAGGGGAAAAAATTAGTCCAATTTCAAAGCTTAACGAACTGCAGCTGTGTAATAAAAAAAATATGAACTAGAGTTGCTTGTTGTGAGTACATCTTCTTGAGAGCTAAGAAAACGACAAATTAAGTGATGTGAATGGCTAAGGAACACATACTGGGACAAGATTAGTTCCTGCCTCCACAGCATCCTTACCAACCTTCCATGCTGTTTGAATAACTGTTGTCATATGCAGTGTTAGGAGAAGCAGAATAAACTTTTTATAATTTCATCATGATCAAAACAATAGCATATGCTACTCCAAGCAGGGTAGTACAAAGGCATCCACAGAAAATATATGTGATCCAACATGAGGAGGATGTGCATACCATGGTATACAAGTATACAGAAAATTTCATCACTCATCAGGTAACAGACTAATGAAGAGTCAACAGATAACATTCATTACAGGCAAAGTTTGAATCACAACGCAAAAGTACAGTGTGTAGCTCATAATGTTAGGCAGGGCTAAACCTGAGCCGAGCAGCAAGAAACCTTACACATCATGCATCCTGAAAGGAAAAAAAACCATATATGTCCGGTACCAGAATCAGATTCTACGAGTGTGATGTACTAATAAAACTAGAACCAACAAAAGGAGAAATGTTACGATGACATGAGGTGTTCAATATCTGGTTTGCCGGTGGCCCTTAACCTGGCACCCTAAAGCAATAGTAGCAATTAGCGTCATCTTAGTGCATGGATATGGAATCACAGACAACAGCTCTATTGTCCATTTCTAGTGATGAGCAGACAATGCAACAATAGACGGATTGTGACTTCACTATATCAGTAATCCCTCTGTTGATTTTTATAACAGCTCCATGCATTTCTAGATTTGAACATTTTGACCAACAATATATAATAGGTTAATTTTATGATAGAGAAGTGATGCTATTAGATAAATGCTTCAGGGTACTTGGATACAGAAATGATTCTGCAGTTGCGAAGAATACCTTGTGAACCTCAAGTTTAATTTAGAGACTGCGCCTGTTTGAATGCTACAGTTTTCAGAAGCTACAGTACCTTAAACCCACAGTTTTTGAGATAACAAGCATGGAATACACCAGTTTGTCGTTACCACAGTTTTTTGCAGTTTTATGAAAAAACCATGACGTCTTTGGGAGTTGCAGTATTAGCTCTAGTGTTCTGTACAAACAAATATAGTTGCTAGGATAGTTTAAATGTAAAAAAGATGTATACGAGCTTTGATTGTAGCTTTGTTTATTCTGAACATGATCCTGCCCATAGTCGTTATGTCTAAACTGAGCACCAAATCCCATGCTTCAATGCTTCGTTAATTAATGAATGTAGCAGAATACCAAATCGATTCTTCACCAATGCATGAGAGATATGTACAGATGCAAGGACGCTGGAAATCAACGTGTACAAGCCAACATGCACAGGAGGCAAGGCAACGACCATCACGAGAGCTCGGTTTTTTTAAAAAAAAGAGGTCATGAGTGGATTTTCTAAAACTCCAAAAATACTATGGTTTTTAGCATACTACGGTTTACAAAAAAACTATGAGATTTGTTGCGCCCAAACACCTCCAAATTTTCAATACCATGGTATTTTTGAGAAAGCATGGTTTTGCCTGGAAACTCTAAAAATACTTTGTATCCAAACAGACCCGAAAGGAAACAGAGAATTATGATTTGTTTTTGCTAGTAAAAAACGGTGGGGGAGTAGCAGGTAAAAGAACTTATAATGGCACGGGATGATATGTGAAGAGAATTCTCTTTGGTAGTACTATTATGTGGTTAGTAAGGCAATTAGCACAGGTAGTCACACAGAAAGAGGATAAGAAAAGAGCGCCACCGATTTGATGCTCTGAGGCAATGAAGCCACGACATGAATCGGTGGTCGGACGGAATCGGAGCAGCTCTTGAATCAATCAAACATTCAGGACATCACGTGGAAGGAGAGATGATTAGCAAGCAAAGCAAATCGAGCAGCACCGAAGAGAAGAGAAGAGAAGAGAAGAGAAGGATGCTTCACCTACCTCTGGAGAAGTTGGACTGCGCGGAGGCGACGACGAGGCGTGACTTTTGGGGGATGGAATTGATACGATGAGGCCTCGTCCTTAGTGGTCGTAGCACGGAGGGGGGAGTGGAGAACGGAGAGCGTACTAAGGTGTTCCGGCGAGCGGCGGCAGGAGGGAGACGGGAGGCGGCGGCCATGGCCATGGCCTTTTTTTTGTGGCGGGCGGTGTAGAGGAAGAGACGAGAAGAGGTGAGGCCAGCCACCAGCATGGGGTTAGGAATTAGCAAGCAGAAGGGATGGATGGATGTGCCTTCCCTAGTTGCTAGAATCGATCACGACCGTTGATTGCTTGCTGCGTGCTGGGGCTGGGCCTTTCTGGGCTTGATTTCGTATTGTCCATCGGCCCATCGCATTGCTTATCCTCGAGAGACCTCCTTATCCATGAACGGAAGAAGGAACGAGCCAGCAGTGCCGGCCGAGTTCGATCCTGAAGATTGATATTTAAATGTCGTATGAAGTATTTTTTAGTAGCACTTAATGTTAGTTTGAATTATATTAGTTGCATACGTATATGTGTCCAGTGGTACTATGTGTGCATATATTCTAGAGATCTTGTGTAGTATGTGTTCTCTTTGCACCTTCTAAAAAAATAACCAACGTTTGTTTGTGCTGCTCGAAATTCGAGTCCCTCACACACAAGATATTATTGATTTCATCCATCCATCAACTAGACTAGGTAGCTAGATGGCAATGGCTCATCAACCCATCCGCCTCCGCCTTCTTTTTCTTGCAGATGCAGATGCTACTGCCTCCGGTAGATTAGCAACCGGCCCCTAAAAATTCTGCTGCATGCAATGTTAGCACCCATGGTAGAACGATGAATATAATTTGATAATGGTAGATGGTTTGTTTTAAGCATCGTGAGTTGTTTATATAGAGTATATGGTGTTTTGAATCTTAAGTAATTCTATAGGTAAGATAAAAACTATTCCTATTACACCATAACAGTTGAATCTTTGTGAGTCATTTATCATATACTCTAATATCCCCTGTAGTCATAGTGTGAGCAACACGGACGCTTAGATTGGAGTGGAAGCCGATGATTTGCTCAAAATGATGATAGCCTTTTTTGTTTCCTAGGTAGCCAAAAGCAAGGTGACCATAGTCGTAACCGTGGAGTAGGATGCAGACCTAAAGCACCAACATGAGCACACGCGTATACAAAGTCAGGTAGATCTGTCTACGGACCTCTACTGGCGGCAATCTCGATGGGGCGGCGGTCTGAAGGTGTCGGAGGAAGGCGCTAACTCGGAGCGGTAGCTGGCGTGGTGATGAGGATGAGCAGCATGAGGTGGAGTCACTATTTGGAGAGGCAGTGACCCTGACGATAATGGCGTGACCGTGAGCGCTGGTGCTGCAGCCATAATGGGTGATGCAGCGTCGTTCTTGGTGGTGTGACAGGCTTGTACTTACGGACGACGGGCCGACAAAGATGCTACGATGCAATAACGAAAATAGACGGGGCACTCGGAAGGCCGTGGATGAGGGCCATGTCGACGAGCATGTCACATCCAGCCACGACGCCATCGGAGGAGAGGATGTGCCAGAGAGATCGGAGCTAAAGCGGTGAAGTCTAGAGGCGCCATCGGAGGAACTTCGATGGGTTGGTAGGGCGACACAAACCGATCTTTTGATCGAAAAAACAGTAGAGAAAACCCAATCTAAAGATGATTGGGGGAAACTCTAATTGGTGGTTGATCTTGACAGTGAGACTAAACTACAGGTTGCGCAGCCTCCAGGAGAGATCATGAAGATCACATCATCTCCCGGGGTGATACGACGGAACCTGTGGAGGTGACGATTATGATGTTGTGTAGAAAGATGAATGTACAACAATAATTATAATTATATTATATTGAACTTTGTGAACTATTTATATAAAATACATGATAGTTTAGATCTTAAATAAAAGATAAAATAAAAAATAATCCTAGCCTACTATAATAACCGAATTCTTGTGGATCATTTGTCATATACTGCAAGAAGCAGCGAAGGTCACGTCGTGCGCTTGCTCTGCCACCATCTGCTCTGTTGGAGCCCCAGGCTACGGCGACGGCGTCAGTGCTCGTCGCCGGTATAGTCAGAGTCTCCACTACCCTCCTGCTTCGCTCTTAGTTGTCATCGTCGTCGCCCTCAAAGCAGCAACAACAGGAGGAGCAAGAGGAACAAGGAACAGAGGACGTCGACGAGTGTTGGGACTGCGGCGAGACAGGGCTGTGCGGAGGCTGCAAAGGAGAGGGCTTCATCTTCAAGCAGCTCTCAGAGAGGCAAGCAAGGCATGCAAGACCGCCAAGAACATGGCCACTAGATACACCACAGTGTTATGAATAGACACTTTTAGATATAACCATGTGATCAATTACCAAAAGCTATGTCTATTGAGAAGAGATGTCTTCGCAATAGATATGTCCTCTCATCATGTCTTTTCACCATGTATAAATATGTAAACACCATGATCAATTAATGCAAGAGTTCATTGGCTACTCTATTGTCTCTCTCAATTACTATCTATACTACAACACGTTATCAGCACGAATGTTCTCCACCGAGACATCGGCCACAATAGAAGAACATCGACGGCAAGAATAGAGATGGACAGCGAGATGGGATGCAATTCCTCTCTCCTTATGAACTCCATCGTCTTCTGCTGCGACCAATCCTCAGGTGCCCCCGTGCGTATCTTCGTCATTCATCACAGACAGACGATCTACACTGTGCTACAAAGGCGATGCACTCGTGCTCTACAAGACGTTCATCGGCATCAACACAGAGAAGAAATCGGTTCCGGCCATCTAGAACAGAGGCACGAAGGCCATCAGGTACTCATTGATGCCATACTTTCAACCTTGACGATGTTGGAGACCGCGTATTCTTCTCGTTCTTCTCCTGATTATTAATACAAATCAGGTGATTACCTCTTCCACTTGATATAACACAATGTTCCAAACCTTTGCATATTGGCCATACACTATGTAGTACTCTAATACTATTGCGGGATCTACACTATGTCTAACACATAGTAATTATTCTTAAAGTGCGTACCCAATGTTAAATTTAGAACAAAGGTCTACACCTTTTTAGGTGATTACCTTAATTCATATCTCATATTGGTCATACACAATGTATTACCTAAGTACTACTATAGGATCTACACTATGTTTAGCACACAGTGACTATCCTCAATGTGCATACCCAATTTGAATATGAATTAAATAAAGGTCTACACCATTTTGGTGATTACCTTTAAAGTGTTAACACAATATTTGCATAACACAAGGTAATAGGAACATAGGCATCTACTAACAAATGTCAGATTATGCCTCCTACTACTGTGAGATATACACCACATCTGATGATTATCTTCAACGTGTTAGCTACATTATTTGAGGTCTACACTATGTAATTCAAGTCTCAACTTGACTTTACAAATTTTGTATTATTATTACAACATTACCATAATGATTTTTAATTTACCTACTGTAAATTAATCAAATCTATGGTCAAAATCCATGTACGATACAAAGACCGGCAAAGAGTTCGATGAACTCACACTCGACAGTCACAATTATCCAACATGGACAATGGACGTCAAGATTAGTCTTGTGTCTTGCGGAATAATAGCGGCACTACTACCTCCCCAAGAGGGAGAACCACCGCTACAAGATCATGTTATATACGATGTATTATACATAAGGTATCATATCCATCTGGATCTCAAGTCTAAGTATCTGATAGAAAATTCGAGCACTTTGTGGCTAGCTCTTAAAAACATATATGAACAGCAAAAGGACAGTCATTCTGCCCGATGCAAGTCACGAATGAACACATGTCCGACTCCAAGACTTTAAGTCCGTCGGAAATTACAATCATGTTATTTATAAAATCTGCTCAAATTGTATTTTTGCGAAAATAAAACTACAGATGTGGAAAAGATAGAGCCATTATGCTTCCCATTGATAGGATCTTATAGCGAAAATACCGTGCAAGAGACTACCATGTTTATTCTGATTTAATACATGTATTACTTCAGGCTAAAAAGCATGATGAACTCCTTCTAAGGAATCATCATTAGCGTCCAATCAGCGCTCCTCCTTTACCTGAAATACATGCTAATGTTCACAATAACAATAAGTTTGATGGCTCTATTAAACGTCATCCAAAGAACATCAATGGTAAACGCAAATGCAACAAAAAGCAGAAGCCATGTGCACTGAATTAAGGTCAAGGCATTTCCAAACATGACAAATCTAATATTTGTCGCAAATGCGGATGCTACAAGCATTCCACTAAGAAATGTCACACCTCGACACATTTAATTGATCTGTATTTAAAATCTGTGGGACATAACCGACCTGCTCAAGGGAAAAGATATGAAGCACACTACAATCTTCAAAATGACTCCAGCAAGGAGGCTAGTTGTTCACAACAAGTTCTACAAGAATCAAGTAACAATCAGACTCTTCTGCAACCAGAAGATCCCACGGGCATGGAAAACATGTTTGTCGAATTTGCTTCGCACAACATGTTTAGAGACCCTATCTAGTCTCCCAATTCCTTAGATATCATGTTATCTACGTTCCATTAAATGTTGTAATACAATATTGTATCAGCACTATGATACTACAATAAAGTATGTATGTATTCTATATATCTAAAAAGAATTTCATATCAAATTCTTCAATTCTATATATAGAATTCTATGGGAGTCAATCCAATGGAGAAAATATGTCTTGTGGATAGTTATACCACAAATTTTATACTTAGGGAAACTAAAATATTTCCAAACTCTTACTAAGAGATAATGAAATATTTTGACAATTGTTGGACGTGATATAGTGATTATTGGCTTTGATCGTGCCATAATTACTCTTCCTATGGGTACACAAGTCATAATTGTTGATGCTCTATAGTATCTCAATTCAACCCGTAACTTATAAGCTATAGAGATATCCATCAGAATCATTTCCATATCAAAACCCATAAGGAATTTCTCCTCTTAATCAACGGATATAGCAAGCTTCCCTATATACCATATGGATTGTAGTATACATACATTAAATCCCGTACCACATATTGCGTACAAAATAATTTTTCTATCTTGATTACATCAAGACTTAGAACGATTGCCTTGGTCACTCTACATTAGAGATAATGAGAAAAATTATTAGCAATTCTCTTGGTCACAGTATTCCAAAATCTTTAGATTTATGTGCACCGCATGTGTCACAGGGAATTTAATTTTAAGGCCCTCTTACCTTAAAATTCACAATGCGCCACCCAATTTCTTGAACGCATTCAAGAACATATATGTGGTTCTATTTCAGGAATTTTATGGACCATCTAGGTATTATACAATATTGATTGATGCATTTAAAAAATAGTCTCGTATGTGTCATTTATACATAAGGCACCACACTTATACCAAACTAATTGCTCAAATTATCAAAACTAGAGCAAATAATCCTGGATGCAGGATCAAATCCATTCACATGGATAATATCGTTCCTTAATGTGCATTCAATTATTGTTTGGTTTTGGGCACTATTGCATTAAGTACCATATGTGCACATTCAAAATGGTCTAGCTGAATCTCTCATCAAGAGAATAAAATCATTTGCCTAGTGGTGGGTACTACCTGACTGCTCAGAGCCAGCAAGTGACCACGGGTGGAGTTTTTGCGAGCGGTGCTGGACGACAGAGGGTTGACCAACCCTGCCCCAACCAGACTCACTCCGACCAGGCTGACATAGACCAGACATGCTCCGACTAGGTCGGGGGTGATCAGGTTGCTGCTGGTCAAGGCCCTATGCCAGCGGGGAAGAGAGGGGTGCAGGACTTGGCTTCCGCGGAAGCATCCAAATGTGGGCGTGGGACACCGATCACTGGCGGCTTCACAAGGATGAGGCTCGTGCTCACCCCTCCGCCCACATAGTAAGTTTCCTGGTTAGATGTAGATGCTTTGGAAGTTTTCTTTCTTTCTTGATTCTGTAGTCTGTTCTCAATATAGGTCCTCGACCCCACCATAGGCGTCGATCATAACTCCTCCTCTAGCACCTCAGCAAGATGCTCTAGCCCCCCAACCTCCAGTAGCTCCAATGTCAGGAGCATTGGTCGTGACCTCCGTGTTTGCAGAGCTAGTCGTGGAGCTCGCTCAGGGCTCTGACCTGCTTTCCTTGGTCACCAGCCTTCTCGCCTCTATCCGAAGACTGGTCGCCGAGAAGGAGGCAGCAGACAGCAGGTGCGCTGAGTTGGAGAGGTTGGTGGCCGAAGAGGAGGCAAGGAACTTGCTTCAGTGGGAAAATGCCAAGCTTCAACAGGAAAAATGATGCGCTAACTACTGAATGTTCTCAACTTAAGAAGGATGAGTGAAAGACTCGCGATATTCTTGAGGAAGCCTTTAAGGCAATCCGGCAACCCCTGAGGAGCGTCGGGCTGGATTCCGCCAACTTGAAGGATGACAGGGCTCTCTAGGCTAGGCCTATGCTATCCATATTCTAATGGAGAGGTTTGCCCAGCTCCCGGGCATCCTGGCGGTGAGGAACTCGAAGGACGTGATGATGGTGGCGAAAGCCGTGACGGTGTACATTCTCAAGTGCTACCACTGTCTTGACTCCAGCTTCAACCTCGAGACCGTCCGGGAGGGGGTCATGCTCGCCGGTCCCACAGCCATGGAGAGGCTGGAGGCGGAGTGTCAAGGGTCGGTAGATTTTGTAGGGTCTGTCTTCCAGGTGGATACCATCGAGGATGTCGTAGAAGAAGAGTAAACCACGAACTGTAATTTAGGCTTGTATTATGCATGAATGAAACTTTTAATTTAGAGTCCCAGAATTAACCACCCCTCATGCTCGCTCCGAACCCTAGACCATGCCTATTGATAACGACGACAACCAGCGCAACCTGGAATCGATGGTCGAGTGCAAGCTTAGGTTTGTAGTAGAACGAGAGATCCTGCAAAGCAATCTTCGAGGTGTGTTGGCCCTACCACCCTTAAGCCACGTGTAATCCTAGGATAGCTAAGTGAGACTCGACCAGCTGAATCATGCATGGTTTGTGACCTGTTTTCGTGACCAACTTGTCAGGAGGAGCTGTTGGTAGTGAACAGAGACTTGGAGCGAGTGATGAGGGAGGACGACCAGGGGCAAACACATTTCTATGATCGTCTCAGTCAGGCATTCACCCCCTTCGACTCACTGCTCTGGGCCACCGGCGTTCAGGTCCTCCCCACTCCTGGAGAAATTTTAACTAGTCATGTCAACTGGTTCTTAGCGGCCTCCGAGGAGGTGGGTGCACGCGAGCAGAGGCTACACAAGAGCATTAGCGACCACATGTTTGTGACCGCAATCCATGGCGGCTACCTTGCCATCGCTTGTGTCAGCAAGCATTTCTTGGACCTGGACCTTGTTTTGGCAATCTCTGAAGGCCTCGTCGTCATCCAAAAGACCACAAAGCATCTTCATGACCTTAAAGGGCCATTTTGTTTTTTGCGGCTCAGTCTCTACTTTCATCCGTCCAGTTTGACCCACAGAGGGGCATCTTCGGATCCTAGGGATACTGAATAAAACCATTAGAAACAGCCCCCGGGCATTACCCGAGCAAGCAATGACTTGCTTTTATGTAAAATTTACATGTGTTCATGTTGCGAGTAGGTTCTAAGTGCTTGTTACATTTAGGGGGGGGGCAAGGCCTTTCATACCGCTCGCTAGTTAGGTTCATAGCACCTAATACAACCCTTGGCACAACTAGCCCTTCGGTGGCGACCAACGCTCGACCCGTGTTAGGGCTAGTGGATTCGTGGTCGTTATCCCCCAACCACATATATCCTTGAAATTTCGTGAGTGGCAATTTGAATCCCCACTCAAACGGTTTAGTACTCACCACATGGGAGAACAGGCAAAGTAACTAGCAGCACAGAAAAATAGGAAAAAGGAACTATATAATCTAAATTGTTCTAGCTCCCGACCGTTTAGTTGGCAAAAAATCTGCCGACCAGGCGGTCAAGCCTTTGAATTGGAAAAACTTACAAGCCGGTGGGAAAATATTCCTTTTTGTGAAATCCTGCAAAATAGAGAGTGTGGTTTTTGAATTGGAAAACTTACAAGCCATATTCCACGCTCGTCTGTAAGATCCTGCAAAATAGAGAAATAGGCTCCTCTTCGAGTAACCCTATACATAGAACTTGCGTAACTTAGCTATATTCCAGGAGTTGTGCAATTCACGGCCGTCCTCTATGGCAAACTTGACCGCACTAAGTCGGGTAACATCGACCACCTTGTAAGGGCCCTCCCACTTGGGGACAGCTTATTTTTACCAGCCTTATTTTGGATTTGCTAAGGACGAGGTCACCTACAACTAGTATCCACTCCCACACCTTGCGGTCATGATAGGATCTGAGGCTTTGTTGATATCGAACTGCTCGGATTATAGCACAATCACGGGACTCTTTGATCAGGTTTATATCATCCTCTTGTCGCACCATCTGGTCGTCGTCTGAGTAGCTGGTCACTCGAGGAGACTGAAGGGTGATCTCGAAGGGGAGCATTGCTTCCGTGCAAAAGAATAGGAAGAAAGGAGTTTTGGCCATGGCCCTGCTAGGGGTCATTCGTAGCGACTAGAGTACTATGGGGAGCTCGTCCACCTAGCGTCTTGAATAGCTCTAAAGCCGATCAGAGACGCGGGTTTTGATCCCTTGTAGCATCATCCCATTTGCCCTTTCAACCTGTCTGTTTCTTTGGGGGTGTGCCGCTAACGCATAGCAAACCTTGGTCTCGATCTCTTCGCAGTAGTCCCAGAAGGCAATACTGGTGAACTGAGTCCCGTTGTCTGTAATTATGCGGTCTGGACTACCAAACCACACTATCAACTCCTGTATGAACTTAATCGTTGCTACCACTGTGATTTTCATGATGAGCTTGGCTTCGATCCACTTAGTAAATTTGTCGATGGCCACAAACAAGAATTCAAAACTGCCTGGGGCTTTAGGGAACTATCTCACAATATCAAGCCCCCAAACAGCTGAAGGCCAAGAGAGTGGTATGATTTGCAATGCTTAGGTTGGTAGGTCGGTATGTCAGCCATGGTACTAACATGACTTGCACGCTTCACTAGCTCGTAAGTATCCTGGAGGGCTGTGGGCTAATAGAATCCTTGCCGGAATGCTTTTTCGTCCAAAGTACGATATGAAGCGTGACTACCACATATGCCTCTGTGGATATCTAAGAGCATTGTGCTCCCCTCTTCCTGAGTGATGCATTTCAGTAAAAGGCCATTGCTCCCCTTGCGGTAAAAGGATCCCTCTACCAGGGAGTATCTGCGGGCTTACCACATGACCTTTTCTGTTGGCACATCATTATCAGGGACTGCTTGATTCTGAAGGTAGTCCAAGATCTGATCTATCCAGGTTATACCCGAATCAAACAGGGTAACCACATGATGGCCACCCGAGCTCAACGACACTAAAGGAGGTGTTGCCTCAAAAGGTGTTGCCTCTGATGCTCCGTTTACAAGCGAAGCATCCCCTTCACCATGATCCGAGGTCACGGTGGATGATCGTGTGAGTCTTTCTTCAAAGACTCCGATCGAGACAGGTTTGTAAGAAGAAGCTAGACATGCTAGCTCATCGGTTAGGAGGTTGTCCTTGCGAGGGACATGCTTGACCTCGAAACCGATTAAGCGTCGCTCTAGTCTTCTCACTTCAACGAGGTATGATGCCATTGTCACTCTAGTCTTCTCAATTCAGCGAGGTATGCCACCATTATCGGATCAGAGCACTGAAACTCCTTTTGCACTTGGTTCACGATCAGTAGCAAGTCTCCTATCGCTAGCAGGCGCTTTATCCCAAGTGCGTAAGTCGCTCGCATTCCAGACAAGCGATCCTCGTACTCTACAATATCGTTAGTGGCCAGAAAACATAACTAAACCACATAACTGAGGATGTCACGAAGTCAAGACCACTCCAGCTCCAGCTCCTTTCAACGTGAACGATCCATCGAAGTGCATGGTCTAGTGCTCATAAACCTCTAGTCACTGTTCCTGCTTGAGCTCGGTGGACGACCACTCGGCCATAAAATTGACTAGCGCTTGGGACTCGATAGCCGTTTGGGGGCACGAACTGAATATCGAACTCCCAAGCTCTACTACCCACTTTGCTATTCTTCCTGCCACATCCCTGCTATCGAGAATTTCTCAAATCGGGAGCGATGAGGTTACCTTGATTTTACGGGCCTGGAACTAGTGTCTGAGTTTGCGAGAGGCCATCAGTATAGCATATAGTAGCTTCTGATCCTGTGGGTACAGAGCCTTCGCGTAGTGAAATACCTCACTGATGTAGTACATTGGTAGTTGAAGACCTTTTCGTTTGACGACCAGAACCGCACTCGCGACCTGGGGGTAGCTACAACATATAGAAAAAGCTCCTAGTTCGGTCGAGGAGTGGTCAGTACAGGAGGCGGCGAGAGGTACCTTTTGAGATCTTGGAAAGTGGCCTCCGCCTCCAACATCCACTGGATGTAGTCGTTTTTCTTCAGAACTTTGAAGAGCGGCAACCCCTTTTCTCCCAGACTCAAGATGAACTTGCTCAAAGCTGCCACACATCCTATTAATTTCTGGACTTCCTTTAACCTGGTCAGAAATCTCATCTGGTCGATGGTCTTGATATTGTCAGGGTTTGCTTTTATTCCTTAGCTAGACACGAGGAATCCGAGCAACTTCCCTGATGATACTTCGAGTGTGCATTTTTTGGGTTCAGCCTCATGCAGTCCTTTCGAAGGTTATTGAACATTTTTCGAAGGTTGTCCTTGGTCCTACTCTTCACGACCACATCATCAACATATGCCTCGACATTTCTGTTGAGCTGTGGTCGAAGAATAAGCTGAATACACCATTGGTAAGTGGCACCAGCGCTCTTCAAACCAGAAGGCATTTTTACATAACAAAAGACACCGAAGGGCATTACAAAAGTAGTTTTCTCTTCATCCCTCCTATACATGCTAATCTGATGGTACCCTAAGCGGGCATCTAAGAAGCTTAATAGATTGCTACCGGCAGTTGAGTCAATAAGCTGGTTGATCCATGAGAGGGGGAAGAGATCTTTTGTGCATGCCTTGTTGGGCTCGGTGAAGATGGCGCACATCCTCCATTTACCATTGGGTTTACGGACCATGACTGGGTTAGCCAGCCACTCTAGGCACTGCATCTCCGAATGAAGTTTGCTTTCAAGAGCTTGTTGATCTCCTCACGAAGTGCTTCCTTTCGGTCTTCCATGAACTAACACGCCTTTTGCTTTACTGGTCGCGCATCCAGTTGCACTGATAATTTGTGCTCAACCACGTCCCTAGGGACTATGGGCATATCAGACAGACTCTAAGAAAAGACATCTACGTTTGCCCAGAGGAAAGTGATAAGCGTGAGTTCCTATTTGGGATCCAAGCCGATCCCTATCTGGATCGTCCTAGATGGGTTGGAGTCGTTTAGGCAAACCACCTTGAGCCGATCGTCTGGACTGGCGATGACATGGACCTTCACCGAGCAACCACTGGGTCTAGCATTCTCGAGTTTTGACCCAAGAGTCAGCTCGACTATGTTGAGACTCCTCTTGTCACAGTGCAGTGCTGTCTTTGCATTATTAAAAACGGTGATGGCTCCCACTGGGCCAGGGATCTTGATCGTCTGGTAAGCGTAGTGGGCGACGTCCATGAATTGGGTCATCGTCGGTTGCCCTAGGATTGCGTTGTAAGCAGTCCCGAAGTTTGCCACATCAAACAGGACCTTTTTCAGTCCTGAAGTTACTTAGTGAGCTGAAGGTGATGGGCAGCTCAATTTTCCCTAATGGCTTAGCTGAGGAGCCAAGGGTAATTTCGAAGAAGGGAGGAGACGGTTTCAGTGTGCTCCTCAGAATCTACAGGGCATCCAATGCATCGACGAATAGGAGGTTGATGGAACTCCCTTTGTCGACCAGTACATGAGCCAGTCGGAAGTTCTGTACCGTGGGTTCAACCATGATAGGATAGCGACCAGGGTGTCTGACAAACGTGGGGTGGTATGCCTAACTGGAAGGTGAGGGGCACCTTGGACCACTTTAGATGCAGTCTCGGGCCAATGTGGTCGCCCATACTTCCTAGACCACCTGTTTGAGAAATAAGTTGCAGCGCCCCCAAATATATGGTGGACCATGTGATCAGCCTACTGGAAACCCATCGCCGACTAGTCATGATCACCCCCATCCTCACCATCATCATCGCGCCTGGGTTTATGCTCCCTAAGCTCCTTGTCGATGATGCTCTGCATGACCTTGCATTCCATCAGGTCGTAGGCATCTGTGCGGTGGATTGGGCAGTAGCCTCGGCCCTTCTTTCTATCCTTTTTGTCGAAGTGTTGGCATGGTTGGTTGGTCTGCTTGATCACCATGACACCAAGTGGTCCTGCCTTATGTTTGCTATTTTTCTCCTTCCGGCCAACCCCTTTGGAAGAGATGGGCTGGTCAGAGGTCGACTGCGGCTTTGGGTCGCTCTAGCGCTCTCGAGCCTCAGTGGAATGTGTGTAATTGTTTGTGAGCTCAGATAGCTCAGTGGTACTCCAGACTTCCTTAGTTGCCAGCTTTTTGTACATCTTTTGGTCTCTGACCCCCCCCCCCTCCGGAATGCTATGACTATGGACTAACATGTGATCCTTAGAATGGTATTCTAGCGTTCGGTGAAACGCTGGATGTAGTCTTGCAGTGACTCATCCTGTTGCTGCCTGACCTAGTATCGGTCGTCCTCGACCCCTGGTCGGGCATAGGCCCCCTGGAAATTGGCAACAAACTGGTTGCACAAGTTCTCCCAGGAGTGAACCAACCCGCGAAGGAGGTTCATAAGTTAGGACCATGCTGAACTGGCCAAGGCGGCCGGGAAATAGTTGGCCATGACTTTCGCATGACCGTCCGCAACCTGCACTATGGTGGTGTAAATCTGCGGGAAGTCCTCAGGATTGGTCGAGCCGTCATATTTTTTGGCTAGGATCAGCTGAAACTTGTTTGGCTAGCGCACCTCTCACAGCGAGGCGGACAAGGCGTTGCACCTCGTCTATAACAGGGAGTCACTCGCTGATAGGCGGTGATACACGCTCAGGGAGAGAGACGATGGTCTCGCGACCCTAGTGACTGGGTGGAGGAGTCTGACGCTTCCCAACGATGGGAGGTTGAGTTGTAGGGCTGCTTGCCCTTTTCCTACTCCTGCCGAGCACAATTTTCCAGCTGTCGGCCGGCCCTTTGGCCCTAGATCATGTCGCGGTGGTCGCATTGGCGCAGAGAGTCACGCAGGTTAGTGGGTCGACTCTCCTGACACGACGGGAGTCTCTGAGTACTTCCTGTTATGGAGGGAGCGCAAGATCTTTCCTGTCACGTGGCCTACTACAATTCTTAGCGATCGTGACCATCACCAGTCCTTGTGACAGTTGTGGTGTTGGCCGCCATAGTTTGGCGTTGGGCTGGCTTTACCAAGAGGGCGAGGTCACGTAGCCATGGTGCCACTAGCAAACCCTCCAGTATGGCCAGCGGCGGGAGGCTGAGAAGCATTCATACGGTCTGCAGATTCTGCGGGGGCGTCTGTAGCACCCAGTTTTAAAGAAACAAAACCAGGTGCATCCACATATATGTCAGGATCAAGTTTCATACATGTGTTACATCATCAGTGTATCATCATGCCAAGATTACTTTATCGTCATAATTATTACAAAAGGACATGTGGGTCTGAATAAAAGCACATCAGAAAGTAAACTCTAGCGTCATAGGGTCTTCCATCATCCAAAGGCGTCAACCGGGGGAACATCAGCCTAGAAAAGGAACTCCGAGTTGAAGTTGTCTCCATCATAGGGTGTAGCTTCATAGTCGGCTTCTGAACAACGGTAGAATGCAAGAGAGTAAGTAATGGGTGTGAGTACATAATGTATTCTGCAAGTGCAGGAAAGCATGACATGGGGTTTAAGTCAAGAAAAGGTTAGACATTGGTTTACTGCATTAAGTAACCTTGTCCTACAACTCCAAGAATAGGCATCCTATTTACTAAGTGTGAAGACACAAATTAAATAAGAGGAATAGCTCATCGGATTCCATCCGACTACCAAAACTCACCTAGTAATTACATTACCTGGCTACCTGACCATCCATCCTAGATACCTGATCCCAACTAATCAAGAAGAAGCCCAAGCTGCTCTTGATCGTGAGCACGGCTGATCGATCAGTTATATATTCAGGAGAGTTTGTACACTTTACCCACGAGTCGTGATTCCCATGTTACTTCACACTTCTGGGGTGTAGAGCCGAGGTCTCACTACAAGGTCTTTACAAAGGTCCCGTCGACCTATAAGCACCCACTAAGGTTGCACCGTTAACAGTGATTTCATCACTGCATAGGCCCCCCCTTGTGCCACTCAACCGTCTATTGGTGCCTACAGAATTGGAGGGGTGGATAATTAATTAGCCAGGCCGTACCCATTTAAGCCTCGTGGTTGCGTTGTTTAGCCAGGTTATATGCTGCAAGAACCGGTCTTTAGGATCCCACACAGGTACAAACCACAATCCATCTGCACATTCCGCACACACATGCATACCCGCACCATCATCAACCCAACCATCCTGGTAGGATTCCTAACTCCATGTTGCTACAAAAATTAACATTTTCGGTTCATGTTGCATAGACATTAGTCATGTTTAAATTATAACCCAACCATGACAACGACTAAGCATAACTATCCTTATCCCAAGGACTTTATCAACGGCGACAAGGTAAATGATACAAATACTACTAAATCCTAACATGGGATTCCAATTTAGGCCAAGCATGCGCTGTGAGGAAGCGTCCAAATAGTATTCTAATTAATCATTAAGTTGATCATTTGCTCAATCACGACTTCAACGATTAAGCAGGATACCGCTCCGGTAGTCCCGGTACGTGTTTTGTGCTCAAGATCGGAACACATGCCTCACCAACATAACACATCACAAAAAAGCTTAATAAAAGGCAAGTAATTAGAGTTATATTACAAGTCTTTAGCCATGCAACCATTTACATCAATTTACAACAAAAGAAACAACTAAGCAGCGGAAGATTAGACCTATTAACAACAAAAGAGAGCGGCTCCATATGCCCTTAGGCACCACCTCAAAAGCCTCGCCAATAGAGTAGGATGAACTATTCTTGCCCGTTGTCATTGTTGGTGGGCACAAAGTAGCCAAACACCAGCTCTTCCTCACCAGCAGTACCTTGAAAAAGCAGCGTGAGTACGAAGGTACTCGCAAGACTTAATCCATATAGGGCATGTATAAATAGCCCGACTCCAAGAATTATGCATTAAGCCATTAGCAAGAAAAAACTACAAGGTTAAGTAAATTATATGTGACCGCAATATAGACATCTATGTGTGAGCATTCTAAACTTAACCAAACTACCATCAACCCTGTAACCAATCACCTACACATGTATGAAACTGGAACAATAACAAACATAACTATAGAATGGAACCATCTCAACCAACTCCCACATATCCAACCATAATCCACAACTTGTGACTCTACGATCGATACGGATGGATAAAAGCATACTCATGATAGAGGCATTTTGAAATGTTTTTACACCCTGTAGGGGATACTCCTGGACTCACACGACTCTAGGACCATACGGCTCACGTGTCCACACAGGCCCATGCAAGGGGTACTCGTGTCAAACTTTCCCAATAAGCCCCAACGATTTAGATTGTGCATCGCTCGGCGCGAAGATATCTAGAACTACTCTCAGAGCAAACTAGATAATTCTACAAGCCCGTCTACTCACAACGTCGATGTTCATGCCCAAATGATCATAGCTACAAAGGCATCCAGCTCGCCTTACCAATAGATCGGCATGTGGTGAGTAGGCTAAGTGCTAAAGCCAATGTCACCGATGGACGGTACTTAAATGATGCAAAGCGGTATACGGTGTCCGATTTCCCTTCCCGAACTACCCCGAGGACTCCTCCTGAGCAGAAAACCCCTAACACTGCCCACATCTCGTCTCAAACTCACCACTCATCCAACCATCTCATCATTATCATGTAGTTATGAACAACAATTAAGTAGCCCTAGGCTCGCGAACAACGGTATCGCTGTTGCTCAACTTCTACCGAGGACATGTTCATTGCTAAGCATGTCGAACAACCTTAAGCTAGACATCGACAATATTATTGGGGCAACAAGGATAAGGATAATTAACAATTCAAGGTAGAGGATATGCAATTTAACATAGGTTCTATTCATTTTACCCGACATCGACTCTCTACACATGCAAACATACATAAGCATAATTTATCAAGTTTTGACTTCATTCAGTTTAACATAAGGGTTCAATATGCTTATATGCTTGCCTTACTGCTCAGTCGGTTGCCTGAAACTACTCGCACACAACTCACAAAAGTGGGGTTCCTCGGTGTCGCCCTCGCTCGCTTGAACCGTCGGTGTAACGTTCCCTAAATGAAATAAGAATGCATGGCATAAACAAATAAATAACGGAAAAGTGCACATACGATGCATGCTCAAGATATACTATAGTGCTAAGGTTTGAAAATATTTGCAAAAGACTACCAATGGACTAGGGTTCTAAAGTTTGAAACCAGGGATAAGCTAACCTAAGTGTACCTAGCTTCAACAGGCCGGCGGTCACACTGGCCTTGGGGTGGCGGTCAGACCGCCAGCTTGTAGTAGGTTTTGGCCCCTGGCGGTCTGACGGAAGTTCAGCTGAAGGTCAGACCGCCCACCAACGATCAGACTAGATCTAGTGGTGGTCTGACTTTGAATCTGGTGGCTGACTGATCTTTTCCATTAACCTACTGGTGGTCAGACCACCAGACCTACCGGTAGAACCTTTGCGAGGTCGCCAGCGAGGATTCCGACGAAGCCTTCGGCAACGAAGGGCGCTAATGTACTCCCTATGGCTAGGTGAATATTTTACGTGGTCGTTCAAACACTATGCATGGCTTGAACACGTAAAACCTTAAAAAGTAGATCTACATCTAGGGTTCAAAATGGGTTTCACGGCAAAAATCGAAACGGTGACCAGATCGAGCTAGAAAATGACGGGAGAAGGGTATAAAGAGGTTCACCTTGGCGTGGGTGAACTTTCTAGCGGATTGGAATCCTCCAGGGAAGCTTCGATCTCTGTATATGGCACCTGAAACCTAGTTAGGTACCTTCTGCGCTAGCCTCTGCTGTTGGTTCTATCCTCCTTAGCGGAACATAGGACCTGGAGTAGGGGGTTGTAGCGGGGATGGATGTTGCTACCTGAAGACTGATTTTGTAGGCTACGCTTGTGTTCCTCTCCCAAATTTTGTCTCTTCTTTTCCATGATAAATGCTCTTTCTACCAGCTTCTGGAAACCGAGGTACTCATTGGCCGAGAGGGTATACTGAATTCATGTGTTGAGCCCTTCTAGGAAATAGTCCTGCTTCTTCTCATCTGTACTAACATCATCGGGGGCATAGCGAGAGAGTTGTGTGAACTTAGTGAGATACTCTCTCAATGTTATGGTTCTTGCTTCATACTAAGGAATTCCTTTCTCTTCAGCTTCACTTCTCCTGCAGGAATGTGATGTGCGCAAAAACTGTTCCCAAACTCTGCCCATGTGATCTCCTGGGGATCCTCATGTGCGACAGTGTATACTGGGATATCTCTAGCTTGCTTCCAATGGTCCTTAGTCAATCATTTGCCTCCATAGGTTCAACTTCCTGGGAGAAGGTGGGTGGCTGAGTACTCAGGAAAGTTATGAGCTTGGACTGGGGCTATTGTGGTGGTACTTGCTGGACTTGGGGTTGCTGGATATTGGCCATAGTCTGCACCAGACCTTGGAGTATCATCATCACTTGGCTTGCATCCATCAAAGGGGGCAAGGTTGGGAGATTGTGTTGGTTGGCATTGGTGGTGTTGTTGTTAATGTTGTTGGTGTTGGTGTTGGTGTTGTTGCCACACCTGTGTTCACCATCTATTGGTAGCCATGACACGAGCGGGTACATGAGGGTATAACAAGGGTGGATATAACATGAAAAGATATGACAAGAACAATTTTATCATGAATAAAAGGACTCTAACTAATATTATATTATTATAAGATAACTAATGCAATGTGGAGGAAAAACTTCCACGTTACACCAACACTTGTACAAAAGATCCAATTCATAACAAGGTTCACACCACGGGAACAAGCATCCAAACACTCACTGAACAGATGACACAAGACAACTGAAACAAATGGGTCTAAATGATTTATTCTGCGAGGGACATCCTCTTAACTCGGTACTACTCCTCGCCTGTTGGACCTACTACACCTGTTGGACCTGCTGCAGCCTCCAGATGAAGCCTCCTGCGCGGAGGGGAACGGGGTGGTGCAGCCACGGGTCTCTCGGGGCCCTCCACAAGAACTTGGTCAGGGTCCTCCAACATGATCTAAAGCTCACGGATGCGTTGCTCCTGCTCTGCGTGATGCTCATGCATACCCTCAAGCTCATCGAGGGCAATGTCAATCTCTACGTACAGAGCAAAGATGAGGCAGACCTACTGCTCATTATTGACAGGAGCAAAGATGACCTCCAAGTTGCCAGTCAGACGCTGCGGAAACTTGCCGAACTGGGTGAGGCGAAGATTCTCTCTGCAGGGAACAGCCAGAGCTTGGTGGGCAGCATCCTCGATCCCAACCTCAAAGGTAGCTCTGGGGGCGATGGCAGAGTGAACGTGGAGAACCTGATGAGTACCATCGTCAGTGGCCTTCTTGAACATGGTGACCTCCACTGTCCAGGAGTAGCCACGGTCACCAAGGGGAATCCTGACCCCCTTGTAGTCTGGGGCCTCGTGGAAGATCAGTCCCTGGAGTAGGTACTACATCGTGCAGGGGAAGTAGCCGGCGTGCTGTCCGTTGGAGTGAAACTCGGCAAGGGGTTGCAGCGCCCACCCAACACTAGCGGGAACCTCTTGAGTGGGGATCACAACATGCTTATGTGGGGTCATCTTCGTGAGGGCCATCCAAAAAAATTTAAATAAGAAAGAAAATCAGTAATAGTTTTTATAAAGCAATAATAGACAGAGTAACGCATAACTAAAAAGAAAACAATCTTATAAAAATAGTTTGCACAAATATAAGTCATTAACATGTCCCTTTCTGACCAGGTTGCGTCCTATGGTCAACACAGCTCTGATACCACTTCTGTAACACTCAGTTTTAAAGAAATAAAATCAGATGCATCCACATGTATGCCAGGATCAAGTTTCATACATGTGTTACATCATCAGTGTATCATCACAGTACCAAGATTACTTTATCATCATAATTATTACAAAAGGACCTGTAGGTATTAATAAAAGCACAATAGAAAGTAAACCCTAGTGCCATAGGGTCTTCCATCATCCACAGGTGTCAACCGGGGGAACACCATCCTAGAAAAGGAACTACGGGTCAAAGTCGTCTCCCTCATAGGGTGTAGATTCATTGTCGGTTTCTGAATAGCGGTAGAATGCAAGAGAGGAAGCAATGGATGTGAGTACATAATGTACTTTGCAAATGTAGGAAATCATGCCATGGGGCTTAAGTCAAGACAAGGTTAGACACTTGTTTACTGCACTAAGCAGTGGAAAAGGGCAAAAGGAAGCCAACAGCTCACCCCAAACGAAATTGCAGCCGAAGCGGTGGCGTGGAGACCGGGCGATGAGGATGACGGTGGTGGCGGTCGTTGTGACGTTGGGGAGGGGGGCTCTGGCGGCCAATTGATGACGAATTCGCACGGGACAACCTCCAGAGATCCCTACGAAGCTGGAGAGATGGTTAGCGTGGCCGGAGACGGTGCAAAGGTGTGGGACTGCAGCAACGATGCTACTCATCGGAGACGAAGAAGAAGAGGGTGGCGATGGCAATCAGAGAGAGAAACCATGCCACGGTGGCCGAGGGCGGCTTATATAGGCGTGCGAGCAAGCGGAGTGGCCAGGGCGCGGAGGAGTAACTGGCGGCGTTAATGACCATAAGGCCATCGATTTTTCCTCATTGAATCGAGCAATAAAGAGAGAAATTGAAGAGGGGGTGTGGGAGATTGATGGGGAGTTAAGGCTTTGGATCCGAACATTTCTAGGAAGAGAGAGGGCGCGAGGAGGTGCCAGATTTGCGGCGAACGACAGAGGGGAACGGGTGCGGTTGGAGGAGGAAGACGAGCCGGGGATCGACTCGATGTCTGCTTGGCTTGAGCTGGGCCCATGTGACAGAGAGAGGCGGCGAGCGCACGTGCGGGGAACGGCCGGCTCGGCCGGGTGGGCTTGGCCTAAGGAGAGAAAAGATGGGGGGGAAAGAAAGTGGGCTTTGGCCCAAGTCAGGGAGAGGCAAGGAGAGTTGGCTCGGGCCAGGCTGAGAGGATAAGAGGAGGGGGATTTGGGCTGGGTTTAGATAGGATTCGACCTGATTAGGTTCAGGAATTAGGAAATTGTTTTTCTTTTTATTTTCAAACAATTTTTGCAAAGAGCTACCAAATGAGCGTCTTCTAGAGAACTTTTGCATATATTTTCCACATATAAAAACCTAATGTAACTACTACATCATGAATATTACCTATGGCATTTTAATTAAATTTAGAAAATAATTTCCTCCTAATTTAAACAAAAATCTACAACTCCTATTAAATTCTAGCAAATTTTCTACTATTGAGAGAATTAAAAATTTAGGGTGTTACAACATCATAGCCTCGTAGTCGAGCTACTGAGCGTAGAGCGGCAACATATAGCGAAAAGGGAGTCTCCAGTGCTCTCGTGGTGTGATGGTCTAGATGACGATGCCACCAAGGATCGCGCCCTATGCGGGGGTTGTATTGGAGCGCCACTTTGTTCGGTGCGGTTTCCCTTTCAGCACAAGGCCTGGGGCTCACCAACGATGCCCAGGATACGAGGGTCTGCGCTGCCCCTGCTGCATGGTCTGTCATGCAAACTTCACATTGAGTCTCGAAGCTTTCAGACTCTGATTCGGTGTCCCAAATTTGGAGCACGCCGGGCTCATCTGGGCCGTACCCCATGACGAACACCTCGCGGTGACCGGGATCCTCGGAACGGAACTCAACGGTTGTCGTGGATCCGGCCATGGGTAGCCCAATCCAGTTGTCAACACTTACTGAAACGTAAAAATGCGCCCCCTACCTGGCGCGTCAACTGTCGAGAGTTAATCCCTGATAATATATTCAGGGTATGCTGGACGATGGGTGCGTGATCAACGTTTTCAGTGGTTGTTGGTGTGTGTGTATTGAAGAGAACTCAAGAACACTAGGGTTTATCCAGGTTCAGGCCTCCCTCGGGATTATAGTCCTACGTCCTGTGTATTTTCTTATGAGTTGGATGAACTTATCCAGAGCCTCTCTCCTTACAAGTATGATCCTCCCCCGTTTATATAGCAGGAGGTGAGGTGTACCGTATAAGTACAAGTAGACCGTGCCAAATACGGTGGCTGCTCTGTCCCTGACGAAAAATAGCTACGCTTAGGTCATCATTATAGGGGGTTGGCATGCCCAGCTTGCCCTGGTCGTCCTGCACGCCTTGTCCCATCCGCCAAATGTTGTCCCACCCGCTGCAAGCCCGTCACGCTCTCGTGTCAGGCCATCGCACTCGCCTGCCAAGCCATCACGTAGCATTAAATACTACGGGATGGGTCACACTGTCTCTATGCTGGCCCACGACCTCGCCTGTTGAAAGGGTGCCTGAGGAAGAAAAACACATGAATGGATGATATTAAATGCGATTAGACTAGTTATGTGAGTACCTGCCCCGCGACCAGCAAAGATTGGTCGCGGGATTTCCATCTGCAACCAAGGGACTGGTCGCGCGAGGGGCATGGTTCTGATAAAAGATGATGGTATGATTTTGTAGCAACATAAAATTAGAATTTGAGCAAGTGGTTTGGATGAGACTGATATATGTTGTATGGTTGAGTTTGTGGTAGTCTTGCTTAAATTTAAGAACCAGTTTGTGGAGCGATCATTCCAAGTTAATAGTACAACAACAAGCATGGTGTAGGACGAGCCTAACTAATTAATTTGCTTTACTCTAAGCATGGTGTAGACCAATTGGTGGTTCGGGAAATGGAACCGAACTGCCACTAGTACTAGTACAGCTATCTACGAGAAAAGAAAACGATTAAACCGCCTACACCTATTCCATTGGTTAACTATTCCGATTCTATTCTGAAATCGTAGTGAGATTATCTTGCCTCTGAGCACCGAGCAAATAGCTACCCAGCTTCTCCAATAATTAACGCTCTACAGCTTTGTAATTTCCCTAGCTTACCACAAGATAGAGTTTGTGTGTAATTCTTGGGATCTGTAAGGCGTAAGAGGGGGTTTTCGTTGTTAAGGTGTATTCACGCGGTGGTGAAGCCTTAGCGGGTATGCACATGTTGAGAGGGTATTTGTAAATGTTTTGTAATGATTTTCTAGCCACACACCTTGGAAGTGTATAAGTATTTGATCGATATGGGCATAACAGGTAATCATGACTTGTTTGTAAAGTGTACAATCTCTGCATACTGTAAAATTAATTAATCAACCATGTTTACAGTCAAAAGTGACAAGGAACCCTCAAATCATTAGAATTTGATGGTTTTGTTGGTTTGGACAATCACGATGGTGGAACTGTGATTGAGGTATTGGTTATGTTCAACCATGGTGGTAAGAATCTTGGTTGAGGTGGTCAGTTTTGTGGTTAGATTTGGAATCATGAGGTCATTATTTATTTACTGTTGCTCACTTAATTATTTACTCGCTTTTAATTATTTTAAAGTAAATGGTGTTTCCATGTAAAAGATCCATATTAGTCATACTATTGTTAAAGCCTTTATATGCATATTTCCCCACAAATTACAGAGTACGACATGTGCTCACACTTGTTATAACTAAGCGCACTTAGTTCGAGAAGATATTATGGATTCTACGGAAGAAGGTGCATTCTAAGGTGGTTCTTTGTTGGTTTGCATGTGGAGTTATCAAAAGGAATAAAGATTATGTAGATCTGTTACAGTTTTAATTGTTTCTTCAACTCTTAAAGATCACTTTTGTAAGAATAGTTAAGTACGATTAAATTAGATATTGTTTTGATTATCATCAATTAAATCACTATATGTTGGAATTGATTTATAGCTTAGCACATAGCTGAAATTGGTTAGTTTTCTAGACCGGCATTCAATCTAGATATCCAAGAGCTTATTCTCACAACTGTTTGAGAACTATTTATAGGTTGCACTTCATTGTAACTGTTATATAGGAATTTCTAACTTCTGAGTCCATAACGGTTAGATCGTAGTACACATGGTGGTCAGACCGCTGTAGGCCTGATGGGTAATTTTGACTTTCACAGACACATACTGGCGATCAGATTGTGAGATCCCACAATTAGATCGCAAGCCGTTCTAGAGAGCTTTTACTCTCTATGTGCTCTAGCGGTTAGATTGCCCCTCTAGCATCAGACCGCTTGACCTTTGGAATCAGACCACCATCCTAGCAATCACTCCCCCAAAATATTCTTAGAGACTTTGCCATTTCTAAGACCGTCACCAATGGTGGACACACCGCCGAGCACTTAGCGCTTTAATCTTACACACTCTCAAACTAGTCTTTTATTTAACATACAATGCAAGTTTGAGCAACATGACGGTTATAAATTCCTCAAGTAAATAAATGTTGATCCCTTTTAATAGTACGAGATATATTCTTAACAATCCAGCCTTATCTTGTATAATCACATTTTGATTGGCCAAAGAAAATATCATAATTATATATCTTTACCTACCTTGAGCTAGCCATCTTCAAATACATCTTCTAGCTCTTTTATCATCTTCTGCCTCAATTAAACATATTAGCCTATAAATATAAGTTATCATTAATTATCGAAACCTAAGTTAGGGACCAGATGCTTAATAAACAAGTTAAACCATTTTGTGAATTCACAACACCACGTATATGTTTCACTCCTGACAGATATTACATAGATGATACGTACAAAGACACCAATACTGTCGGTGTATTTAGAACCAGGGGTCCCTAAGTCCCGAGGCCAAACCGGCCGCCCACCACATATCACCACCCTGCAAGGTAAAAGCAGAGACTCGGGAGAGGGTGCTCGGGGCTGCGCGTGGCAGCCCCCGAGGACTCGGTGCCCCGAAGGTCCCTCTAAAGTGCTCGGGAGAGGGTGCTCGGGGCTGCACGTGGCAGCCCGCGAGGACTCGGTGCCCCGAAGGTCTCACTCAAGTACTCGGGAGAGGGTGCTCGGGGCTGCACGTGGCAGCCCGCGAGGACTCGGTGCCCCGAAGGTCTCACTGAAGTACTCGGGAGAGGGTGCTCGGGGCTGCGCGTGGCAGCCCCCGAGGACTCGGTGCCCCGAAGGTCCCTCTAAAGTGCTCGGGAGAGGGTGCTCGGGGCTGCACGTGGCAGCCCGCGAGGACTCGGTGCCCCGAAGGTCTCACTGAAGTACTCGGGAGAGGGTGCTCGGGGCTGCGCGTGGCAGCCCCCGAGGACTCGGTGCCCCGAAGGTCCCTCTAAAGTGCTCGGGAGAGGGTGCTCGGGGCTGCACGTGGCAGCCCGCGAGGACTCGGTGCCCCGAAGGTCTCACTGAAGTACTCGGGAGAGGGTGCTCGGGGCTGCACGTGGCAGCCCCCGAGGACTCGGTGCCCCGAAGGTCCCCCCAAGATGCTCGGGAAATAGTGCTCGGGGCTGCACGTGGCAGCCCCCGGGGACTCGGTCCCCAGAAGGTTCGCGCAAGATCGTTCAAAGACTCAAAGGGCCCCGTCGCCAGAGTGTCATCCAGTCAAGGGCCCGATGCCGCATTTAATAGGCGCGCGTGGCCTGGCATTCTGACATCCTGACATTCTCGGCTGCCCACGCCCCAGTGTCAGACCCGGCCATGCCCTGGCTGGGGGGCGTGGGTTCATTAAATGCACGGGTCCCGTCCCGTTTCCACTTGCGCACCTCGGGATAACGTTACCAGAATCGAAGCACTCGGCCTGCCACCCTGCCCTGGCAGGAGAACAAGACAGAGTGGGCGCACCGGGCACCTCTGAGGCTGTCCGATGGGCCTTTTTTTTGTGGCACCCCGAAGCTTCCGCAGCGGCTAGTGGTCGAATGCGCGCCGCCTTCCTCCACCGCCCCTGTCACTTCACCAAAATGAGATGATTAGGCCTTTCTCCGTGGCACCTGGGCATTGGCATCCCCTCTTTCCCATTCAGGATATGTCGAGGTCGGCGCATCTATAAAAGGAAAGGAAGGAGGACGCTAGAGAAGACAGAGAGACGAACAACGAAAAAGAGGAGGACAAGAGAAAAACAAGAGGTCAGTCGAAGAACAAGAAATCACCACCCCCGATCACAAGACAATCAAGAAACCAGCTAGCTAGAACATAAGAGCCTCCTGCTCTTTGTAAACAGCTCTCCCTCGAGAACCAGATATACCCTTGAAGGATCTCCTTCAAGGATAGATATAACACTCATACAGGAGTAGGGTGTTACGCCTCCGCGCGGCCCGAACCTGTCCAAAAACCCGGTGTCCCCGCAAGCCATCGCATTTTATTTCCTTTTCCGCTCATTTCCCGTGCAAGCTTTTCTAGGATCATCCCCCCGGCCGAATCTCTAAAAAGGGGTCTCTCGGGATCCCTGCGACAGGAGTTCACTCTCCGACAGCTGGCGCGCCAGGTAGGGGGGAATATCCCTAGATTGTTTGTTTCCCTTTTTTTTCCACAGGAAAAGATGGCCGGTGGGCATCGTCTCCAGTGTTCCGGCTCCACTTCCAGTAACGGAACGCCGCCCCACGGCCAAGAGGTTTTTCCCGCCCAAGGGGATCAGGGCGCTGGGCCCATCAGCGCCGCCGCTGCCGGCGTGCTCTCTGACCCCCAGCAGATGGTCAGGGCCCCGGCCGCTAGGCCCGCCTCTGGATCACGTCGGGCGCCGCCCCGGCGCAGGCTCGCTTTTAGTGAGGCCAGCCCAGGGAGCGCCTTGCTTGCAGCGCAAGCCCTCCTCAGGCACCCTCCCATTCAGGCCACGCCAAACACTCCGGAAGGCCGGTGGATGCAAGACATCGCCGCTTTGGTCGGCACCGCTCGCCGCCAGGTACAGGTCGAGAGTCCTCGGGGGCTGCCACTCCCGAATCCGTGGAACATCGAGCATCTCCGACGCTTCTACCCGTAGATGGTCAAGTTCGCGGTTCAGGTTGATAAGGCCGGGGGCTTCTCCTCGCCCGAGCAATCTGGAGGCTTCGCCCCGTATGGTAAATCGCTGTCGCCCAACCTTGTAAATATCGTACATTCAGTATTTTAATAAAGCAATCACTATGGCGAATTATTTCTCTGGATTCCCTATGTTTAACCTGTCTGGTGAGGTGCTCGGTTGTGCGAGAAAAAGTTCGCTCTCTCGTTTTTTCCCATTGATAAAAGAATCCCAATCGGTATACATGCGAGCAGTCGCCGCTGACTTACGTCCGACGTGGTAGGCTGTGGTGTTCGGTGTCGTGACGGGCTCCCGGGCACTAACCGAGTTTCGGGGCGCTCTGAGTAATCCCATCACTCGAGCTGCTCGAGTAGGCCGGAGCTCAGGCCCCCGGAGCGAGCTGTCGGTGCTCGGTCTGGCCTGTCATACCCGGGTGCCACCGAACCATAGGACCTCTAGGTTATGCCTCTGTCCGCCCTTGTCTTCCGGTTCGGGTATTCGAGAGGTCTCGGGTCGAAAAAACAAGAGCAGTCTAAGGCAAGTACCGCACTAACAAAGCGCACCAGACAAAGAAATTCTACATTTTCTCTATCAAGTCACAGGACAGCAATCACAAGCAGCTCGGCCGCGAGGGCTTCAATGCCCCGGTCTCTGGTCGGCCCCCAGGGTTCTTCGGGTGGTCCTACCGCCTAGGCTTGGGTGGTTGGGATCACCCGACCCTAGGAGCCTCGTATGCCCATGGGCGGTCGGGCGCTCCGTTGAAAGGATCAAGTTCCCGGGCCCCCGGGCTCGGAATCAACCCCTTCTGGGTCGGCTGGCCGGAAGGCCGACGGCTGCCCGGTGAGTGGTTATATTCAAACAAATCTGCTTTCAGTAACTTTATGTTCCCGAGTCATTCTCGGGGGCTCTCGCACTTTAATCTGCTCGGTGAGGTGGTCTCCTGGCCCGTGAACAAACCCTGCCGCGTGTCGGCCTTTTTCTAGAACGACAGAGCGGTTCGTAGAAAGGAGTACCGTGCGTGCGATAACGTTCGACCGAAGCCCTTCGTGGTGGTCGTGGTGGTCGGTCCGCTCTTAAGGACCCCGAGCACTACCGAGTCCTCAGGTGCCCTGGGTAATCCTATCACTCGAGCTGCTCGAGTAGTCCGGAGCTCAGGCCTTGGGGGCAGGCTGTCAGTACTCGGTCCGGCCCTTTTTTGAGCCCGGGCACCACCGAACCGCGAGGACTCTTGGTCACATTCTCGCTCGCACGCGTCTCCCTTCTACCGGCTGAGTGGTCGCAAAGTGAAAAGGTGTTCACTGGGCACGGCGTGTTCCGGGCAGGGCCGTTCTATCTCCCGGGCAGGGAGTCTGTGTCTTTGTTTCTTAAGCTAGGCAGTACGGACTCGCGAGAGCTCGAAGGCTGGCTGCGCCAACACCGGCGACCACAACTACTTCGTTTTTCGGGGATGGAAAGGTCGGGAGCGGCCCGACTGAGTACTCCTCGGGACTTCCAGACAGAGCGCCGGAAAGAAACCTCAAGCATACAAAAGAAATTGGAGTTTCGAGCCCAAGGAAAAGCTGCCATTATATTCACAAGACCTGGACAAAGCTTTTTCTAAAGGTTCACTCCTACATCTGCAACAAAAAAGATAAGGGCGCCGACGGCCTAGTCTGCGGCAGAGGCGTCGGCTGAGTCTTCTGAGTCGTCCCCGGGGGCTGGCGGTGGCGGCACCTCCCGCCTGAAGCCAGCCGCCACCACAGAGGCGGTACTGCTAACCGCTGCCCGGGCGGCCTCCTCCTCAGCCTCGACCACTCCCTCCCGCGCCGGCTCCAGCGGGAAGTTCGGGTCCCTGCTTCGATAGCAGGCCAAGACATGCTCGGCCACGGCATGAGCCAGGCCGCGCCCCTCCCGGGCGGCGAGCTCCTGGACTGCCCAAGGCAGGGTCTCAAGGCGCTCGCAGACTTGCTGCAGCTCCAGCACTTGCCGCGCGGGGCCGTCGCCCTTCGTATCGCGCGATGTCAGCATTTTGCCAGGCGTATTTTCCTCGATCTGCGCGGCAACCGCACGGGCCGCCCGTATGATTATCACACCCCTCGGAAGTTGTATGGACACGCGTCCACTCATTTGCCCGTTGGGGTCTGCTTGATGTCTAGAAACCGCAGGGGCCACCTCCGGAAAGCTTGCCGCGTGGCATTCGGCCCGCCTTGACCTCGGTCGCGACGAAGGGCCCATTCGCAGTCTCTGTCCCATCGGCTGCCAAACGGGCCCGGGGGCTACTGTCGGTGTATTTAGAACCAGGGGTCCCTAAGTCCCGAGGCCAAACCGGCCGCCCACCACATATCACCACCCTGCAAGGTAAAAGCAGAGACTCGGGAGAGGGTGCTCGGGGCTGCACGTGGCAGCCCGCGAGGACTCGGTGCCCCGAAGGTCTCACTCAAGTACTCGGGAGAGGGTGCTCGGGGCTGCACGTGGCAGCCCGCGAGGACTCGGTGCCCCGAAGGTCTCACTCAAGTACTCGGGAGAGGGTGCTCGGGGCTGCGCGTGGCAGCCCCCGAGGACTCGGTGCCCCGAAGGTCCCTCTAAAGTGCTCGGGAGAGGGTGCTCGGGGCTGCACGTGGCAGCCCGCGAGGACTCGGTGCCCCGAAGGTCTCACTCAAGTACTCGGGAGAGGGTGCTCGGGGCTGCACGTGGCAGCCCGCGAGGACTCGGTGCCCCGAAGGTCTCACTGAAGTACTCGGGAGAGGGTGCTCGGGGCTGCGCGTGGCAGCCCCCGAGGACTCGGTGCCCCGAAGGTCCCTCTAAAGTGCTCGGGAGAGGGTGCTCGGGGCTGCACGTGGCAGCCCGCGAGGACTCGGTGCCCCGAAGGTCTCACTGAAGTACTCGGGAGAGGGTGCTCGGGGCTGCGCGTGGCAGCCCCCGAGGACTCGGTGCCCCGAAGGTCCCTCTAAAGTGCTCGGGAGAGGGTGCTCGGGGCTGCACGTGGCAGCCCGCGAGGACTCGGTGCCCCGAAGGTCTCACTGAAGTACTCGGGAGAGGGTGCTCGGGGCTGCACGTGGCAGCCCCCGAGGACTCGGTGCCCCGAAGGTCCCCCCAAGATGCTCGGGAAATAGTGCTCGGGGCTGCACGTGGCAGCCCCCGGGGACTCGGTCCCCAGAAGGTTCGCGCAAGATCGTTCAAAGACTCAAAGGGCCCCGTCGCCAGAGTGTCATCCAGTCAAGGGCCCGATGCCGCATTTAATAGGCGCGCGTGGCCTGGCATTCTGACATCCTGACATTCTCGGCTGCCCACGCCCCAGTGTCAGACCCGGCCATGCCCTGGCTGGGGGGCGTGGGTTCATTAAATGCACGGGTCCCGTCCCGTTTCCACTTGCGCACCTCGGGATAACGTTACCAGAATCGAAGCACTCGGCCTGCCACCCTGCCCTGGCAGGAGAACAAGACAGAGTGGGCGCACCGGGCACCTCTGAGGCTGTCCGATGGGCCTTTTTTTTGTGGCACCCCGAAGCTTCCGCAGCGGCTAGTGGTCGAATGCGCGCCGCCTTCCTCCACCGCCCCTGTCACTTCACCAAAATGAGATGATTAGGCCTTTCTCCGTGGCACCTGGGCATTGGCATCCCCTCTTTCCCATTCAGGATATGTCGAGGTCGGCGCATCTATAAAAGGAAAGGAAGGAGGACGCTAGAGAAGACAGAGAGACGAACAACGAAAAAGAGGAGGACAAGAGAAAAACAAGAGGTCAGTCGAAGAACAAGAAATCACCACCCCCGATCACAAGACAATCAAGAAACCAGCTAGCTAGAACATAAGAGCCTCCTGCTCTTTGTAAACAGCTCTCCCTCGAGAACCAGATATACCCTTGAAGGATCTCCTTCAAGGATAGATATAACACTCATACAGGAGTAGGGTGTTACGCCTCCGCGCGGCCCGAACCTGTCCAAAAACCCGGTGTCCCCGCAAGCCATCGCATTTTATTTCCTTTTCCGCTCATTTCCCGTGCAAGCTTTTCTAGGATCATCCCCCCGGCCGAATCTCTAAAAAGGGGTCTCTCGGGATCCCTGCGACAGGAGTTCACTCTCCGACAAATACCTTCCCCGATATTCCTGTACAAACTTGTTTTAGTACGTACAGGAGCTCCGGATAGAAATACACAATATCTGATTTTTAGATTTACTAGTTTAATGCACGTGTGTTGTAACGAAGCACAATATTTATAGCAAATAATATAGTTGATTGGGTGTTCTCGTCCTTGCCACCCTTGTGGTACTTGCCGATATGGATCTCCTTGCACGACAACCCAAAGGCGAGTGTGGTGATGGCCCAGGCAATGAGGGGGACGCAGCGTTGGTGGGCCAGGGAGATAGGGCGTGGGTCGAACAGGTGAAGAAAATCGAGTATTTATTGAGTGGTACGAGGTGGATAATTTGTGTAAAATTTAAGATTAATCTGTAGAACGTAGAGATAAACCGTATGAAGATAGCACTACTGCTTTTTAAGTATTTAGATTAGACTAGATTAGATTATATTTATTCCCCGGTCTCTCTCTCTTTCTCTCCCCCCGCCGGCCGCAACCTTCGGCGCGCAACTCTCCGCGCCACCAACACCACGAGCAAAATTAAGCAAGAAGACGAGGGGAGGACGCGCGCGCGGAAGGAGGGTCCGACTCCGACATGAGTCTTCCCCTTGTCTCCCTCCCATCGCCACCGCCTCCCCTATACTCGCTCCGTCTCCATGGCGCGGCTTCTTCTCCTCCTCCTTCTCTCCGCCGCTACGGCCGCCGCCGCCGTCAACCCCCGCCGCTCCCTCGCCGCGCAGACCAGAGGCGACGTGGCGTCCTTGGCCGCTGGGAGCCCGATGGTGGCGGGGGTCATGAACGACCGCCTCAAGTCCATCACCACCTCATTCGCGCAGCAGATGGGCAGGGAGTTCCACTACTGCATCAAGAACATGTAAGCATGTCACCACTTCACTTCCATTCCAGCCGAGAACCACCTACCTACCTGCTGCAAATGCAAATCCTTTCAAAATTGCAGGGATGACGAGTGGAACACCGCCTTCAATTTCTCCTCCGATCCCACCTTCCTCACCAACTGCATGAAGGAGACCAACGGTACATTCTTGCTTCGTTTCAATCCCCTTCATTTTGTTTTCTTTCTTTTGCATTTCGGAACAAAACTAGTGGTTTTGCGGCCTGCCCGTTTAAATTAATGATACCCGGGGTGAATTGAGTTTGAAACTAAAATTCTAAAAAGCAACGCATGCTCGATATACATATGCCATTTGGCTTGCAGTATCAGGATCTGTATGAACCAAACTTATTTATAGCTTTTAACGGCCGGAGAAATGGCACATTGGCTAATTGAACGACCAGGCATTTTCATGCCCTGCCTCTGCATTAACGTGTCACAATTTAGCTTTGGTCTTCTACTATCCATCAGATCTGGTTCTCACATATACCAATTTTCCATTCCTTCACGAACGGATCAACAGGAGACCTACCACAGCGTGTGTGCACGGCCGCTGAGATGAAGTTCTACTTTGAAAGCTTCCTCGAAGGCAATGGAAAAAAGAACTACGTCAGACCAAACAAGAACTGCAACCTCACATCATGGATCGATGGCTGTGAGCCTGGATGGGCATGCAGTGCTGGCAAAGAACAGCAGGTCAACTTACAAGATGCTGTCAACTTCCCTTCTAGAACTCTTGATTGTCGAGGTTGCTGTGCTGGCTTCTTTTGCCCTCATGGCCTCACTTGCATGATACGTAAGTTAGCCCTGGCAACCACATCAACCATGCAGCATGCTTATTTATACAGGAGAAGATGTCCAATCTTTATCTGCTCACTTCCTTTTTTATTTTTATTTTTAAAGATTGCTTCTTGATAGCATGACAACAGTCTGATAGCTCCATCGTTGCTCACCTATGTATGCAGCATGTCCTTTGGGAGCATACTGTCCCGGGTCCACTTTAAATAAAACAACAGGAGTCTGTGATCCGTAAGTTGCAAGTTGTATTTTCTTTCCATTATATGGTGCTTTCGGATTATGTTGTCAATACTGTACACTTGGTGCAGGTACAACTATCAGCCACCTCCTGGGAAGCCGAATCATACTTGTGGTGGTGCTGATAGATGGGCAGATGTCGTTAGTACCGATGATGTTTTTTGTCCAGCTGGTTACTACTGTCCAAGCACTATAAAGAAACTCTCTTGTAGTAGTGGGTAATTCTATCTATCGAATGCTTCAATATTTAGTCAACCTCTCCTAGAATCATGATCAGTCCACACAAGTAGTATCTGAGTTACTTTATGTGAAATGTGGCTTAAGAATTTTATATCATTTCCAAATACTAACAAATATAAGTTGCACCTTTTCAGGTTTTACTGCAGGAAGGGTTCAACTTCACAAACCAGTAAGTTAACTTATCTTTCCATATACAAAATCTGATAATTGGATGCTTCCATTTTTGTACTTCATCCTTGTGGCAATATATGTGTGGATCTTTCCTTTAACTTTCAATACGGCTGACTCCTAGGGAAATGGAGAAGTTGTCAAATAGGGCTGAAATCCACTGTTTTGCTTATGATGATACTGTCATTTGGTTTTATATCTTCAGCTTGAAATGTCCCAACCTTACTGTGTGGCCACATTTCTTTTCTCAATTGCAGAATGCTTCAATAAGGGCAGCTGTAAACCAAACTCTGTGAATCAGGACATTACCATATTTGGTGCACTGCTAGTGGTAACATACAGTTCCAGTGGAAGTCAAGAATGTGGTATGTCTTGTAACCTAGGAAGTTGAGCTGACATCTGCTCGTTTATGATTCTGTAGGGTGCCTTGAGCTTAGTGCTGTTGATCATTTACAACTTCTCTGGACAACTTCTAATAAACCGGGAGAAAAAGCAAGCAAAATCTAGGGAGGCTGCTGCAAGACATGCAAGAGAGACTGCACAGGCTCGTGAAAGGTGGAAATCAGCTAAAGATGTCGCAAAAAAGCATGCTGTGGGCCTGCAGTCATCACTGTCCCGCACATTCTCACGCAAAAAGACTCTTAGGACACACGAACCGTCCAAAGGAGGTACCGGTCTGCCTCCAACTGAATCTGATGCTGGGCCATTGAAAGAATCAGGAGGAGATAAGAATAATCTTACTGACATGATGCGCTCACTCGAAGAGAACCCTGAAAAAGGCGAAGGCTTCAATGTTGAAATAGGAGAAAAAAAGAAGACCAAAGGGAGACATGCGCACACTCAGAGCCAAATTTTCAAGTATGCATACGGACAAATTGAAAAGGAAAAGGCAATGGAACAGCAGAATCAAAATCTTACCTTTTCAGGAGTGATATTGATGGCCACTGAAGACGATATCAAGAAAAGACCCTCAATTGAGATTGCTTTCAAAGACCTTACTCTAACCTTGAAGGGGAGTAAGAAAAAACTTCTAAGATCTGTGACAGGAAAGCTTATGCCTGGTCGGGTAGCTGCTGTGATGGGCCCATCAGGCGCGGGAAAGACCACATTCTTGAGTGCTATCGCTGGTAAGGCAACTGGATGCGAGACAACAGGTATGATACTTATAAATGGGAAATTGGAACCTATTCGTGCATACAAGAGAATCATTGGCTTTGTCCCGCAAGATGATATTGTCCACGGGAATTTGACTGTTCAAGAGAATCTCTGGTTCAATGCAAGATGCAGGTATGTAAATTGCAACCTCAGTAGATTCCGTGATTCATTACTCATCAGCTAGTAAACTTAGACTGAATTTCTTGCACATGCCATGCCATGCCCCAGGCTTTCTGCTGACATGTCAAAAGCTGATAAGGTTCTGGTCGTGGAAAGAGTTATTGAGTCGTTGGGACTGCAAGCAGTTCGTGATTCTTTGGTTGGAACTGTTGAACAGCGTGGCATCTCAGGTGGCCAGCGCAAACGAGTAAATGTAGGGCTAGAAATGGTCATGGAACCCTCCGTGCTTATTTTAGATGAGCCAACATCGGGTTTGGACAGTGCTTCATCCCTGCTTTTACTTCGCGCCCTACGAAGGGAAGCTCTTGAGGGTGTCAACATATCTATGGTCGTTCATCAACCCAGGTTGTTTCCATATTCACCCTCTTGCTTGTATGCAGCCTTACACTCAATCAAGTTAAGTAACTGAACTGGCTTTACTTGCAGTTATACGCTGTATAAGATGTTCGATGATTTGATACTTCTCGCGAAAGGTGGTATGACTGTGTACCACGGGCCTGTAAAGAAAGTGGAGGAATACTTTGCAGGATTGGGCATTGTTGTGCCGGATCGTGTGAACCCACCAGACTACTATATAGACATCTTGGAAGGAATTGTGAAGCCAAACTCAAATGCACCTGTAAATGTCAAAGATCTCCCTATCAGATGGATGCTGCACAATGGATATGAAGTTCCACGAGATATGCTGCAGAGTGCTTCTGACGCAGAATCATCTTTCAGGGGGGGAGGGGATCATGCCTTAGGTGATGACTCTGGGCAATCTATTGCTGGTGAAGTGTGGGGCAATGTCAGGGACATAGTTGGACAGAAGAAAGATGAGTATGATTACAATAAGTCTTCTGAAAACTTATCGAATCGACGCACTCCTGGGATCCTTAGGCAATACAAATACTACCTGGGGAGGTAAGTTATTCTACCAAAGCAGAGACTTTAGCTTTTCTGGTAATCTATTATCATCGACAATTCGACATCCTCTTGTATTTTATTCAGGTGTGGCAAGCAGAGGCTTCGTGAGGCTAGAATACAAGGAGTTGACTATCTGATACTGGGTCTTGCTGGTATCTGTTTAGGCACACTAGCAAAAGTGAGCGATGAGACATTTGGAGCACTTGGTTACACATACACTGTCATTGCTGTCTGTAAGTTTTGTCTTGATCCTGACATGGGGAATGCCATTTATGATGTTTAAACCTTCTATTTGCATTCTCTGTATTTTTCTAAGCAAGACTAGGAAGGGGTATATGATAGAAAAGGTACACATCAAACCAGTACGTTAAGTGCACTGCTGCTTAGGACGCTAAGTTAATGTGAAGCTGTTTGTTCTGCATGCGGAGAGAAGATAATTTTGCGACTGTATATTTGAATTTGATTACCAAGAACCAGAACTTAAGGTTCGTTTGCAAATAAGCTGCTGTTGGCTGCAGCTCTGCTGTGCAAGATTGGGGCCCTGAGATCATTTTCGCTCGAGAAGATACACTACTGGAGGGAGAGAGACTCTGGCATGAGCTCGCTGGCATACTTCCTGTCGAAAGATACAATAGATCACTTCAACACGATCATCAAGCCAATGGTGTACCTCTCCATGTTTTACTTCTTCAACAACCCAAGGTCGTCAATTTGGGAGAACTACGTGGTTCTTGTGGCGCTTGTCTACTGTGTGACGGGAATCGGCTACACCTTTGCCATCTTCTTCCAGCCTGGTTCCGCACAGCTGGTGAGCTGCTTTTTTGTATCTGTTGTATAAGCGTTTGCTCCATGCATCGTCCCAAGATGTAGTGGAGATGTTGTTGGGATCAATATGCATACTAACTAATGGGTTTGTTTGTTTTTGATGACAGTGGTCGGCGCTGCTTCCGGTTGTTCTAACTCTAATAGCAACCCAGCAGAAGGACACCTTCTTTGCTAATCTGTGCTACACAAAGTGGGCTCTGGAAGCATTTGTGATTGCGAATGCTCAGAGGTATTCTGGCGTGTGGCTGATAACGCGGTGCGGTTCGCTGGTGAAGAGTGGGTACAACATCAACGACAAGATTCTGTGCATAGTGGTTCTTGCGGTGAACGGGGTGATATTCCGGTGTGTGGCATTCTTCTGCATGGTGATCTTCCAGAAGCACTGATATATGAGCATGCTCTGTTCCTTGTTTGTTTGTCTTTCTGTCTGTCGGCCCATAGATAGATAACAATGTGGCATAGCAGCAGATGATTTGTTCATCATGGCATGTAGCGAGTAGAAGAAGAATACATTATACATGCAGTGTTGCTACAGTAGAAAGGGAATGCCAGATAACAAGTTGATACTCCATATGAGAGGAAAGAAAAAATGGAATCCTTCCCTCCCTTGAGGTGGTAGTAATAGTCGGTAATTTTGTTGTTGGAATAAATCTTTCCTTTTTTGCAAGAATATGGTAGTACTTGTTAATTTCCTTTTGCGAAGAGGAATGGGTCCAGGCTTGTACTGGAAGCAGCAGGACTGGAGGAATCACTTCACTTGATCTGGATGCAGGATGCTCATCCCTCACAGGAAGAGAAACCCCAGCCTCAGTCATTGCATTTGCAGGCCACCAAGAAGCTGAAGCTGCTGCTGCTGCTGCTGCTCAGGCATGGCTTGGCGACGACAGGCAAGTAGCTGGCGCCTGGCGGAGAAGAAAATGTTTGGGGTCAGGGGTAAAATGGTCTCAGCAAAACTCGTGGGAACCGGTGGCAAATTCTGAAATTCTACCCGATTCCGATTCCGATTCCGACGAGGGAGCTCATCAATTCCATTTCCAGGTCGTGACCTGAGAGAGCTCGCTCGGTAGCTGTGTTGAGCCCCTGCGACCCCGATCCAACCCATTTCTTCTTCCTCCTCCTCCCCCACAGGATGGAAGGGAAGGGAAGGGAAGATATCTGAATTTCTGATTCCAGAGATCCAAGCGAAGATGACGCCATAAGGAAGGGAAGGGAAGGCAAGGCAAGGACCTCCATGGACGAGGAGGGCGGCGGCGACGAGGAGGGCGGCGGCGGCTCCTTCGTCCTGCGCTCCGGCGTCCGCGCCGGCCTCAAGCGCGAATTCGCCTTCGCCATCGCCTCCCAGGCCGCCCTTTCTTCTTCATCGGCACCCCTCGGCCGCACCCGCCGCTCATCCCGCGCCCTCAACCCCCAATCCTCTTCCTCCTCCTCCACCCCCGACCCCAATCCCAAGCCCAAGCGCCCGCGCCCACCAGATCCTCCCCAAGAGGACGCCCCCGCCCCTGGAGGACACCATGAGGGGGACGCTCTCGAGCAGCCGGGTCCCGTGCTCGCCTTGATGGCTGCTGCTGAGCCCAGCCCTCAGCCGCCGCCACCGCTGCTTTCGACTCCACCCCCCCACGCCCACGCCCACGCCCACGCCCACGCGGATGATGCGGATCCCGCACACCACGCCAACATCATCATCCCGCCGGAGTCGCCGCCCAGGCGGATCACGCGCTCCATGCTCCTCAAGCCTCCGCCTCCTCACACCCCCGCTACTCCTCCTGCCCACAATGCGCCTCCACTCAAGCCCAAACCGGAGCCACCGGAGGAAGAGGCAATCAGGAGGCGCTTCACCAGATCACTCCTGCTCAAGGACAAGGACAGCAACGACGACGACCTCTCAGGTACCACCACCGCCAGCAATTCCTCCTCACCTTCACCCAACACCACCACCACCAGTATCAACAGCAACAAGGGGATCTCCCTAAATACAAACAAGATCCCCACCAACCTCAGGGAGCTGCTCGCCACTGGCCTGCTCGAAGGCCAGCCCGTCAAGTACATCATGAGGAAAGGCAAGGTACGCTATGCATGCTCCCTCTGTTTACCCATCACTAACTAATTCATCTGTTCATCACATCCATGCATCTTACTTACTACACCCTGCAAGCAAAATACAAACCCATAGTACATTGGAAATGGAATACAGACTTCTTAAGGATTTCATTTCATACACTTATCCAGACATCAGGCATATCCAGGTAAGACAATGTTGTAGAGGGTAGTATCAAATATATATTCTTTTAAATTGAATAGAACTCTGCCCTATAACTAGAAGCATCTCATCGCCGCCGTAACATTGGCGTGATCTACTGCAGTAATGTCTTTCTGTTAGCTAATACCTTGGTTCCTCGTGTCACCTTATGATGAATGTAAGAAAACATGAGGTACCTTATCTTTATCTATATGTTCTGCATGCTGAGATTCATATCACTCAGTTGCATCTTCCATCTCCATTTTTGTGGTCAGATCCATGGTTGCTGCCATTTTTACCAGGGATGTGTTTATGGTCTTATTTCAGCGAGCAGTACTTCGGGGAGTTATCAAACGTATTGGCATACTGTGCTCTTGTTCTTCATGCAAAGGCCGAAAAGTGAGTTTTATCCCCTTCTGCAAAATCACCACCTTGCTATCCCAGCTACGAGAGTCCAACCAATGTACCATGAGTTGCAGGTCGTTTCACCTTACTATTTTGAGGTGCATGCTGGGAGTACCAAAAAGCACCCTTCCGATTACATTTTCCTGGAAAATGGAAATAATCTGCATGATATATTGAGGGCATGCACAAATGCTACCTTAGACATGTTGGAGTCTGCAATACAGAAGGTGATAGGCCCAGCACCTCAGAAGAGGACGTTCAGATGCCAAACATGCAAAAGTGGGTTGTTTCTCCTCTCATCCCCACCAAGCCCGGTTTTGTTTAATGCTAAATTTTTGATGAATATATAATCTTTCAGGTTCATTTAGTACACTCTGCAGTGGGAAATTTGCTTCTTTATGCGATTCATGTCTCGAGTCCAAGGGAGCTAAGAATAGTACCAGGTAATCTTTGTAATAGACATGTGGCTGTTTCCAGTTTTGCTGATCATATCAAAGTTTACATTTAGAGTTCCACACCGTTGCTTTTTTGCTGCCTTACTGTTATTTAGGTCATCAAAAATTGGACGAAGCTCAACTTCGTCTGCTAAGGGATGTAAGAGTTCATCCCCAGGAGCAAAAACTGCGAGTGCAGGCAGGCTTACAAGAAAGTAAGTGCTGTTGATTATGATAAGCATCCCTTTTCCTCAGATTTCTCACATCTAATTGTCCCCTTTTTGCTGTTTTATGACAAAAGGGATAAGGGGTTGCATAAGGTGGTTTTCATGAGCGGTGTTTTACCAGAGGGCACTGATGTTGGCTACTATGTTGGTGGAAAGGTCATTTTCTTGTTCATCGTCACTCAACTTCTCATTTCAGCCAGTACACATGTTATTTTGTCATTAACACTGGCAATGACAACTTTCTAGAGGTTACTGGATGGATATATAAAGGAACTTGGGATCTATTGTCATTGCTGCAACACAGTGGTAAATTGTAGTCTCTTTCATTAGATACATGTTGAAATTCAATGGAATGTATCGCAAACTCAACTGATAAGTCAGCGTCTTAATCTGGAATTCGTTATACTCAATGAACAGGTTAGTCCTTCACAGTTTGAAGCTCATGCTGGTCGAGCTGCTCGACGCAAACCGTGAGTTTATTGTTGTATATTTTTTGTCAAGAGTTACTATTCAAACTCTGATCCCTTGTACTAACACTATTGTAGTTACCACAACATATACATGTCAAATGGTGTTTCACTGCATGAGCTGTCAATTTCACTTTCAAAAGGTCAAAAGATATCGAACAGACAAAGTGATGACTTGTGCAGCATCTGTTCAGATGGTGGGCAGCTTCTCCTTTGTGATACCTGCCCAAGGGCTTTTCACAGAGGTAATGACATTATGCATAGCCAATAGGAGATGTTGCCTCTGTGCTCACTGCTTAATTAAGTTGCCTTTTATTCTTTTAGGATATGTGACTGTCCAGATATAGGTTTCCCAGTGGAATGGCTGAAAAATTACTGTTCATAGCATTTTTTACTGATGCTTAAGTCCAGGTGTCAGGGAGCCTACCTTCCTGAGATATATCTAAAATGAGTTGTAACACTATGTCTGATTTGTAGTCTACATGAGGATTCCTGGTGTATTTACTTTCTCTTTAAATTATGATGTTGCATTTTGACACTAATGTTCAACTGTTTCTTACTGCCATCTTTTCAGTTATTATTCCTAATATCTGGTGTTTATCAGGAATTATGTTTGGTGAACCCCTTTGAACAAGGCCACGTAGCTGGGTTCTCATTACTGTTATACTGTATGCCTGTTGCAGAATGTGTTAGCTTGTCTGCTACCCCAAAGGGAACTTGGTGTTGCCGATATTGTGAGAATAGGCAACAGAGGGAAAGTTGTTTGGCATATAACAACAATGCAATAGCTGCTGGGAGGATTGAAGGAGTTGATCCCTTGGAGCAAATATTTACGCGGTCCATACGTATTGCTACAACACCTGAGACTGGATTTGGCGGTTGTGCACTGTGCAAGTAAGTGTTCATCCATGGTGCTTGTATATTCACTCTGGCTTGCTTTTCTTTTACTCTTTTCATAAAATGTAGATACATCGAATCTACCTTATAAAGTATCTTTTGCCAACAAAGGAAATTTGACAATTTCTTATCAAATAGCGCTAGTTGTTGTAGTCTTGTAGAGCATAGACTGGTTGAGCTAAGGAAGCTCAATGTCGGAATGTTTAATTTTCTCACTCCTTACCAACTCATTGGTTACATTTATGTTGATCTTAGTTTCATTAATATATTATTTTAGTCTTTGTTACCCTAGATAATTCTGTTTTAGTATTTGTTCATATTTTTGTTTACTTGTTGTGGTTGTTATCGGTTTTGCGCTAAATATTTACTGGTTTGTGAAAGTCATATCATTGGTACCTCCTATCAGAAAGAAAGTTTCAGAATGTTTTCATTGAATGCCAAGTGCCATTAAATCTGGTACAGGATTCAGGATACAGCTTTGTTACCTATATATGCTTTCATTTGACTCTCTGATGGTCTGAAGAACCTTTTATTTCATATGTATAATCCGTGGAGAATTGTCTGTTTGAATTATTTTGGCAGGCTCCATGATTTCAGCAAAAAGAAATTCAGTACCCGGACCGTGCTGCTCTGTGACCAGGTATGTTTGCCAATCATATTTTGCAGTAGTGCTCTTTCCTAATTTATGTGCATTGTGTTATCTTGCTGTTTCTGAGTTGTGCTTTATTTTTTTAAGGCAGTAGTGGCAATTTGGTTTTGTAATAACGGAATAATCAGTCATTCATATATTGTTTTTTGATCAGTGTGGGAGAGAATATCATGTTGGTTGCCTGAAGGAACATAACATGGCTGATTTGACGGTGATTTCCTAGCCTGAGACATCTGGAAGAGTTTGTAGCAGAAACTAGGAACTGTATTAATGATTGACTTCTGCAGGCATTGCCTGAGGGAGCATGGTATTGTTCCACCAACTGTGTGAGGATTAACCAGACACTGCAAGACTTACTTAGCCGTGGAGCAGAACCTGTTTCTATTGTGGATGTAGATCTTATAAAGAAGAAGCGTGAAGAGAAAGGTTTAAATGAGGATGGTGACCTTGGTGTTAGATGGAGAGTTTTGAAGGACAAGAGTTCAGCAGATAGTAAATTGGTGCTCTCCAAAGCTGTTGCGATTTTCCATGTGAGTTTCTGTCACTTTATACTAGATATTAAGTAATTGACGAAACAGTTGCCCAGTGACTGTTTGTCACTTGGTAGAATTTGCGATAACCTATGACTAGGATGTCGCAAATGTATAGTACCTTAAGAAAAGAAAGTGATCATTATATAGGATTGCACGGAGTGTAATTTTCGATAAAGGAGGCGAAACATATAGTCCATGTCTTGTTTTGCTCATTCCCCATGTCATGCATAACCTTGCAAATCTGCCGGTTTAAGCTATTAATCAACAAGAAAAAATTGACAGGATAAAACATCTTTGCTTTACTAACTGATGATAGTCAAGTTCAGGCCCAACTTATAGAAGGGGAAATAATATTATTAACTGACAATAGTCAAGTTCAGGCCCAACTTATAGAATGGGAAATAATTATGACAAAACAGATCATAAGCATGTAGAGTTTTTTTTTTCATTTGTTTACAAAACCGAGGATGCATCATTTTGTTTATTGAGTAATCAGCGCTATTGACTGTTTTCGTAATCTAGTATTTGCACTTTCTGCAGGAATCATTTGATCCCATTATCCAGATTACAACTGGGCGAGACCTCATTCCAGCCATGGTTTATGGGTATGATGGACTAGTGCTGACTCCTTTATTGGTATCACACAGAAATCAAAATTGTGGACATAATATATGCATTTATTTCCAGGAGGAGTGTAAGGGATCAAGATTACACAGGAATGTATTGTGCTGTGTTAACTGTGGGGTAAATTTCCGTGCTAGATTGTTTCTCGCTGAAAATGAAATGACAATATCAACCAATTAGTTTTAGTTGCACAACTTTAATTTTGATTTTGTTGATGCAGCAATGCTGTAGTTTCTGCGGGTCTTTTCCGCATCATGGGTAGTGAAATTGCTGAGCTGCCATTGGTTGCTACAAGTAGGGATAGCCAAGGCTTGGTAAGTTCATATCTATTTATGTTTGAGATATCTGATGTATTATAGTCAAGTTTTAATTAATTAAATTTACGTATCCTTTAGAAAAAAAAAAGAATGAAAGTTTTGAGCGTATAGAGTCTCTGAACTAAACCAGCTGCACAGATTATGCATCTGCGCAATGCGTAGTTTTTCCAACGACACAAGTGGACAAGGGACTGCAAGTGCAGTCCATTGCCTCAGTAACTGCTGTAGATGCTATAGCCTTTGAAATATATAGGAAGAGAACTTTAATGGATGATGTTTTGGTAGATAAATGCTGCTAGATGTTTGAGTGCTTTGGAATAAGGGCTATTTATTTGAATGTAACTACACGGTTGGAGCTTCCCTTGTTACAAAGTTGTGCCCCATTTGTTCAGACATGAACTGAGGTCTAGTAGTATTGATCTTTCTTTCTTCTCTGAACTGAGCAGGGGTATTTCCAAGTGCTTTTCGCCTGCATAGAACGATTGTTGGCATCTTTGGAGGTGAAACATTTTGTGCTACCAGCTGCAGAGGAAGCAGAGTCTATCTGGACAGAGCGGTTTGGGTTCACAAAGATAAGCCAGGATGAGGTTTATATATGTTCCTAGACCCAACTTGTCCGTATGTGAGACTGAAATTAATTTGAGATTGTAATGATGTAAATTTGTTTTGTGCTGCAGCTGCGTGAATACCTCAAGGGTGGACGAACAACCGTGTTCCAGGGAACATCAACCCTTCACAAGCTGGTCCCCAGGACGTGAATGCTAGTTCTGTGAGTATGGCATGCTGGGAGCAAGGAGCATGAAGCTAAGAAGCAGCTCTTTGTTTGCGTGCTTCTGAAATTGGTGTAGATAGGAAAGGGCGCCCTGGCCATTTCTGTGAGAAGTTGATGAGCATGGTGGTATTGGCATTCTGATCTGCTGGGGTAGCTGAGGCGAAGAAGAAAATTGTGTAAGAGATGAGGTACAAGCAGCAAAGGCAAAGGCAAAGCTGAGGAGAATTTGAGGCAGCTTATAAGGCGGCGGAGTTTAGCACACGCATTGTGGGCTGCTGTGCTTCTCGTGATTTTGCGTTTGTTTGGGTCGGAATGGGATGGCGACTGCCTGTGCTTGTGTTTTCTTGGGTCGGAATTTTTACTGCAGAGGTTACTGTGGTATTTGTGGAGTGCCTCTTTGATTTATGATAGGATCTAGTGCGATAGTGCGTGTATTGCAGTTGTGTGTGTGGGGGGGGGGGGGGGTGGGTTGGGGATGTATCAAATTCAACGTACATCATCATCATGTGTGATGGTGTGTTTGTTCCGCCTCGGCACCGGCACCACCGTCGATGTTGATGCATTATTGCAGTGCAGTAGTAATGTAACATATTTACCTTACATAGTCCAAGTCACCTGTATGTCTAAATTTATCCTAGAAAGTAACTGAACCAATGTAGTTCCCGGATGGAAGTATGACATTTTCCTCGTTGTTAGTTGCATTTATCCTTGAAATTTCACGTTATCATTTGGCCGGGATCAGATTTTGCCCTTGCTGTAGCTCACACTTTTCGCCCAATTTTAGCTTGTTCAAAGAAAGTCATAACTTCAGTTGAAACTACAGACATGATATAGCATGCAAGTATGGCTTGTTGCTCAACATTTTATGTAATATTTTTTAGAAACTTTCACATCATTGTTTCGGAGTCTAAATATTTTTTAAATAGTCCATTGTTTGAGCACAATTTCTGTGTGTGTGTGTGTGTGTCTATATATATATATATATATATAGTATCAAAATAACTCAACCAATATTATTATCTGATGCAAACATGACATTTTTCTCGTTGTTAGGTGTGTTTATATATTCGCAAAATATCATGTTATTGCTATCAAAATTTTCCTTAATTACTGATCACATGTGCGTCCAATTTTAGTTTCTCAAAGAAAGACATATCTACAAACATTTCTATTAGCTGCAAGTCTGCTTTTTCGCTTATGACTTTTTACAACTTTGTTCGTGAAATTTCACTTCATGGCTTCATCGAGGTAAAAATTTGTCTTGAGCGCAAGTCTGTAGTTTCGACTTTGTTCAATATTGAGCGCAATTTCAGTTTCTGTAAAAGTTTGTGCATTATCAAAGTAAGTGAACTAACGCTGTTGTCGGATGCAAGGATGACACTTTCTCTTGTTGGATGCATCTGTCCTTAAAATTTCACTTTATTGTGAAGGCTCAGATTTTTCCTTGCTACACGTAGCTCATTGCTTTCAGCCAACTATAGTTTTGTGAAAGAAAATCGAAAACAAACTACAAAATTATTATTTAATATATCCAAGTTTACCTTGTTGCTTTTGATTTATGCAATTTTATTTGTAAAAGTTTCACTTTATGGCTTCAGGGTTGAAATATGATGTGGGGTAGTTCGCTGTTTGAGCATAATTTATGTGTCCGGAAAATTTATGTAGTATCAAACTAGATCATCCAATGTTGTTCTAGGATGCAAGTATGAAATTTTTACTCGTTGTAGATATATTTATCCTCAAATTTCAGTTCATCGTTTGGGACACATTCATTTTGTCTTGCTAGCTCATGGTTTTCATCCAATTTCATTTCTTCACAGGAAGACGTAGCTTTAGGCGAAAATTACAAACATTGCTCCCAGATGGAAGTATGGCTTGCTGGTCATTGTTTTATATAATTTAATTTGAGAGATTTCACTTCATGGCTTCGGGGTCAAAATTTGCTTCATTATAGTTCATTGTTTGAACACAATTTTAGTTTGTGCAAAAATTTATGTGCTATATCAAAGTAACTCAACTACGGCTATATATTCTCAATGTAAGTATGACATTTTTTCCTCAATAGATGGATATTTGTCTTCGAAATCTCACTTTATCGTTAGGCCTCAGATTTTGTGTTGCTATAGCTCACGATTTCTGGACAGTTTTAGTTTTGTGAAAGGAAATCATTATTTTATGTAAAAAGTACAAAACTTGCTATCTAGACCAAGTATGCCTTGTTACTCATGGTTTATTGTGATTTTATTTGTAAAATTTGCTTTATGGTTTCATGGTCCAAATTTATCTCACTATAAGTTCACTTTTTGAGCGCATTTTCAATTTCTGCAAAACATATATGGTTTTCAAGTACTAGTATAGTCATCAAATGCAAGTATAACAAATTTCCTCATTAGCTGCATTCATACGGTAGTCACGCAAGGCCAAACCCAGCGCGTAAGTCTTCTAGAAGGTATATCCAAAAGCATCTTAAAATCTGGAATTATTCATGGACTCTGGGATAACAATATCTTCCAAGGCAGATTCGAAGTCCAAAGTCTCAAATGGAAAATAGGATAATATAAAGTTGTAGATCTTAACAGGGGCTTCAATTTACATATATGGAAGACAAATTTTGGACTCCGGAGCTAGGGGATATTGCCCCTTAAAATATGTGTTGCGAACCAGAGTCCGAAACAAAATAGATTATTTTGCAACGAGTTTTTGGGATTAAGACAGTGTTTCCATGGAAAGTGATAATGGCCAAAGTCTAGAATGCGTAGGTAATAGTGATTGTGGTGATTAGATCTATTTAGTCATCCCTTGCAATACATAGGTGTATTAACTATCTGTTATTGTTTAGTGATAAGTTGAGAGAGACGTAATGTCAAATAGATGCCTATGGTAGTTACTGGTAACTTTGCCTATTAGCTACCATCGTGAAAGGATCACAACAAAAAGAAGAGGCTAGTAGGCAATAAACTAGTGGAGATATTAGGTTTAATAATTCTAAGTGAACCAAGATATGAATTATCTTTAGTGCTGGAACTACAACTATCTTGCTAAGAATTAGTATTATTATTAGATATCATTGCTTATTCTTGCTTAATAGTAACTCTCTCTTTATATGCAATTGCTATCTACATTAGAGGATTAATCTGTTGATTGGTTAGAAAACCCTAGGATCTCAATTATTGATTTCTTGTGGATTCAATAACCTTGAAATGCTCCAAGTAAAATGCTACAATGACCTATATGCTTGCGGTAGTAATATTGTGTCCGTATCTAGTGTCAACAAGTCAGTGTGCATTATTTTTAGCTGGCGTCAACATAAATAATGTGGGTGGATCTCTGGTGTCTAATGTGCATCCACCACCAGCAGATGCTCTGCAACATAAGAGGCAAATGAAGAGGGACCGTCATGCGCAAATGTGTATACACACTCTGCTGAAGGGGAGAGGTACTTCTTGATGGTGCTCCTCAACCACATGGAAGGTGCAACTTCATATGAGCATTTATGTACTGCACATGGCATGAAATACTCTATCTTCAGAGAAACATGTGAGAAAAGATGCCTAATAGAGATTAATAGATCTTTCGATGACTGTTTGACTAAGACTACAATTTTATAGGTGCCTTGTTCTCTAAGAAGGTTGTTTGCCACAATTTTGATTTTTTGCGAGGCGACCAACATCCGTGCATTACAGGTGAATCATCTTGAATCAATGCCCAAATATTACCGTCATAGCCACTCTAACTCAACACCAGTTGAGAAAATGGTGGATTTAGTACATTCGATGGATAAGGATATCAGAAACTATGGCCTTTCAGAGGTGGTTGAATCATATGATTATTCTTGTGATCACTTAAGAGATGCTAGAGAGGAGATATTAGTCGATGTGGAGCAATAATATCTAGATGTGTTTATATCTTTGAATGTGGAGCAGCAGGCTGGGTTCTATGAAATCATGGATCACATGAACAACAACAAAAGCCAAATTTCTTTGTCGATGGTCCAAGAGGCACATGGAAGATGTACCCATACAAGGAACTGCTTGCTAGAGTGGGTTCACTAGGCCTGATAGTCATTGCAACTGCAACATCTCGTATAGTAGCGTTGATCATGCCCAGTGGACGCATCGCACACCATATATTCAAAATTTCGATTAAGCTTGGTCAAAACAGCATGTGCAAAGTGGTATTGCAGAATTTCTTCATAGAGCGTCTTGGAGGAAGCATAATTTTTTTTATCTCCCTTAGATGACATTTCACTTTGTTTCAAGTTCACTAAGAAACAATTCTCAATCCGTCTGAGTTTTACAATGACCATAAATAAAGCGTAGTGACAAATCATTCTAAATATTGGTATTTACCTTTCTGAGCCTATTTTCTCTCATGGTTAGTTTTATGTTGTATTATTAAGGAGCGTGTTAAGGTAGATGACTTAGATTTTGGCCAAGAAAAATAAAAGCATAGAAAGGCAAAAAAAAAAACATTATATACAAAGGCATCTTGAAGCGGTGAATCAATTTTGTTCTTCTTTCATGCAACTTCCCTCTCTGCATATCTACTATAAACCCTCGTTGTATATCTATTTTTAGAGCTAGCATTATCTATTTTCATATCAGAGTGTAGCGTTTACTTGGCAATTGTCACTTTGGTCGTCAGGTTACTTTTCATATCAGAGTCCAAAACTAAATAAAAAAGATTAATAGCACACCAATCAAGCAAGCCTACTAAATAATATCAAATCAAATCAAAAAAGGCAAGAAACCAAAAAGGTCAGGTAAATTCATGAGGCGGATGGACTGGGCTGGGCTGGATTGGACCGGACCCAACCCAAACCCAAAGCCCAACCCAAGCCAAGCGAGTCAACCCCTCCCACTCCACCTCCGATCCAAGGCTCCAACCAACCAACCCTGTCGTCCCTTCCGTCGGCGAGGGTTGGACTCGGCCACTTGGGAGATGTTGGCCGCCGCGGCGGTCCTGGCGCTGCTGATGGCGTCCGCGCTGTCGGGGGCTGCGGCCGGTGGCGACATCGTCCACCACGACGACGAGGCCCCCAAGATCCCCGGATGCTCCAACGATTTCGTCCTGGTTCGTTGCAGGGTTTCTTTTCCTCCTGTATCATCATCTTCTCTGCTTCTCTCCTCCTGGCTTCTTTCTTTACGGAAGAGAATTATTAGTATTTGCTGGACTGCCCAGCAGTAGTTCACTTCAGTCTGGCTTTCCATTTCGCCGCGAATTGAATCCATCCGTGCTGAATCCCATTCTTGCTGCTGGATGGATTGCATCAGTTTCCCAACCATGATGGATTAGTTAGAGAATAGAGATCACCATGCATGTAGTCCTTTTCACCTGATAATGCAATTTTTTGCTTTAGCCCCCCTATCAGCTATTCGCCTCCTTCCTGCTAGCCAGGCCCAGGCTTCAATGTTACTAAACACTGCTACGCTCCCATAGGTTGTTCAATTCATAAGAGGTAAGGGTAATCCTACTTCTACTTCTACTTTGAATCACTGATTGCCCAATGATTTCATCACCAACGCCTTCTTCCAATGGGTGGACACCTTAATTAGCTGCTTCGAATGTGTGGACACTGCCATGCTTTGATTTTCATCTAGCTAGCTTGTCCTATCACATTTCTTTCTGCTATTATTCTCCCCAACCATCTCCCTGTTAATAATGTAAGGTAAAAGTGCAAAGTTGGGTCAGCGGCAAAGAGGATGACGAGTTTGTTGGTGTTGGTGCTCGCTTTGGTCCCAAAATCGTCTCCAAGGAAAAGCACGCAAACCGAATTAAACTCACTCTGGCAGACCCTATTGAGAGCTGCTCTCCTTTGAAACACAAGGTTTATCTTCTGGAACATGAAGTTACAGCTATTCCTATTTTTCTCTCCCCCAACTTCTGTGTGCCAGCAGTTGAAAGCTTCACTTTTGTTCTAGGTTTCTGGAGATGTTATATTAGTTCAAAGGGGCAAGTGCAAATTCACAAAAAAAGCAAAGTTTGCTGAAGCTGCAGGTGCTTCTGGTATAATAATCATAAACCATGTCCACGGTACGTTGTCTCCCTATTTTTGACTTATGGCATTGCTTCTTGTAAAATTTTACATATGACCCTAGCCATGTTCCCTCAACAACAACACCTATTACTTTTTTAGGGAATTAAACCAAACACCTTGTATCACTATTCGAGGAATGTTTGATTTCACTTATTATATCATGCATCTACCCTGCAGAACTGTACAAGATGGTCTGTGAAAAGAACGAAACAGATCTTGATATACATATACCTTCAGTTCTCCTGCCAAAAGATGCAGGTGACACTTTACGTACACTTCTTACGAGTGGTAACGCAGGTAAACCGTTAACTCTTCGTTGTCACCAACATTTCAATTTTTCGTGTGGAACATGAGGGTGTCCACTTTTGTTACCTAGCCTTTCTTTCACTTTTATGTGAACTTGGATTTTGGTTATTTGCTCTACCTGAAATAGCTTACTGAGATATCCTCGTCTCTTAGTTTCTGTGCAGCTGTACTCTCCAGACCGTCCTGTAGTCGATACAGCAGAGGTGTTTCTATGGCTTATGGCCGTTGGTACAGTCCTTGGTGCTTCATACTGGTCAGCGTGGAGTGCTAGAGAAGCAGTTATTGAACAAGAGAAGCTCCTGAAGGTTCTGATCACTAATGCCATGTCACTTCGCTCTAATATAGCTACGACTTAAAATGATATACTGACAAATGCACTAATTATAAAGGATGGCCATGAAAGCCTACTGAATGTTGAGGATGGAGGTTCTAGTGGCATTGTAGATATCAATGTGGCATCGGCGATAATGTTTGTGGTGGTTGCATCATGCTTCTTAATGATGCTTTACAAGCTGATGTCTTATTGGTTTGTGGAGCTACTGGTGGTAATCTTCTGCATCGGTGGTGTAGAGGTGCAATTCTATCTAATTTGCAGTTTTACTTTCAGAAACATAATTACAAAATATTTGTTGTTGCTTAAATAGTAAATCATATCAGTTGCTCCGAGTCTCTTTCTTTCGTTTTCTTTTTTCTTTTTCTTTTTAAGAAACTTGAGGGGAAAGCTCCCCTACTCCGAGTCTCTATTTCATGGTACAAGTACCGTAAAATGGCCTAGCAGGATGGTGTGCAACTATTACACTGAGCCAACAATGTTTTGCCAGTTGATTGCGATGGAAGCTGCTGTTTTAGTTAATCCCTTACTGCTATTCCTTTCTTGAACTAAAGCCTTTTGTTTGTGCAGGGTCTGCAAACATGCTTGGTGGCTCTGTTATCAAGGTACAATGGATTTGCTTGGGAGTTTGTTTGAATCAAGCATTCTGTTCAAAAACTTCTCCAGCCAACCTGAGTTTTTCTTTTCCTCTTAAAACAAATATTATTGACTAAAATATCTCTCAGATGGTTTAAACCTGCTGCGGAATCTTTTGTGAAAGTACCGTTCGTTGGAGCTGTTTCACATCTTACTCTGGCAATTTGCCCATTTTGCATTGTATTTGCTGTTCTGTGGGCTGTTTACCGCCAAAAGCCCTATGCTTGGATTGGGCAAGATATTCTTGTGAGTGCAACTATCTGCAGTTTTTTTTTTCTTTTGCGGAGAACTAATTGTAGTATTCAATGTCTCCCATTGTGATTGTCACATCAACTGATTTCAGACTCTGTACTTTCAGGGTATTGCACTGATAGTTACTGTCATCCAAATTGTCAGAGTACCTAACGTCAAGGTAATCTAGCTGCTCTTGATTTTTAACTTTCTGCATGCTGTTGAGCTTTGCTACTGGTTTTCTTGATAACTGTTGAGGTATGGGTTTTGTTTACCTTCTGGCCATGATCAGGTGGGTTCAGTTCTTCTCAGCTGCGCCTTCTTGTATGACATCTTCTGGGTATTCGTCTCCAAGACGTGGTTTCATGAGAGTGTGATGATTGTGGTAAGTATCGTGAAGGGGTATTCTGATGTTTAGCGGCAATGGTGTCCAGGCTTTGCTGGTTATACATGTCGGTTTCTTCTCATAGGTTGCCCGTGGTGATAAGACTGATGAAGATGGTGTGCCCATGTTGCTAAAAATCCCACGAATGTTTGATCCATGGGGTGGATACAGCGTCATTGGCTTTGGTGATATCCTTCTCCCTGGGCTGTTAGTTGCTTTTGCACTTAGGTAAGTCTGCTAAATGTTTGGTTATTCTTTCATGTGAGTTTTGCCTTTCTAATTTGTTTATTTAGTTGAGCACACTGTTTTCTTTTGATTATTGCTCAGATATGATTTTGCTGCCAAGAAGAGATTTCAGTCTGGTTACTTCTTGTGGTCAATGGTGGCCTATGGTTCTGGTAAGTTTAGCTCACTGCGAATCCACACAACAGGCAGTTGTGTGCTGCAGATTGAGCCACGATTTTCGTGACATTAACTGGCTATGCTTTTCTGGCGATATCAGGACTTCTTACCACATATGTTGCGCTGAACCTGATGGATGGGCATGGCCAACCTGCCCTTCTTTACATCGTGCCCTTCACGCTCGGTGAGGATCTATCTATCTCGATCAATGTATTGGCTGGACTGGAGCAGACTCTGTAGTGTATGCAGATGATGTCCAATGGAAGGGGCCATAGCAAGTAAAGCTTAACACTTGTGTGTGTTTTGTTGTAGGCACGTTGATAGCGCTTGGGTTTAAGAGAGGGGAGCTGCGAAACCTGTGGTTCAAGGGAGAGCCAGAGAGAGTATGCACGCATACTCTCTCTTCTTCCTCAAATTAGCAGCAGGGTTCGACGGCCCCAAATTAGCAGGGAGCATGCCTTCTCTAACTTCTCTTCTTCCCCTGTAATAATGTATCCTCAATCCTCATTACTCTATTTGTAGGGTGAGTAGTAATTAAGAGTGTCTTCCGTTGCTGCCAGTAAGTAATTCCTACTAGTATCCTCAATGCTCATGGCCAGCTAGAACACAAGAGTGACTTTACTGATTCGTAAATTACATTATATTGGTGAAAATATGTACTATACTGTATCCTTAATTATTAGCATATAATGGTTTAGTGTGATATGCTGCTGCAATATTGAGTTCAGCTGCCTCCCCTCCTGTAAGTCAATACGAGTCTGACAAAAACAAAATTCCACAAAAATTGAGAGTATATATGCATGATCAATTGATGGATCAATGTTAAATAAAAAGAAAAGGAAAGGAAAATAATTGAAATTCATGCAGCTAAATATGCTTGCTTCTCTCGCTCTGTCCCTCATGTCAATTGGAGTCACGTACCATGGATCAAGCTAAGTCATTAGCAGTGATAGACCAGAGAGCCTCCACTCTTGCCGGCGTAGAAAGGCGTCGACGTTGGTGCCAGCCTTGCCGCCGTCGACGCCGCAGGCAGGTTGACGCTCTTCTCTGCGGGCAACACGCTCTCGCGCGTGCAGCGGCCGGTGACGCCTCATGTCGAGCACTCGTGCGTCCTCCTCGCTGCCTTGACGCCGCTCGTGCGCAGGCTAAGCGTCGTCACGTCCTCCACGGGTGGCGACGGAGAAGGATTCTTGGCCGCTTGCGGTTGACGAAGAACTAAACATCTTATACCCTATGAATTTATAGGAGAGTCATGGAAGGCTCCTAGTTGCGACGACACATACGATGAGCTCAAGTGTCCGTGACTCTTCAGCTTTCAATAAGGTACAACAAGTGTTAAGGTTTATAATCATGATGGCAGAGCAGACTAACAATCATCTAATCAAATCAACTGCCCTATCAAGTCCAATTCATTAAATGCGCATCCAGGGCACATGTGGGTGCTCGTGCTCGTGCTCGTGTGTATGTATTGTGAGGAGGGAGCCTTGCATTTGCATGTGAAGGAAAGGAAGGAGGAGGAGAGCAAATTGGTTTTGCCTCCCGATGAAAAGATCAGAGAGAGGACAGAGAACTAGGGAGAGAGAGACATGGGGCAATGGCGGCAGAGAGATGAGAGAGGACTTTTGGGCTGCTCATGTGGAAAGATCAGAGCGAGAGCTCAGAGGTGTGAGAGAGTGGAGAAAAATCTTTAGGGGAGAGAGAGAGAGTGAGAGTGAGATATGACGGAGAACATGAATGACAATTCAATGTATGAGATGGAATTTGTAATTGGAGGTACCATAATTCAAATAAATGTATTTGAATTTGAACTAAGATGGGATAATTCAAAATGAATTTGAATTGGAAACAAATTTGCGAAAATATCAAACTGGAAAGTATTTGAATATAACTCGAATGATTCGAATTGCATTCAATAATACAAAATCAGTGATGATTTGAATGAATCGGGATTTAAGATAGTATTTAGGATAAATTCAAAAAGGACTGTTTGAATTTGGATTAGAAATTGAGTTTGGCATTAATTCAAATAAGGATATTTGAATTAGGAAAAAGATTTCAGACTTGAAGCCTCGGAATTTGAGAGGGGTTTGAATTCAAAATAATTGAATTCCATTTGGATTTGAGCTGAAAAGAATCTAATAATCAGATTTGGAATTGAGAGAGGTTCAATTTCAAAACATCACTCAAAGAACCATAAAAACATTTAAACCAAAATGCACATGATCCATTTATTGCTATGATTAATTTAGAAATTAATTTGGTGCTCTCTGAAATACTTAGCCAAAATAATATATTTGAATACACATATAAGTATATACATATTTAAATATATATTTCCTTGATTTTATACTAGTTTAATAATTAGAAAAAAAATAATTTGAAGTGAATTTTACTATATTTTTATATGGTAAAATTCAGGGTGTTACAGTGGGGATACCACTATTTTATTTTGGCTTTTTAAAATTTAACACCTAACACTATAGGTGAGCGCGGTTGAGCCAATGCCAACTAACCAAGTGGAAGTTTGCTACGCTAGGGTGAAGCTGCTAATGGTATTAGTTAGTGTATTGTCGTATATATGAAGCATCTCAACTCAAACTTTTCAACAACCATTGGCTCATGTCATACGCTCTAATATTGGTGTTTTAACACCCTCACTTTCTCACCAGCATCGCCAACAAATCTAACTTCCTCAAGAAACAAGGTTTACGGAGGAGGCATAACACTAAGAGTAATGCTAGTCTCTAGGGAGCTATACACCTACCTTTCTGCTCCAATAAAGTAGGGTATGTCATCCTAACATCTACAATCTTATCAAATTTAGAGTCGGTCATCCTCTGCGTCTCAGCAAAGGAAGTACAAATCCCCCATTACTAACAATACATCTAATAGTTCATGCTAACAATGAGGAGCATTGCATATGAAGATAACCATAATAAAAGAACGAGATTGCAAACAACAACTAGAACAAATCAATCTTTATTAAGTATATAATTATTGACAATTAGTAAAATTGATTATACAAATACTTATTTAAAGTAGAGATACATATTCATCAATTAAACGTATGGAGAGGAGGGTACGAGATTTTATACCTCGCTGGGATCTAGTAACCAGTGGTTGGCATGCATGGCTGGATCTAATCCAAATCGGCTTGAATCGACCGAATATATCTCGCTCAACTCCGATCCTTGGAATATTGCCACCGCCGGGGCTGGGAATGGGGATGGGAATGGGAATCCCACCGGCAGCCGCCAGGCACCAACGAAACGTTTCCCATTCATAATCCCTCCGAAAGGAGGGGATCCGACCACGCCGGCCGGGAGAGGGAGACGGGAGTGATGGCCGCGCCGGCGGGACCGAACAAGCGGAAGGATGAGGAGAGCCTGAGGAGGTCGCCGGCGAGTGTGGCTGCAGCGGACTTCGCCATGGGCGGCGCGGCCGCGGCGGTGGCCAAGACGGGGGCCGCGCCGCTGGAGCGCGTCAAGCTGCTGCTGCAGAACCAGGGCGAGATGCTGCGGCGGGGCTACCTCACGCGTCCCTACAAGGGCATCGCCGACGCCTTCGCCCGCGTCCTCCGCGAGGAGGGAGCCGCCGCGCTCTGGCGCGGCAACCAGGCCAATGTCATCCGCTACTTCCCCACCCAGGTGAGGTCCCCTCCCTCCTTTGCGGCTTCGATTTCCTGTAGCACACATGGCCTCAGTTGGCCACGACTCTTAAGGCTGCCATCTTTTCCTCACCACAGTATTGCAATCCCAATTCGTCAACTAACACTGTCATCCCAATAATCTGATCGCTTATGTTATGTACTTATGGAGGAGTTCCTATCCATTTCAAAACATTATCATACACATGAATTGGGCCACCCAGTTGTGGTGCTCATATGAAAAAACAAGACTCGACATTTGCATCCGTATGTTCTTGGATGTTCTGATGCACACCACATTGCAAATGCATACGCTTTCTTTTTTTTTTTGTGGGGGGGGGGGGGTGTTGATGAATCAAGCCTCCTCCAAGATGGTAGAGGAACATTAAGGCCGCATGCTCGCATGATGATGTGCTGATAGTTGTCACTGCAGAACAAACTTGTGCCTCTGATTTCTGCAGATTCTCTGTAATAGCTAAGAGTGGCAACTGTGTTTCATTATCAACTATCAAACGTGGCACTCAGAAGATGTATATACCCTCAACTCTTTGAAGTGATGAATGAATCTGTTTTCATGAATAAATAAATGAAAATTCATTCATGCTCTTTACTGTACAGGCTTTTAACTTTGCATTCAAGGGCTACTTCAAGAGCTTCTTTGGCTACGAAATGGAGAAAGATGGAAAGTGGAAGTTGTTAGCTGGAAATGTAGCCTCTGGCAGTGCTGCAGGAGCTACGACGTCACTGCTGCTATACCATCTGGATTATGCACGAACAAGGCTAGCTACTGATGCAATTGAATCCAGGGGAAACAAACGTCAGTTCAGGGGGCTGCTGGATGTCTACAAGAAGGCGCTTACAGCTGATGGTATTCCTGGACTGTATCGAGGTTTCAGTGTGTCTATTGTGGGCATCACGTTATACCGGGGTCTCTATTTTGGCATCTATGACACCATGAAGCCTCTTGTTCTAGTTGGGCCATTGGAGGTAATTCCATTCCCGTGACATAGTAATCCCAGTGAGGTTCCAGCTAAATCACTACAACACCCTTAATTTCTGATGGTTGCTATTCTAGGGAAATTTCTTCGCCAGCTTTGCCTTGGGCTGGGCAATAACCACATTCTCCGGGGTCTGCGCCTATCCATTTGACACAGTCCGTCGTAGGATGATGTTAACATCAGGGCAGCCATTCAAATACAGGAACGGCTTCCATGCAGTAAAACAGATAGTTTCCACTGAAGGGTTCTTCACACTATTCAGGGGTGTTGGTGCAAATATTCTGTCTGGAATGGCCGGCGCTGGAGTTCTCTCCGGGTACGACCAGCTCCAACGGTTTGCAAGCCGGCATGGTCAGAATTTTGAGCGCAAGATGAAAGAGGCATTGAAACGATGAGCATATGCATGCAGATCCTTGGTTGAAGGTTGGATCATTCAGATGGGATTAGAACTCCTGGGCCAGCAGAATTAATGGAACTGAAAAAAAGACCCCGAAAGTTAATGGGGGACAAAAATTCCAGGAGGTGAATGGTGAATCTCCCAAGGACAGGAGATGGAGTCATGCGACAAAATATAGTTCTGAATACGGAATACCTTCCGTGATATGTAGACCTGACCCGATCGTTGAAGTGTGAATATATATATATATATAGATGTGCACTGTCAATGTAAACTGTAAATAATACACTTGAAATTGCTTCTCTCTCTATACCTGGTTGTGAGTGATATTTGCATGTGGAGTTCACAGGCAGGCAGTTTGCTGGCCTGGTCATTACAGACTGGTAGTATTGTGATTTTGATTTTGTGTGTGTTTCAGGCCATGTATGGCAAGCAAGAGCTGTCAGTCGGTCACTGAGAGGTGGGCCAAGCCAACCATGGGCCTGGCCCACCTGTCAGTCTTACGGCCTTCCCCTCGGTGGAGGGGAGGGAGGTCGTCGTCTTCTCCTCCTCCTTGGGGCCGGGGCCAGATCTTCGTATTCCAATTCCAATTCCAGTCTGCGCTGCGCACGTCGGAGGGAATTCGATCCGATCTCCGCTTGCGCTGCTGCGTTAAATTCAAGGGTTTGCATCCGCGAGCCATGGCGGGGAGGGCCAACATCCCCACCAACAACTCCGCGCTCATCGCCATCATCGCCGACGAGGTAACCCACCCTGCCTCCGTTCCCCCGGGGTGTAGCGTAGGGGGGATCGACGAGGCTCGTGCTCCCGGCCCCCGGGGTGTAGCTGGGTTTCTCGGATCCAGGGGAGCGTAGAGAAGGTTTCTGGATTTGGGGATTCCTATCAACCGTGACTTCTTCCTCTCTCCTTTTTTTTACATGGAATGGAATGGAATGGAAACGCATGTTTTATCCTTGCAGGACACTGTAACTGGCTTCTTGATGGCTGGAGTTGGCAATGTTGATCTTCGCAAGAAAACCAACTACCTTCTCGTCGATAACAGTAAGTAAATACCTTCAACTTGTCCACAATAACAATACTGTTAAGGCCAAATTGCTCCCATAGCTCTCGAATCCAAGGGGTTTGCTCCCACGCCATTAGTTTTTGCACGATTTCTCTCTTAGCACTGGACTTGATACCACAATTGAAGGGCCCCTTGAATCCAGTGCTATGAGAGCAACTTTTCCTATTGTTAATTCGTTCGTAACGGTCAGCATAAGAGCCGTATAATTCATATAGTACTAGTGCAATATTGTCAATTGTGTTGCTCAGCAATCATAGCTACCCCTTAGATTCTACTGGTACTGGATGTCGCATCCGAGGAAGCAGATACTGAACTACTGATCAAAATAACTTCTCAAAAATCTGGAACTATGTAAAGAACATGCTGTTGTTGCAGTATTCATGAACATGTACAACACCATTATCTGTTCATTCCTTTCCCACACTAGTTTTGTAGCACTGTCCAAAAAGGCCCTTGTTATGCATTTTTTGGTAATGGATGTTACAGACTTACAGTGTGTGGCACTGTGACCACATGTCATGTTTTTCTATTCCTGCTGCATTTGGGTGTTAAATGTAATTCTCTTGGACCAAGGCAGGAGAATTTTAGTAGGAGATATCTAAGCTTCTGTTCTACTACTGGTTTTCTGAGTCATGAATTACTGGTTTCCTCAGTCATGAGCCTTCATCTATTTTAGTAGACAACCTTGAAGTCACTTTTAGCTCATAAGCTTATTCATGAAGCTAATGCCCCGGTCATTATTTCGTTCTGGAGTGCTTGTTAGTTGTGCTGTCTATTATTTCATACTTTTATTACACTGCTGATCCTTAGGACTCAAAATCAACACTGTTTGTTGTGCCATGCCACAGAAACAACGGTGAAACAGATTGAGGATGCATTTAAAGAGTTTACTGCGAGGGAGGATATTGCCATTGTGCTCATCAGCCAATATGTAAGCGAACCATCACATGCCGATATTATTTGGGTACCCTGAAGAGATTGATGCATCGCTAGTTCAAAATCCTGTAATTATATCATTCTAAACAACAGAAAAAGGGAGGTAGGAGGTCAGGAGTCCTTTTTTTTAGGGTTGAGTCAATCCTGTTTAGTTTGTTTGGCTACCTTCTGCTGCTGTAAACAAAATAGGTGAGTTTGCTGAAAATTGAAAAGCCGTACTGTAATTGATTGCTTTAGCTGCACATGAAGAATGGAGTATCTAATTCTAAAGAAGACTTTTCAAACTCTTGCCAGTATGTTGTTCACAGGTATAGAATTCGCTAACTCAGTTAGAAAATATGCTTATTAGCCTTTGTTACCTGCACCTTAATTTACAGAAACATATCTTGCAGCTCTTTTAATTCAAGCTATGCTTTTAGTGCAAGTTCATTAGTGCCAACTGCTGGACAAATTACTGTTGGATACTCTCATTATGCATAAGCGTGAATATGATAAAACAGTCTAAAGCCATTATGAACATCATGAACCACAGTACCAGATACCTAATAGGAACCTCGTAAGTTGTATCCCTGCAGGTGTGCATGGAACAGCTTAGATCCAGCGAATGGCTAGTAGTGGATAAGTGCTTACATGTCTTTGTTGTATGTCTCTGCCTCTGACAGATTGCAAACATGATAAGATTTCTGGTGGATAGCTACAACAAGCCGGTCCCTTCTATTCTGGAGATCCCATCCAAGGATCATCCATATGATCCAGCACACGACTCAGTCCTCTCCCGTGTGAAGTATCTGTTCTCTGCTGAATCAGTGGCGTCTGAAAGGCGATGAAGGGCACCCTCTATCTACTGTAGGAGGAGGGGCATGTGTTTGTGTTATTGTGTAACCTGTTATATCCATTTGTATTTAAAAGTTGCACTTACCATGCGGTTGTGAAGCGCGGGACAGCAAGCAGCGTGAATAAGGAGTTTACAAATAATTGGGTTGGACCAACCAACTAGTAACTGGTTTTGAAAGATTGAAATGTTGTTTGCTGAAGCTGTTGCTTGTGTTTAGAGGATAATATTAATATGTAGTGTGATCAATTTCATCATAACCTGTGTGGTGGCATAGTATAGTAGCCTGAGCTATTTCTGTTAAGAAGGAATGTTGGTAAGTTGGTAACCAACTAACTAAAGCTCTGATCTGATCGATCCCTTTGGGAAATGAAATGGCACCAGATCAGATTTCGATCCCAATTTGCTGGAATCGATCCAGCTAGGCAAATGGATTTCTCTTGTTGTGCAGTCCCTATGATTTATTATGCTCTTGCTCTTGTTGGGGATCAGAGATCAGATCAGATTACTCCATCCATCCTCATGCTGCTCCAATGCAACCTAGAGTTTTAACTGAAAAACTGTGCCGAAGAATCAAAATGTAGCACCACCTCACCGATAGGAGAACCTCCTTTACATGAATGAATTACTCTACTCTACTTGGTGCCTTTACCTCCTCATACACATAGTTACTTTTGGTTCATCATGTTCATACTCTGATTGATTTGATGTACAATTCCTTCTTTCTCCTTTCTATTGCACATTTTAATCTCTCCCTCTAATTATACCATATGCAGTAGGAGGAGGGCCCTTTCCTACTATGTTGTTCATTCCAGGATTTATGAGTGCTGATCATTGACCAATTAAATATGCAATACATCAGGTTCCTGCACAAAATCTATAAATGCACTGCACTGTATGATATACAATATGGCAGTAGGTTGCTATCGCGGTTTGTCGTTTCTTGTCTCTATCTATCTATGCATGATTGCATCACGTACTAAACGGCCTTGTTGGATTCTTTTGGAAATCAAATCTGGTATAGAATGCTTGCATGCTTCCTGCGTGAATGTTGTGATGTGTGAATCCAACTTTTTCTTTGGTGCGGCTTTGTCACATTACAAATTCAGTTGCACAGCTCCTCTGACCTTGTCGTCAATATGAGTTTGACTCCTCTGACAGTCCTTGCAGTGACTGATATCGTACTTGGTTCATCCTGTTTACAGTGGTCGACGTAGCAGAATCAACATGAGATGAACTCGTCCTTGGCTGCGAGGCACTGGTGCTTGTCGAGTTCTGGTCTGGGTGCCATCTCAGATCTGGCGAAAGCATACAGTGGCAGGCTGCGGTGCCTCAAGCTCAACAGTGACGAGAACCAGGATGTTGCGACGAGGCACGGCATCAGAAGCATCCCTACCATCTTGATATTCGAGAATGGGAAACAAGTTGAGGATGCCGGTTGAGTTTGTTGAGGACCACTCATTCATTTTTTTTAATTGTGCCTTTCCCTAATATTTAAGATTATTAAATCAAGAATTGGAACGTCCCTAAACTATAAAAAATGTCTGTCCTTGTCAAAAATACTAAGCAAGTGACACAATTAAACTTAGGAAATATAGAACAGAATGAAAGCTACATGCACACACATGCCTCAAGAAAATAGAGACAAAAAAGTAATAATATGGTTCTTTTAATAGTGGGGTGGCTCCATGTAATTACATCTCTAATGCAATTATTTTATGAAATCAAGACCAATCTGCTAGGAAAGCTCCACTGATCCTGCCCCCATCTTATTGTAGTATTGCGCTTGCGCACATGTTGTGCTTGTTGGAGTTGTGCGGTTTAGCATGAACCTAATTAAATATTCGTGTTGTTTCCTCGTTCAGTCTTGTCCTCTGGTAAACAGTTGTTGCAATATGTCTCTGTGTTCATCTCATTTCCTTTGTCTGCATGGCCCGTTTACCTAGATAGTGCTGTTGTAATATCAAAGATTAGATTACATTTGTTATTGACTGACTATTTGAGTTTCTAGGGCACAAAATTCCACAAAGTCAAATGACAGGAAGTAAAACAAGAGTAAGTAGATGTTTGTTGTTCCTCTTTTACCCAAAATCAAAGCAACTACAATTCCAACATCCAAAGTGCTAAGAGCACCACAACTTGTTATAGTTGATGAAAATGATGCTCATATTCTTGTATTCTTGTATCTAGCTTCCTGGACCGTGGAGCACGCAGAAAAGCTCCGCTGTTGGGCAAGAGTGGCGACTAATCTTCAGTTTGAGCTCTCCGTGGAGGAGGTATGTGGAAAGAAGCCTTGCTGATTTGTACAGCAGTGCATCTGCAATCTCTTCATCAACCCTGGCCATCATGCAATGCAATGTAGTGTTGTTGGGTTGGGCGTCCAGGACAGCATCGCACAGGCGATTCAGCTGGTCCCTCAAGGAGGAGGAGGAGAGGGAGGCTTGGTGGGGATGGAGGAACAAACAGCCATCTCCATCCGCAACAGCAAGCAGAGAACAACCAGCACCAGAGGCAGCAACAAATCATCATCCAACTCCAACCAGATACCAGATACCAGATACCAGATACCAGATAGCAGAGCAACCAATAAATCAACAGCAAGCTTTAGCAAATATAAGGAAAGTACCTCCACTTGAGACGAAAAAAACACAGAATATATGCCGCAGCGGATAGCATACAACCAGTTCCACACAAGGAAATCCCAAACACAAACACGTCCTCCCCGGCCCCCTAATACAGACAGACAGCCTCCTTTACCTTATTATTATCAGGATCAGGATATACATCCCCTCCCTCTCTACAAAATGCAATAACAATATGCAATCCAATCAAGGTCCACAGCATTCCCTTAACAAATACACACTACGTGTCTGACGCCACCTCCTCTGCAGTGACATATCCTCCTACCGCAAATGATTAGCTCAGCACTCTCCTTCTCATTCAGGCAACTGAGACCGGCTCAGTTGCCGGTGCTGCTGCTTCTTCTGCTGGTGCCGCTGCCGCTGCCACCGCCTTCTCCATCTCAGGGACAGTGCCATTGGCAGCTGCCACCGGCTTAGCTCCATCCTTTCCAGCCACAGCTGCCACTGGCTTAGCTCCATCCTTTCCAGCCGCAGCAGGCGGGGGAGGTGGCTTCATGTGTGGCGGGGGAGTGTGCTTCAGCTTCAGCAATATCTGGCGCATCCGTGACATGTCCGTGGCCTTCCCAGGCTTTGGGCCCTGGACCACAACGATCCCAGGCTTCTTCTCCTTCTCCTTATCTTTCCTCGCCCCTCTCTTCTCAATGTTTGCAATCTCGTGTGGGATAAGTTCTGATATCGCTTTCCAGTACTGCTTATCTGCACCAGCATGGAACTTCTCCTGGTTGGCTAGGAAAAGCTGGCAACAACAAGTAAAATTGCAGAGAGAAAAAGAGCCATCAGGTTTTCATCTCATGAGACAGAGAGAGAATATGCAGGGTCCTGATCTCAAGAAAGTACCACCTACCTTCTCCCTTTCACGGTTTTGGTCCTTGCTTGTCTCAACATTGAGCTTTCGCTTCTCAACAAAAGCTTTCTTAAATTCTTCAGCATCAAGGATGATTTGGCTCCTCTGCTCCTTCTCCTCCTCCTCCTTTTTCTCAAGGAGGATTGCATTTTGACTGTCGAGAGTTGGTGTTACCATATACTTTATACATTGATAGATAGAGGACAACGATCAACAAAAATACCAGCAACTTTTATCTAGCAATCACCTAAGAGCAGGTCCCTTAAGGAACAGTAGTGTTCTAATTGAAGATATACAACGTAAGATACAGCGATCTACGTGAAGATATTCCGTGTCTGTGGCTAGGAACTTAGAATAGTGAGCAGATAAATAGCACACAGCAAGGGGCAAATAACACCAACAACATGGCTTACTGCTAGCAAACGTAAATTGAAACATGCTACTGTTCTATCCCAAGGTAGAATATTGATGCTCTAGTCCGTTAGGTAAATTATAAATAACAATACAATATTTCTGAGACAAATAACTGTTTCGTGGGCATGATAAGCTCCTAACTTCCTGTCAGCAAAAAGAAAATCTAATAATAATAGGACCAAACCACGCACAGACAATCAAGCTTATGGTTTCGTAAAGCAGCGCTATAACTCCAATTTATCCGCGTGTTATGATAACCAGTTGTTAGAATAAACTCAAACTAGATTGCATTAGCCCATTTTAGCATGCCTAACTCAAAGTAATTGCAAGATGAAGTTGCAGCAGGTAGAGTTATGATGCAAAATGCTGCAGCAGTTCCACCCAAGTTACTTTTACATCTACTCTAGAAATGCAGAAAATAGTTGTTGGATGCTTCTGCAGAATTCTGGCTCAACAAACTGCAACATGATGGTAAAATGAAATTATCATAGGGCATCCTGAGTGCAGTATTGTATAACAAATCCATGGAAACACTAATCTACTACTTTTGTGAGTCTGCAGTTTTGCTCTCGACAATTAGCATAGAATCCTAAAGGCATTTTCCCAATAAAACTGAGGCAAAGCGTTAGTCATGGGCGTGGATGGCAACATGTGCACTGAATTTTGAGCGGATTGGTCAGATCGCGTATGGAATCAAGGCTAACGCACGAAAGTAAATGCCATTGAAGTAGTCTATCTGATACAGTAGGTGATTAGGCCATATCATTGGTCAGCTCGTCAGATCCAGCCCTCTACGCAACTTGGCGCGTCGCGATCCGGCACGTAGATCTAGCAGCCAACGGGAGCGGATCTGAGCAGCAGAAGAAGGGGGAGAAGCAATCGAGGAGCTTACCGGCGCCACTCGCGGAGCAGGAATCCCTCCTCGCGCCCCATCTCGGTGGGCGGCGGGAGGATGGGCCCAGAGTCGGCGTCGGCGGGTGGCGCGCCGAAGGGGTCATCGTGGAGGCCGCCGTTGGCCTCGGGCATGCCGAAGGGGGAGGGTGCGTCGGAGCGGAAGGCGTAGGGGTCCGGGGAGGCAGGGAAGCCGTCCCCGGAGACGTGGACGTCGGCGGCCGAGCCGTCGAAGCGGAGGAAGGCGTCGTCGTGGAAGGGCGCAGCGGCGGGGGAGGAGGTGGGGGAGTCGAAGGCGGTGGCCATGGCTCGCTCAAAGCCTCGGGATCTGGATCCTGGAGGAGCAGAGCAGCTCTGTCGTGTAGGTGGTGGAATGGAATGGCGATGCGATGCGATGCCGGCTGGCCTGTTCTCTATAAAGCATAGCAGCCTGAGCCTGAGGAGAGGGGACGACTTAGAGCTCATGACCGTACTGCCCCTGGGAAATTGTTATTCGTATATTTTAAAATTTAAAATATTACAAATCTATGCACCCATTTTGAAATTTTGCAAAATTAGACTACTCTCGCCATCGGTGCACACGAAGTGAAGATCGCCCACTAAATGGGCGAGAGATTAAAAAACCGTTCTCTGATTGAACGATTTATCTTCTCGCCCATTCAGAACGCGAGTAAATGCTATGGTGGTTGGCTACCTTTCGCTGGTTAGGCGGGCGATTATTTGCCTCGCCCTATAAAAGGCCATGGGTAGCAGCCGGGAGATGCATTCCCTCACGTGTGAGGCTCGGTAGAGAGAAAAGAGAAAGGAGAGAAGGGGAGGGAAGGGAAGAAACAAAAGCAAAAGAATAGAAGGGGAGGGAAGTGGAGAGAAGGGGGATGAGAGGAGAGGATAAGCGGTGAAGTCCTAACATATTCGACCTTCGTTGGAGGTAAATAATCTAATTTGGGTATTTTATTTCACAAACCAGTTAGATTAGCTATAAGATCTAGTTTCAGATATTTGTTAGCTATCATATCTAGACTGTATTATTGTTAGAGCAAGGTTAGCAGATCTACTTTAGTGTTAGTGGTACTTTTAACAAATCTAGGTTTTTAAATAAGATAAAGTAATAATTAGACCTAGGATTTGATAGTTAGGATTAATTCTTTGAGGTATTTACGGTTATAGTATTTAAAGTATGTTTTTTATATACTATTATTTTAATCTATTCCTTAGGATTTAGTATTCTTTTCCAAATTTAGTTTTTTAGACCGAAATAATAGTATATTTTTTATTGTCAATCATGGGCAGGTATGCTAGACAAGTTATATTTCAAGATTTTTTCTGGAGAAGGGAATATTATTTGTGGTCTGAATGTGGTAGATTTACCAGGATTTCAGTCAGTGGATAAGGGTATAGCTAGAGCACGAGAAATGACTTTCGGAGGAGTGTACAGGTGGTTAGCGTGGGGTTTCAAAAAGGATCCCAAGAGCTAAAGATCAACGTTGTAATGAGGCGTTTGGTGAAGATTATTTATGGGAGTTGTTTCTAATAAATAGAACCTTAAGTTGGAAGAGGTACCTAGAGTGGTCAACTGAGCATAGTTGGCCACTTGTGTTACTTACTCAAGCTAGCTACATGCAGGGAGTTGGAGAATTGCATGTTGAACACGAAGATGAATCGAATACGGTTGTGGAGGATGACAAAATGGTGCTAGATGTGGTGCAAGAATAGGATGATGGGCAGACCTCATCTCCACCGATGCAACCAATAGGTGTGATTGATGATGTGAGAACTCATTCCAAATATAGTTGAACTGATAGAGTGAGAGGTGTTAGTATTAACCTTGACTTGTGTAGTTAGCATGTATGTCATGCAGGTCTATTAGCTAGTTGTTGTGTTAGTTCACGAATGTGCGTGTGTGAGTGCACAGGTTAGCAATGGCCAAGTCTCCAGGGACGAGCGTTTGTGGTGCTCGTGCGGTTGCCGCGTGTGGCGTGGGTGACATGGGTGCACGCGAGCTCGCTTGATGGCCGGGTCTTCAGGATCGTCTGGTGGCTGCATGCAAGGAGATCATGCTGAGTTTGTTGCTCGGGCGTGTGGACCAAGTTAGCTGCATGCAAGCGTGTGGAGCTGGAGACTTATGATCTGCGAACGTGGGTGCGTTCGTGCAGGCTCCTGATGTATCCATGTCATGCTATATAAGCTGTACTTCTTTTGGTTATTAAGTGAAAAAATAGAGGAGAAAAAGGGCGTTCGTCGCCACAAGTGTCTGTGCGCACCACTGTGTTTTCTTCCTGCGTCTGTTCCTCGCGTGAGTTGAGAGCAGAGCTCGGGTTTTTCCCAACAAGAGGGTCTGGAGTACCACCAAGCTGAAGAATATGACACCTTAGACGATAAGGATGGTGATCATGTGCCTATGGAGTGGAACAATCTTGATTTTGCAAATCTAGTCATTAGTGAAGGTTATCATGTGCCGTGGGAGTACACTGAAAATGATCTATGCCGAGGGGCTAGACACCCTAACATCCAGACTGTGACTGATGATGTGGTTCAATGGGCAGCATCTCTTCAAAAACAGTTCAAGGTTGTCAAATACAGCAAGAGGGAGTATGATGTGAAGTGCGTGAAGGATGGTTGCTTGTGGTGGGTGCACACCTTCAAAAGGAAGTGACTTGATTACTGAGAGTGCTTAATAGTGACAGAGCACACTTGTGAGTTGGAGGCTGGAGAAGTAGCATAGATTCATTGTGGTGCTGACGACGAATAAATTTTCTTGCGATCCTTGTCTCTGAAGTATTCAATAATTTTGATTCATCACTTTCATGCATTTGATGAGTCTTTCTGGTGCAGCTGACATAGACCCATGCACAGACGCATATAGTGTACCCCGACTTCACGACCCAGTTCGACGAGCTCATGGACGATGACTCTATGGCCTCTCTACGTTGTGCTTCCTGGATACAAAGTACTGGTTGACCAGGAGGCCCTGGTGTTCGACATCTACATCGAAGAGTACACGTTGCAACGGGTGATGCGTCGGTTCAATCTGCCACCATGACCTCCCACTACCCGTCATCCACACCGTGCCTGCCCACGTTCACATGTAAGTATTATGAATTGTTGTTTTCAATCTATATTCCCGCACCGTTACTCAGCTAATAGATAGTAACATCTTGCATGTTGACGCAACAGGGTACACTGCCAGATGTCATGTGCGCACGACGTATGGTGCAGTGGACAACGTCTCGGACGAGGTTGTCCTATGAGCACAGTGTCCCCATCAGACCCTCTCACACACTCAGCGGACCACACGAGAGCACGGAGCCGTAGGGTGCTGGGACCTGGGTCGCATAGGAGGATTGTCCTGAAATGGGGACAAATTTAGGGACTAGTTTGTCACGTCCCAAAATGTTAATCACGTAATTAATCATTCATAATCATCATGACAATGGTTTCTACACATTTATTTATTAAATTAAGTTTCAAATATGTTTCAAAAATATTTAGGAGATGGTCTAGAGCTCTTTAGGAAAGCCCTAGATACTTTGGAGAAGAAGAAGAATAGAAAAAGGAAAAAGATCGTTTCCATGGTTTGACTGGGATTCCCAGCGGTCTGATCGCCAGGTCAGCCACATGGGCTTGCCACGTGATCTTTCCGCGGTCCGACCGCCAGAGTTCAGAGGCTCGACTTAAGTGAGGCGATCACTCTCTCTTTTCTCTTTTCTCTCTCACTCCCTCTCCCTCACCCAAACCTTAGAGAGAGAAGAAGAGGGCGACCCCGACGACTGGAGATCGACGGTGGGGACTTCCTCAAGCTTCCTAAAGGTTTCCTCGAGTTTTTCCCCGTCTTCTCCATCGCTGGAGATGCTTTTCCTCGGGCTTCTTCATCTCAAGCTTAGCGACCACCTTCAGACTTGATCCACAAATCGGAGTTTCCCTGAGGCGAACCAATCGGATATGAAGTTCCCCTACGCCGTTCCTACCTCTAGTCGCTCACCATTTTGATTTGAACCGAGAAACCCAAGTTAAACAAGATCTAGATATCATCCACAAGGTTTCACGTGTTTGTGTCATGCATGTTGTCCGAACAATCATAGAAAATATTCTCCTAGTCTTGTGGAGTACTTTGATAACCTTCGTAGTCGAAGGTTTCGCCAGAGCCTTCGTTGGCGGCCTCACAAAGTGGCGCATGTAGAGTCTCACGGTCAGACTGCCACTAGGGTCGGTTTGACCGCCACCGTACCGTCGGTCTAACCGCCAAGACCCTAAACTTTGTGTATGCCACCCGTCTGACCGTCACTCTACCGTCGATCTGACCGCCATCTATTCAAAGCCTTATGAACCTAGGACGTCTTATTTGGGGTTCGAACCTTTTGTGATATGAATCGTTCGTCGGTATTTTGCAAATATTTTCGAAACACGACTGTCGGTGACATGGGAACTGGGGGTCCCTGAGTCCCGAGGCTAGGACAGCGGAGTGCCACGTGGCGCCCTCCCTCAGGGATTATCTCCCCGAGGTCCGAGAAGTCTAAGTTCCGGGAGAGGGCGCTCGAGGCCATAAACAGTGGTCCCTGAGTACCCGAGTTCCCCGAGGATCCAAGAAGACTAAGTTCCGGGAGAGGGCGCTCGGGGCCATGAACAGTGGTCTCCGAGTACCCGAGTTCCCCGAAGATCCGAGAAGACTAAGTTCCGAGAGAGGGGGCTCGGGGTCATGAACAGTGGTCCCCAAGTATCCGAGTTCCCCGAGGACCCGAGCAGGCACAGTTCCGGGAGAGGGCGCTCGGGGTCATGAACAATGGTCCCCGAGCACCCGAGTTCCCCGAGGACCGAGAAAAGACATATCTGGGAGAGAGTGCTCGGGGCTATGAACAGTAGTCCCCGAGCACTCACAGTTCCCCGAGGACTTGAGAAGCCCCTTGCCGGTGGACCCCACAGGGGCTCAACGGTGAGGTGTCAATTGGTGAGAGGCCCGATGCTGCATTTAAGAGGGTGCATGGCCTATCACTTCCAACCACTCTCCCCACGCCTGCTGTCAGCCCCTGCCACCCCCTGGCAGGGAGGTGTGGGGACATTTAATGCGGCGGGTCCAATCGCGCGTCATCCGGCACGCCTCGGGATAACGTCACAGGCCTCGAGGCATATCGCTTGCCGCTCTGCTGTGTCAGGCTCGCTCTGACCGAGCGGGCACGCGGGGCTGCTCGGTGGCTGCCCGGTGGGCCCTCCCCGCTGCGCCCGCTGAAAAGCGGGATGATGACGACAGGACCGGACGGGGGCGCGTTTCAACCCCCCGTAACATCAAACTGCAGCCCATGATGATTGCTTTCCATTTATGGTGCCTTGAAACTCGCATCATACTTTCTAGGCACGCTAACCGCTCTGATGGGATATAAAAGAGGGGCGGGCTCCCCGGAGAAGGGCAGGTCCAAGGATGAGAAGAACTTTAGTAGACGAAGAACGAGACTCGGAGCTCTAGACTTAGACATACATCCTTGTAACACAACAGATCCTCAGAGAGGTGTTCTCAGAGCATTTATAGCATACACACATGAGTAGGGTATTATGCTCCGTGCAGGCCAAACCTGTCTAAATCCCCTAAGCATTTATTTCCTCTTGCATCCGATCATCCACTCCACCTGCATCTCATTTACTCTCATTTAATTCATATACGAGGTGGACTCAGAATCATCCCCTCAGCCGAATCTCAAAGGGGTCCCTCCGGATCCCCGCTTGTGGAGTTCATCCTCCGACAGCGACGCTTTATTATTGTTCGATCATGCATTATATGCATACTTTTCTATCGTTCACTTGTTTATGCGGTGCATTCTTGATTAGTTTAGAGAGTGTCGCGTCGACGGTCCAAGCGGTTGAAGGCGACATCGGACCACCAGAGTTCTGTGAGTGCTGCGCAGGTAGCGTTAGGCAAGCGCTAGAGCAGCAAGGCAAACATCTAAGTATATGCAACCCACTACTTTGGATTGATTATGTCTAATATGATAAATTATATGTTATGTATGTTTGCATGATCAACGTTCCAGAGTCCGGTGATATGGATAGAACCTACGTTGATGCATTATCTTAACCTTGATATTGTTGTTGATCCTTATCATTATAACCTGGGTATGATAATGTTAATGTCTAACTTCAAAGGTTAATCAAAATGCTTAGTAATGCATAGGTTCTCAGTAGAAGTCGATTGGTGGTTCAAACATTGTTCACGAGCTTAGGGCTTACTGATGGTTTAGAATGATAATGACATTGAGATGGATGAGTTATGAGGATGATACGATATGTGGACGGTGCTAGGGGTAAATCGAGAGAGGAATCCATATGATATAGACCGCTTGCATCATTTAAGCATCGATCGTTGTTGTAGTTGGCTCTAGTACTTTCCGTACTAACCATATGCCGATCTAATGGTAGGATAAGCCGATTATCATACGTCGTGCTAACGCTTGCCTTGCGACCCTATGACACGTAAGAGAAAAAGAAAAGGAGAAGCAAAGTGGTGGGGAGCTGGAGGTGTTCGGGACACGCTCGCGGTAACCCTAATGCTATAGGGTATGTGCAAGTAGGTAGTTTCTGGTATGAGAAAGGTTGACATGAGTACTCTCTTGTGTAGGCCTGTGTGGTTACACAAGCCAAATGATCCTCGAGTTGTGTTGGTAAAGATGTACCCTTGCAAGATGTAAAATCGTAAGGTGTAAAATCAATTCGAATTACCGCGCTCTCGGTTGTGAGCATGCTTTTGTCCATTTGCAACAGTCGTAGAGTCACAAATGTGGGATAATGTGGTATGGTATGTTGGGATGTGGATGAGATGGTTCTATTCATAGATATATTTATGATGATTCTGTTACAGATATTTATAATGTTGATGGTTACATGATAGGAGGTATATGTGTATGGTTAAGAATAGATTTTTACATATTTGTGTCAAAACTGCTTTTGCATATGAACTTTACTTAACCTTATGGTCGATCCTTGCTAATTCATCCAAATACATAATTCTTGAAGTTGAGTTATTTATATGTACCTAATATGGATTAAGTCTTGCGATTACTTTCGTACTCACGCTGCTCTTTCAAGTGCTCGATGTGGAGGAGGTAGTGTTCAGCTACTTTGCGCCTGCTGATGTAGGTGGCGGGGATGAGTAGTGTAAACTACTTGTGTAATGTTATTTTTGGTAAACCTAAGGGCATATGGCTCTACCTATCTTTGTTGTTAATAGATTTTATCTTCTGCTGTGTAGTTTCTCTTTTAGCTAGGTGGTGATCTGTTTTATTATCCCCCTATCTCTCTTTTGTTATAAATTGTCAAAAATTGTTAATAATTAATATAATTTTACTACTCGCTCTTTATTAAGCTTTGTTGTGATGATATATGTTGAAAAGATATGTGTTCCGATCTTTGGTACAAAACAAATGATGGGACTACCAGAATGGTATTATAGTTAATCATTGTATTCGTGATTATGAAAATGATCAACTTAATAATTAATTAGAATACTATTTAGATGGTTCCTCACATAGTTTGTATCAGATATTGTGCACATATTATTATACTTTGTTTGTATCGTACATCCGGTTCCTTTTTCCAACTTACGTTTAGGATGACCTTAAATTAATTGTCTTCTCAATTTTCTATTTATTTATGACGACCTTAAATTAATTCTAAGTCCCATTTAACTACTTACATATGATTGTTTCATTAACATTTTTGTTAATTTATTTACTCGCTGTTAATTTACTAATATGAAATTGGGTTATCACATCTTTGCAGTGACATGGATTCCTCGAGAAACAATCCCCTCGGAGTGCCCCATTAGCATAAGTGTCCATTGTGCTCATGTGGGGACCGAGCTCGGATGGCGACTTACTTCAATGTAGAGACCTTTGGTCAGAGGTTTTTCTAGTGTCTCGGATTAGACCCTGATTTCAAGGTGTGTTTCCCTTTCACGCTCTTTCGCACCTTCAAATTCTATATTCTGAACTAGACTCCTTACACGGTTACACCATGCTTATCGGTGACAACCTTATCACTTTAAGAAACCACGTTTATCAGTGACAACCTTATCACTTCAAGCAATAGATCAATGTGGTTAGGTCGTCGTATGATAGGGGATGGATCAGAGAGGCCAAAACCAGGGGGTATAGACTCAGGATAGAGGAAGCATGACAATGATAGGAGGCATGTCGGTTGCGACATGAGGAATGTTAGTGGCAAGAATAGGAACACAAGCAACAGAGGAGTTTTAAAAGAAGGGATGAGGAATGTCACCTTCGGGAGGAGAAAAATTAAAGAGATAGGATGATGAATTTCAAAGGCACGAGTAACTACTTCAGAGGCGTTAGGCTCTTCTACGCCACCAAGAAGAGGAAGAGCGTGAAGCAACACGTGCGAGAAGGGAGAAATATCCCGGTTCCACGTAACAGAATTCATGTTCTATCCCCGATATTCTAATATTCAAAATTATGTACCACGGACTTTCTAAAACATGGAAGTATCCCCTACATATTGTTTTTGTGAATAAAAATACTGGATTCAACTCTCCTATTTACAGAATTGCAATTTCTATAAGTAATTCGATTTTTCAAAAAAGATGGAAGAGAAGTACGGCAATTTAAGGGATATATATTTCTTTTTTATAAAAGGAACCAGTTCTCTCAAAGTACCGAAGTACTTCTCTTTCACGGGATGCGAGATAGTTGCTTCTCACTCGCTGGATGGGTGAGAGGTACTTTTTGCCCATTCAATGGGTGAGAAGTGCCTCTCTGCTGGCCTTGCTTGGTCCACGTTGGCTTTCATGTCAAGCTCTCGCTTGTTGAATAGGAGATTTTTACTTCTCGCCAATTGAACGAGTGATAGTAGACTATTTATGTAAAATTTCAATCGTTTTTGATTTTTTATGGTTTTCGATGTGTAATTTTGATCATTAATATAGTTATAATATCTAATAAAAATATTTTTTAGACAAATCTACACGTGTGATTATTATTTTTTCAAACTAAAAATTTAAACGGTCATAGTTTTAAAATTTTAATAAAATTCTGATAAAAAGATAAATATTTATGATTGAAAAGAATATATAAATAAAAAATCCTGCCCGCGGTGGGCTTACAGATTCCAGATCGCAAACAGCTAGTACAAAAGTTGGCCCATCAAACAAGCACAGACTTCTCAAACCCGACTGCGACGGCCTCCGTCTCTCTTCCTGAACCCTCCCGCGACCACGCCGCCGACCATGGCCGCCGCCGGGGAGGTGGACCCGACTCCCACCCCCGACCTCCCCAACGGTGACAAGACCAAGTCACGGGATACCGACCGCCGCCGCCGCCGCCGCAAGGCCAAGAAGAACAAGGCCGCCGCCAAGGAGGCCGGAGCCAGCGATGCCGATGCCAAAGAGGCGGATGAGGGCACTTCCGGTAAGGAGAATGCCGATCCGAACTCCAAGCCCCAGGTGAGTGGCTTCCCGCGCCGCATCCCCGATTCCGACACGCCCAGGGGCTAGGCTTAGGGTTTCTGATGCGATGCCATGTCGTGGGTTCCGTGCAGGTGGAGGTGGAGGTGGAGTACGTGCCGGAGAGGGCCGAGCTGGACGACCCCCTCCTCGACGACTTCAAGACCATCTTCGAAAAGTTCACCTTCAAGGACACTGCAGCAGCCGCCGCCGAGGTACCCTCACCTTCTCCTTAACAAATCTTATTTTAGTACTACTATTTTTCAGGGTTCACCATGGTGTTTCACTAACTTGGTTTGAGCCGTGAGGCTTAACTGTTTCTTCGGTTGATGAACCAAACTTGGGGGTTTTCCCTCGCAGGATGAAGAGAAGAGGGAGGAGGGTGGTACCAGTGCCGCAAAGAAGGGGACATCAGATGACGACGACGATGACGATGAGCAGGAGATCCAAAGGACGAAGGAAGGAGGGCTCTCCAATAAGAAGAAGAAGCTCCAGCAGAGGATGAAGATTGCAGAGCTAAAACAGATATGCAACAGACCTGACGTTGTAGAGGTGCTTTCTCCATTCCAATCAAGTGACCCGGGTGGCAGCACTGTGTCTTTTCACATCTACAAAACAACAGTTTTCTGTCAGTGGATAAGCCAACTGATGAACTATTTTGCTATTGCTGTTACCCATGTCACTCTTTGATACTACTGGAAATCTAATGTTGCACAAAGATTTATCTTCATCTCACGTGTGATGATTTTTTCTTCCCATTGCTAGGTCTGGGATGCAACTGCCGCGGATCCAAAATTGCTTGTATATCTCAAGTCCTACAGAAATACTGTCCCTGTCCCTAGACACTGGTCCCAAAAGCGGAAGTTCTTGCAGGTTTGTGAGTTTTAACTCATCGAGTGTGAATATGGGTGCTCATGTGTGGTGAAATTAGTCAGCATACAAAATGTGATTGCATCTTCTCAGTTAGTCATTGAGGGGTGGGAACATACTGTCGATATGGTTTCATCCCTCTTTTACAGATATGTAATTCTCGCAGGGACTGCTGTAACAACCAGGGAGTCTGGGCATGGCGGTATAAAACTGAGTGGGTTTTATAGTGTGTGTGTATATACTGTATATCTATTATGTGTCTAGGCGTATTATAGTTCACTGTTGCGTCACCCTCTAGTTACGATCCCAAAAGTAGTATAGTTGCGATCCACAAGATATGCTAATTAGTACAAATATATATGGTCGTAACTTGATACCTTCTGTAGTTGTAATTATGTGATTTTTGTCATGTGATCGTAACTTGTTCACCTCTGCGCCCACACTCAGTTACGATTCCAAAAACAGTATAGTTGCGATTCACAAGATAGGTCAGTTACTACATATATATATATGATTGTAACTATATTATTTTTGGGACCGCAACTATACTAATTTTGGGATCGTAACTGACCCAATTACGATCCCAAAAGTAGTATAGTTGCGATCCACAAGATATGTCAGTTACTACAAAAGCAATACTATGTTGTAACTGTATAACAATCCTAAAACTTCATCAAAATATAGTCTTCATGGATCTTATTTTGTTAAGCGTATTGTTTCAACAATATGGTTCAAACGGATTGAAAATCGGATCTGTGGTTCTAGAGATATTGCATTTTAATGATTCGAATCAACAAAAAGAATCTCTGTTGCATGCTCTGGTGGGTGGAGTTTGATGTGTACGTGGCATCAGCGGATTGGTTCTCTTGGTTTGTTGATTCACAGAAGGCTCAGCTGGCTCGATCGGCCGTAGTGGCGCAACGCAAGTCTGTTTTGCGCCTAGGTGCAGAATAGACTTGCCGTGTATATATATATGATGGTTGAAACTAGTTTATTTCACATGAGGTCTCTTCTTTGGAACAGATACAAGACTCAACATAGCATTCAGCATTGCCATATTCATCTGTTGAAAGTTTAAACTGTTTATTGTTTGAATTAACAATATGACCTTGTTTCAGGGAAAGAGAGGTATTGAGAAACAGCCGTTCCAGCTTCCTGATTTCATTGCTGCAACTGGAATAGAAAAAATAAGACAGGTAACTCAGTAACGTTTTAGTAATTTACTTTCCTCTTTCAGTCTTTCAGCTAGCTCCCTCTTTGCCAGAAGGAGCACATCAGAATTGTTTGTACCTTTTTGTGTGGCCAGCTGGCAGATTATATTTATTTATAGCGGTCTGCTGGCTGGTAAATTCTGCATATTGAATGGCAAACTAGTGTTAGAATCTGTGCCATGATAGGCAATCTAACATGCTGGTACAGTCGCTTAAGAAGCTGACAATTCTACGATGTGATCCTCACGAGAAAAAAAAACTAATTGATTTCTAAATCTATATGCAGGCTTATATTGAGAAAGAGGACAGCAAGAAGTTGAAACAGAAACAGCGGGAGCGCATGCAGCCCAAAATGGGCAAGATGGATATAGATTACCAGGTGAACTTCTTTCCACCTGCATATCTAGTTATTCATATTATTCCAAAAATTGTGAAATGTGAAGCTTTTTTGTGACTTGTGTTCATCTATAGAACCATGACTTCACATTTGACTTGGTTATATGCTATGGGTGTTTTTGACCATTTTCTCATGCAAACATAGAGTCACCACAACTGTTCTTGAGTATTTGTTCGTAATGTCACGCTTAATTGCTCTTTAACTTTTAGGGAACTAGCATTGGCAGTGGTGTTCAACTGAAGTAATGTTACCATGTTAGATCTGTCAGTTATCCGCTCATGAAATGATTGTCATGCACGATGGATTGTCTTACAATCATTTTGTTCCCTGCAGGTTTTGCATGATGCGTTCTTCAAATATCAAACAAAACCAAAGTTGACTAGTCATGGTGATCTGTATTATGAAGGCAAAGAATTTGAGGTACTTATGCTCTTGCATCTAACTTCACGTTATATAGAAAAAAATGCACAAATATCTACCAGATTTCCATACATGGTTATGGTATCATAATGCACACAATTAACAGGTCAAGTTAAGGGAAATGAAGCCGGGCACGCTGTCCCGAGAACTTAAAGAAGCTCTCGGTATGCCTGATGGCGCCCCGCCCCCATGGCTTATAAACATGCAGGTTTATTCTTGTAACCTGTAAACAGCTGTTTTTGTATCGATAACGACTTTGTGATTCGCTAACTCACGCCAATGCATAATTTGTCAGCGCTACGGTCCGCCACCCTCTTACCCTCATCTGAAGATCCCTGGTCTAAATGCTCCAATCCCTCTTGGTGCCAGTTTCGGTTATAGACCAGGGGAGTGGGGAAAGCCTCCTGTGGATGAGGTATATTATATATTAAAACATGGCTTCTATGCATCTAAGTCTACACAATTCCTTTCTAAACTCTTATGTTTCTTGCCAACAGCATGGGCGCCCACTTTATGGAGATGTTTTTGGAGTCCTCCAGCAGGATGAACCTAATTACGACGTAAGTTTCAGTTTATTACGTTGCAGTTTGAATTTTGTTTGTCAATTTTATAAGCTGAATTAATATTTGTTTTCTCCACTTTTCCAGGATGAACCTGTTGATCGCAGCAAGCACTGGGGAGATTTGGAAGAAGAGGAGGAGGAGGAAGAGGAAGAGGAGGAGGAGGAGGAAGAACCAATGGAAGATGAGGAAATGGAAGATGGAATTCAGTCCGTCGACACCATGTCAAGGTAAGTAATTCCCTAATTTTCTTTCATTAGTGTTTTGTTAGGTAGTAGACGTTTATCTTTAGCAGTGCATCAGACACTTGGTTTTAACTTTTCTCGTGTAAACAGTACTCCAACTGGTGTGGAAACACCCGATGTGATTGACCTTCGAAAGCTGCAGAGGAAGGAGCCTGAGAAGCAGGCAGAAAAGCCGTTATACCAGGTAAGTACTTTGTGATAATTGTTGGTGGTATTGCTTGGGTTGAGGTATCCTTGTTCATAGTCGTAATGTTTTCTTTCCCCTTGCTGCTGAAGGTTCTTGAACAGAAAGAAGAAAGGATCGCCCCTGGGACACTATATGGGTCAAGTCATACGTATGTTTCCCTAACCAAACCTGTTGCATGTCCTCCCTTGATTCCTGTTTGGTTCACCATGAAGTCTTAATGACATGCTGTATGTGCTCAATTTACAGGTATGTGCTGGGAGCACAAGATAAATCATCAGCTTCTAAAAGGGTGAGTTTTTGTCTGCTCCTTGGAACCAGTTGTTTTCCTTAAAGATTTGACCTATCGAAATGTTGATCTTTTTTCATTTGTTTGTTTGCTGCCAGGTGGATCTGCTCAAGAATCAAAAGTCGGACAAGGTGGATGTCACCATCCAACCAGAGGAACTGGAAGTAATGGATGACGTTCTGGCAGCCAAGTAAGATATACCGGGGAGTCCGTTGGTTAAAATGAAATCGATGGCCTTTTACTATCTATTGTTTCACCCAGGCTATAGATGATGTTGTTTCCTCTCTTGTTCAAGTCATAACATGCCTCATTACGATGGATGTAACAGGTACGAAGAAGCGCGAGAGGAAGAGAAGCTTCGCAATCAAAAGGAGGATTTCAGTGACATGGTGGCGGAGGTACATTTTATTTCCTGTCACTGGGGCACTTGTTTTGTTTTGATGGCCTGGTTGATGAATGAGGATGGCCTTGTTGTGCATGCAGAACGCGAGCAAGAGGAAGAGGAAGCAAGAGAAGGAAGGCAAGTCAAAGAAGAAGGAATTCAAGTTTTAGACAAGTTGCCACTCTAGCAGGAAGCATGAATTCAGCAACCTCTGCATTGCATTTCATTGCATTGCTTTTGGGTTCCTGATGTACCAGACCAGACTGATCTTGGAGTCGTGGAGTTCCTTGTTTAACTATGGCTGTCAAGTTAATGCATGCAGTATTTGTATTTGTATTTATATTTGTTTGACCTGACCTGACCTGACCTTGTTAGGTCGCAGCTGGCTGGTTTGGTGAGCCGAGCCTGCTGTGATGTGAATTCATGTGATGCTGCGGTTCCATCTCCATGCAATGCTTGAATCGCCTTTGCCTTACAGGCTTTTGGTTAATTATTAATTTGTTTTGTGGGAATGTCTCGATTCCATGCCACTGAAAATTCAAGAAATCTCGGTCCATTCCTCTTACACCGAGATCCAAGCTCCGCTACGGTCACCGATCTCTTCTCCGGCGCTGGCACATTGAAGGAGGGTAGGATTCGAAAACTGCGAGGGGTGCCAGAGGTCGGGAATCTATAGAATGTACATGTGTACGTATATATGTGGTCATGTGTATGTATAATATGTATATATACATTCGTATGCATATACATATATTTGCACATATAATATAATTTTTTTAGAAATTTCAGAAAAATATCAAAATGATTAATAAACCGGTTGAAATAATCTAAAATGCAAAGAAAAATATCTACAACTCAAAAAAATATGAAATAAATTTTGATAGGTGCGTATTATTGCCGTTTACATATTAAAATTATGTGCATACATGAAAATACTATTATTTTCTCTATAATTAAATATATATGTTAGATATTGATAACTTTATAAATAAATATTGAGATATTTAAAATTAGTGAGCCTATTTTTTTGTTTTTATTATACTCTGTGTAAAAAAAATGTGCGACGTGGACGCGCTAATCCGCCCCGTTAGCATTAGCATGCCAAATAAGTTAGTTGGTGGCGCAAGCAAGAAAAAATAAAAAAAATAAATAAATTTGGTGCGCTGCTGCTTTTGCGCGCCGCACTCCCTCTCGTCGTCTACCTTTTGCTTCCTTTCCCCACTCCGCCCCCGCCAGGGCTCCTCCTCCTCCCCCCCTGTCGCCACCTTCCTTCCTTCTACAACCTTCCCGGCCGCTTCCCTCAACTCCTCTCAAAGCACACAAGGGGACCGGCCCTGGCCTGGCGCGATGAAGCACCCGCCGCCCCACCCGCGCCGCTGCGGCGTCGTGGTGGCGGTCGTCGCCCTCGTCCTCCTCGCCTGCCTCCAGATCCAGTACCACCACCTCAAGGTCGCCCTCCTCCGACCCATCGCTCCTGCTTTCCATTTTTAGCTTCCCAGCCCAACACTTTTCACGGTTACCTCCCCTAATTAATATTGCCGGTGCCCTGCTCACATCAGGTGGATCTCGGTAAGGGCGGCTTTGCCTCTGGCACGCAAGAGAGTAGCAACCACTGGGGGACCAGGAAGACTGCAACTGCCACCAGGGGTTTGCCGCGCGGGATCGTCGAGCCCCATTCCGACATGTATCTCCGACCGCTCTGGGAGGACTCAGCTGCTGCCAACCACAAGGTACCCTACCTATCTGCTATCTGCTGCCAATCTCTATTACTGTGTAGCTGGTTGCTTAGTCACTAGATGTAGTCATTATTTTGCCCTAACCATGCAAATCACGCTGAATTAATGTTTCAGTCGTTACATATGCTGTTAATCCACCGATTGCCCAGTGGATTAGCAAACCTGTTAAGCTCAGGGGCTGCGCCTACAGACTTTGTGAGGTGCTGTGACCATTCGCTTAGTATCTGGTCAAAATCGTCGCAAGTTGCTTCTTTCTTGAAGTACAGATGTATTATTAGCGTCCTAAAGCAAGCTATTGAACTCCCAGGTTGTTCATTAGGCGGGATACTTCCTTGCTAATTATCCTACTCTCCTATACACGCAGAATAATAAACATGGTGACCACAATGCTCTCCTGGCCATGGCAGTCGGCATTTCCCAAATAAAAAATGTCGACACTATGGCTCGTAAGGTCTGTGCTTGTCTCAAGTTCCTTTCCCTTATCATTACCTCACTGTGTTGTTTGGGAAAGAGGAGAGATTTATCTAATATGGCCTGACCTGTCACTGTTTGCTTTCTCTAGTTTTTGAACGAAAACTACGCAGTCATGCTCTTCCATTACGATGGAAATGTAGACGAATGGCGCCATCTTGAGTGGAGTGATAAGGCCATACACATTCTAGCTCACAACCAAACAAAATGGTAATTACACTAAAGTTCGTTGTTTTATATTATTTGCGGTAGCTGGAGCTTTGGTAGCCCTTTTTCCAGTATGTACATGTATTTTTCTTCATCATATTTTTCCACTTCCCGAAATGAGCTTATATTCCTGCTGCAGGTGGTTTGCTAAGCGTTTTCTGCATCCTGATGTCATGGCTATCTATGACTTCATCTTTTTATGGGACGAAGACCTTGGAGTGGAGAACTTTAACCCGAGAAGGTATGGGTGAGGTCATAGTTCTTTTCCTCTAGTTAGACGCATTACTCAGTGCTCAGTACGGAATTCAAATTTGCCATATTGTCATTCAAGTGCCGGATATCAGCCATTTTTAGATCAGCTGCATTACGTTGATCCTCATACTCTTTTATGCTATAGCCTGAGTAACTATCAAGTATCAATTGGACAGAAATTTAACATTTATTCAGATGGAATTTTTGCCTGTTTGAGCCATTTGGTGTTACTGTTTGGTGGGATTTTGCTATAAGAACCTTTGAGAGAAATGGTCTTCACTTCCTTATAGAAGCTTCCTGTGAATACATCTATGATATATTTCATTTTCTGTTGAAAGGCACTTCCTCATTTTTCATGCTGTATCTTCCTAGGTATCTTGACATAATGATTTCTGAAGGCTTAGAAATAACACAACCTGCTCTGGACCCCGATCTATCAACTGATATCCACCATCGAATCACAATCCGCAATAAGATGACAAAAGTGCACAGGTGCTTCTGTCTTTCCTTTGTCTTCATGAAACAATTCTTATCTATGCACTAAAAACCACCTTTTCATTGTTTGTGTAGGAGAATATATGACAATCGGCCTAGTATGAATTGTTCCGACGAAAGTAAAGGACCTCCTTGCACAGGGTAAGGATCGAATCTTTAGCCTCATGCAGTTGTTTGGGAGATATTCTAAATAGTGTTATGCAATTTCTGTTTTTACCTCTATTGGTTAGACTTGTAGTGCTCATATTTATCGGTGTCCTGCTCTGCTTAAGTCTGATATACTTTATTTTATCATTTTCTTAAAATTAGTTACGTTGAGATTGTTTATTCCTAGTTTGGTTAGAGCTAAAACTGCCACGTTGTTGGGTAGGATCTTTGGACGCTTTGATCCAGGAAGCAAAATTGCATCGCGCAACTGATTGATTCTTGACCAATTATCTTATGAACTATTCCAACGCATTCACTCAATTGTTTGATGATATTGTGATTTGCATTCTTGGATAGGTGGGTTGAGGGCATGGCGCCTGTTTTTTCTCGTGCTGCTTGGAAATGTGTATGGCATCTAATTCAGGTGCAAATTCTTTTCCTCTAGCCTGTTCATTTTCTTTTAAGGTTACTTAGATAATAAAATGCTCAATACAACCTATTGTCTGATTTTATGAAGTGTGAGTGGAAGGTCACAACTCTTAATAATCCATTGATTATTTAACGTCTTGAGCTTGCAGAATGACCTGATTCATGGATGGGGCCTTGACATGAAGCTTGGCTATTGTGCTCAGGTACTCAAGATAGTTCAGATACCATAGCAGTATGCAAGATTCAAAATATGTCTAACGTTCTTTTAAAATATCTTATAGGGTGCCCTTTTAGACATATTTCAACTACCTTGTCCTCTGTTAATCAAGATGGATGCTAGACATCCGTTTGCTGGGAAAAGTAACCGAAACACTGATTACCGTAGTCACATGATATTTCAGGGTGATCGAACCGAGAAAGTTGGTGTAATTGACAGTGAGTATGTTGTCCATCAAGGGATACCATCTTTAGGAGGGCCGTCACTTAGCAGCAAGGTATATTTGTCATAATAAATTGATATTTCTGCAAAACTTGATGTATCTACACTGTATATGCGAACGCTGTATTGGTCTACCAGTTGTCTTCAAATTGTTTGGTGAGACTATGATCTTTTCATAAATGAGCTACTCTTGAGAGTTTTTCTTTGCTGTGTTTTCCCACCGGTTCTTGTTTCTTTACCCTTATTTGGTGTATACTTGCATGATAGTAACATTAATATTATCGCCTAATCAAGAATGAAGGTTATTGACATATGCCATTACTGGCATCTTTTTGTTGGTGCAGACACCTCGACGATCATTGGATTTGAGGACCCATGTGAGTATAATCTATTATATTGTCTTCCTGGATCAGTGGATTAAAAGTTCTCATATTACATACCCTTGCTCTAATAGATAAGGAGACAATCATCAGCTGAGCTGGAAAAGTTCAAAGAACGGTGGAACAGAGCTGTAAGGGAAGATGAAGAGTGGAGTGATCCTTTCCAATCTTGATTGCTTTGAAAGCAGAATCTGGCACCAGGATGCAAGACCACCTCACATGAGTGAACCTGTCCAGTGGCCACGCTCATAACAGTGGTTGGACTCAAGGCCATCTCACATTGCAACATGTGGGCATCGTATCAAACAGTTGGTTATAGGAAGTTTTCAAACTTATACACCATTTTGTCCTCGAGAGCTAAAAGAACCACTGGAAATGTCATCGTCAATACAAGGGACAACTGATCAAGAACCTCAAACTAACAGGGGACTGAATATACACACTGTTGTAAATTTCATTCAATCTCCATTTGACTACAGCTGTATAGTGACATTATATACATGCTTGTGCAGTTATTTAATCACAAATCTTACATAACCTTTAGCAAATTTCTTTCCTGTTCATCTGCCATGTAGCAACAAGCCTTGCATAGTTCAATCCCATTACTCAGAAATGAAGTTGAACAATGTCTGGAAGCTCAAAATAAGAGATGCGGTCGAATGTTTGATTCTGAAGTATCCGCAGGAGGTTTTGATCTATAGGATTCTTTATAGAAAGATGTTTATAAGATTTTGATTTTATTTTTCTGATATAACGGTTGACGCGTGCCAGGTTGACGCGTGCAGAAGAGAAAGGATGAGATCATGTGTTAGGAGGGAGAGAAGCTCTTTTAAAAAATCCGATCCTATAGAATATACGATGCTGTCCCTGTGTGTATTCCTGACACTGGAAACAACACAACTTTGTGTTCCTCACCAAGATTGTTGCTCTCTTAAGGTTTGTTTGTACATTAACAATACTTTGGGTGACTCGATTCGGGATCCTGCTGCTGCCGTCCGCGAGTCCTGCTACCACCTCGCCGACGAGGATTTCCCCATCAAATACGAGGCCGACCGTCTCCCCCCGCGACGCCAAGATCCAGGTCCCCCAGCCGCCCCACGCCCGCCACATCGACGATGACACCGGTTTCCACGAGGCGCGCCTCATGGCGGACATCTCCCTCCTCTCCGACAACGTCCGCGTCGCCTCGGGCAGGCGGCCCATCGCCATGGCCTCATGTTAGTTTAAGTTTATATTATCCTACGGCCAAATATAACACCAGAAAGAGCTTCTTAGATTGAGAAAGCATGTGCTGTTCTACCTTTGATCCTCACATTCAAGACCTAACATGTGTCGGCAATCGGCATTGCACTCCATTGCCATGCAGGGTTCTGAGACTGTCACTGCAGACCTGCGCCATTTTGCCCTTTATGCTTTTGCTGGACGCACTGGCATGCTCAGATGGAGCCGGAAGAATGAGGTGCGCCCTGTAGGTCTGTATTTAACTTCTCATTTCATTCACAAATTTGACTGCAATGTTATTAAAAGGATATTTCTCTTTATTTGTGTCTAGCATTGAAAGGTCAAAAATAACCTAGTGATTACTCAAAGACTATTGTCAACAAAGTCCTGTCTTATATATTGTTGCTATGTTTCTCTTTTGGCACGGCAGAACATCCAGTCACAGCCATCAGATGCTGCAGTGCTGATACCACAGCACAATTACAAGCTTGATGTTCACACCCTCAATAGTCGTCAACCTGGTCAGGTGAGGATTATGTTCACTAAGCTTAATAGTGAATTATTCCTTGCAGCAGTTATACTTACAAATGAGCAAGTCTCATGTCAATGTTGCCACATGCTTTTTGTTGCTTCGTTTAAGTATCGTATCGTGGATTGTCTTCTGACAGAGTTGTTGTCTACCAGAGTTATTACCTTATGCTCAACAGGAACACAATGTTGTCATCAGTGTACTCTTGTTTAGCAGATATAGGTTGAACTACTTACTTATTTTCACTCTACTTGGCGGCAGTGCTTCTCTAAACTAATAGTGGGTTATGTTTGAACTTGGAATGCCGCATACCCTAGGAAAGTTCATATAAACTCTAGTCTAGATAATCGGTAAAACTGGTTATCAGATTTTGCTTAGCATCAGTATAGGTCAAGGGAGAAGAACAGTGGTTCATGCAGTAATATTTTTTGTTAATTGGAATCTAACATGGCACATGTTAATTTTCAGTTTGAATGTCGTGAATTCAGAGAATCAATTCTTGGTGTCATGCCTCATCATTGGGTAAGAAAAGTACTTGTTTTCTTGTATTTCAATTTTGATACTCTGGAAGTGTTGAACTCAGATTTGAGTTTTTCCTTTTCAGGATAGGAGAGAGGATACGACCCTACAACTTGCACATTTTAGGAAGCATAAAAGGAAACAAGTAAAGAAAACGCCAGGAAAGGCTGTTTTCAATAGCGTGCACGAGCCCATTGAACACAATCCACCTGGAAAGGATGCTTCCAATAGAATAGCTAGAGCGCTTGGGAAGGCTGCAGATATGGCTGGCTCAAATCAAGTCAAGAAGGTATAATGCATAGACATGGTTGTTGCATTTCAGAATTTGCCTTCTCTTCTAGGAACAATTGTGGTCATCTTGAAGTCCCTGAGGCATTGTGGATGTCCTTACATATTTTATGTGTTCTCTCTTTGTTGCACTTCAGTTTGCTTTTGTCCAAATAAATTACATTGCTCGCACACCATGGAGTTAAACACCTCATGGCTTTGTACTGAAATGCAGTTTGTTGCTCTTATTGCAGGCACAGATGACGCCTTACATTCCGACAATCACTAATCATACTCAAGTATGGTGGGTTCCTAATGTTGTTGTTGCACATGAAAAGGAAGGAATAGAGGTTGTCCATCTAGCTTCTGGACGCACAATATGCAAGGTCTGCAAGATCCCCTGTGATTGTATTTTACTTTACTGTAATGGAACCGTGTGGTTTATGACCTGTGACTTGATTTCTTTTGGAATTATTCTCATTTCCAGCTTCACTTAATCGAAGGAGGCCTTCACGCAGATATTAATGGAGATGGAGTTCTAGATCATGTTCAGGTGCGTGGGAGTGTCAAGATTAGTGCTGGAATTTACTTTCCGATATGCACCAGCTTTTCTTTGGCTCTGGGTAATACAAATATTCATGTAATTCATATTTTCTGTCCGTAATATTGAGAAGAATTTGGGGTACTTGGATATGCTTGTCAAGTAGGTTGACTGCTTGACCCATAAGGTGTTATGGTCTGCTGTACCTCCTTATGCTTTTGCATTCATTGAACAAATAGTTCAAATGATATCAGGGATTTAGTTTGTTCTTTCTGGAAGGAGAAATCGAACTCCTCTGTTTAAACCTGAGCTTAGAATATACTGGAATATTACATTGTATTCTCTCTCTATCCTTGTTATGTTATTTGATCTGTTTTTCTATCGTTTTATGCAAACATGTCATGCATGCTTGTTGGTGCGTCAATTATTATATATTGTATCTCATGTCTGATGTGCAAAAGTTGTATCCAATGCTTGCACCATTATAATGTTAATGTGATACGGGAATTCCCTTCTTAGTTTGCATTAAATTACCAGTTCTTTATTACATGATGTTAACAAATTTATTTGGGAAATAACAGAAATAAGTAGACTACCATAGACAGACTCGACTTAGAGCTGTTAAATCATTGCAGCCTCCTTGTGTGCAGCCTTCCCAACTCAAATAAAACTAGTACAATGGTTTCTTTGATAGGTCCAATGTTGCTTTCCTTGTTATTTGTTAATCATTGCAACCTCCTTGTGTAAAACTGATAGTTCATGGTGATTGTTTCTGTAGGTTGTTGGTGCAAATGGTATTAAGGAGCAACCTGTTGTAAGTGGGTTCATGGAAGTGCTGAGACCTTGTTGGGCAGTTGCTACATCCGGTGTACCGGTGCGGCAGCAACTTTTCAATGTGTCTATCTGCCATTACAACCATTTCAATCTGTTTCATCATGGTGATTTTTCAAGAATTTTTGGGAGGACATTTGATCCAACTGGTTTAGAGGTTGTGACTCCTATTCTGATCCAGAGAGATGATGGTCATAAACACAGGAGAGGATGTCATGGCGATATCATCTTTTTGAAAAACTTGTGGGTTTTTCATGTTGATGCAACATTCATGCTTAACAGATCCAAACCCTCTTGGTTACCTGGAAATGCTGACATGTTTCTGGTTGCAGGTGACATCGTACTCTCCTGGTCACGATGCAATATGGAGATGGCAACTATCAACAGGTGCAACATGGTCCAACCTTCCTTCTCCATCTGGGATGATGGAGAACATGGTAGTACCTACTTTGAAGTCTTTCTTTCTGCGAGCTTATGGCCCGAAAGAGGTGATCATCGCTGGTGGCGATCAGGAGGCTCTGGTGATTTCTCCTTCTGGTAGCATATTGGCACTTATTGAACTTCCGGCACCTCCCACGCATGCTTTGGTTCTTGAGGATTTCTCTGGTGATGGTCTTACTGATATCATTCTGGTAACATCTGGCGAGGCAGCCTGGGGCACTTTTCTTCAGCACGCTTGTGGGGTGCCTGATAGTTGTGATCGGAGTGATGTTTGTTTCGCTGCACCTCAACTCGTGGAACAACGGTAAACCAAAGGCTTCAGCTGAATACAGATGATGCAGAGAATATGTTATTTGTTAGAATCATACCAACCGTCCACCCAACCTGAGGTTTTGATACGCTAATCGACTGGGGGATGGGATATTTAACCTGTGTAAGCTTGCACAAAATGTTTTGATCGTGGATTCATGCTGTATGATAGAGAGTATTTCCAGAAGTGTTCCTATCTATGATGATAGTAGTAGAGCTCTGTTAATAGGTATGATGTGATGCGTTTGATTAAGCCAAATCATCGAGGTCAAGAGCATTGGTGTTGGTGTTATAATATGATGAAAATTTTGAATGCTGTTTTGCTCGGAAGCAGGCCGACGTGTTGACCAGCACAGCAGGGCAGGGGAGGCTTTACCTGGCTGGTTGTAGTATCAGCTAGCAAAATAGACAAATAGTTGGTGATGGTTCTTCTTCAAACAAGTTTCCCTTGTTTTTTTTCCCTTTCCCAATACAGCAATTCCTGAGAGAAGTTTCTACTCTGCATGTGAAATGGAAAAAATGAAGGAACTTGAAGTTCGTCAACTGCACGCCTTCTTGACTTGACCAAGGAATCAAATGAAATTCAGGCAAGTGTAGCAACAGTACTAATATGGTAAGTCTCATCTGAGAACAAACCAAACCAAGGAATCAAATTCTTGCTTGGATAAATGAAATGATTCCTGTCGAAACCAAACAAATTCAGCATAGCCATAACCGGGCCTTAAAGCAAGGAACGCTTCGCTTCTCCTCCCCGCTTTCCCCCGCGTTCGTCTCCTTTGGAACCAGCGGATCGGAGGGACAAACCTTGCTGGTTTGCAGCAAGGTCTTCTCTTCTCCTCTCCTCTCCTCTCCTCTCCTCACATAAATTCAGGTACACTGCTTCTTGTTGCTGCTGTTGTGACCGGCGACAGCGTCCATGGCGGCGGCCTTCCTGCTCGGCTTCCTCCTCGGCCTCCTCGCCCTGGCGGTCGCACAAGGGGCAGCGCTCCTCTGGGCCATCCGCCGCCGAAAGGGGGCGCCACCTGATGGCACCGCACAACTCCCCGTCGACCCGCTGCTACCTTGCGACAAGCAGGTCAGCCAACTTCATCCCGCTTGCTCCATGTGGGTTGAATTTCCTTCTTTTCATGTCGCGCTTGCTTGCAATCGGCTCGATTGGAAACAAGCTTCTCCTTCTTTCTTTCTTGGATAGCGCACGCCTTGAGGATTCCTTTAGCTTCATTTTCTTCGGGAATTGGCTCCATTTTGTTTTCAAGAATAATTACCTATTTACCTGACCTGGGAGCGGTTCATACATAGATACTTCACATTCTGTCTACAATTCAACTCGTATATTTTTTAAAGGACCAACTTTTTGTGATTGATTTGTAAATGACGCCTTCTTTTGGCTTCTTACTATAGTATTGATGCTTTTGGATTCTGCACTTATCACAGATAATGCTGATTAGATCAGTATGCCGTCCTCCTATCTTATAACTTTTAAGCTGACATTTTTGTACTCATACAGAGTTACAAGTTATGTTTTCGCCGCTATTGATTATCTTGTCTTATACATTCTATCCATTTCACATGTTGACGAGTAGGTTCTTTCTTTCCCAATCGCCACCATATGTATGTGTTACAGGGTTATCTGTGGATGCTAGTGCAAGAAAAGATACCAAAAGTTAGCAGCGGTCGATTTCCAGCTGGAGGTAACCAAGAAATCAAAGAGAAGAAGAATATTGTGGAGGTTCTCCCTGTAAAAATGTTGGCCAAACTTGAAGGGCACTCACTTAGCTTGTCTGGACCTGATGGTTCTCACATAACCATAGAGCTTCTCCATTGCACAGTTGTTGCTGTTTCTGCATCAAATCTTCCCTCACGTAAATGGTTAGTGCAAATTCAACGTCTTCCCATGCATCTGCGGTTCATCTTTTGTGGCTCTCAATAAGTAATTTTTAAAAAGCTCAATGTTTGCCTTATGTTTTTTACAGTTGAGCCTTGACTTACGATAGAGTATGTGTTTTCATAATAGCCAAATTTGTTATACAAAGCAGTTAGAGTAGACATTCTTATCAAGTGACTATAAGTTCTCGGTTAATTGATTTGAAAGCTGCTGGTAGGATATAATTCACATGGTAGGCTATAACCACCATCAGTATTTGCTTTTAGGGCCAAGAGGTATCCGATAAAACTGGAAAGCAAGGAATCTGAGATTTGCAAAGGGAGCAAGGTATGCTATGTTTATGCAGACACCTCTTGGGAGAAGGAATCGTGGTGCAAATCACTTCGTCTTGCATCTACTGCAGACAAAGAAAAATTGAAATTGCATACCATGTTGACTGAAGAGTTCCGGAGTTACATATCCTCTTTGAATGCTGGATACCCTTGTTTTCTGAAACCCTCAGTGTTCTCGGGTGAGGAACATGTGGTTATGGACGAGACAGTAAAGACTGATGGATCTTCAAAAGTCCGCCTTTTCCTAAAAAAGTTTGCGAAGAAGGCATCTATAAATGCTTCCCAAGAGAGTAAAGCAAGACTAGTGCTGTCAAAACAAGATATAAAACAACCCAGTACCCCTAGCTCTCCTTTGGGTTACAACAGCCAACTTTCTGATTCCCCCAATGCAAATGTAGATGAAAAGCTTGTTGATGAAGGTACACTTTGTTGGAACCTCCTATTCTCTCGGCTGTTTTTCGATGCTAAGATGAATGATGAGATAAGAAAGGCAATCAAAGCACGCATTCAGGTCAGATAGCACTTACATTTTCAAGTGGATTTATCCTTTATCCGTATTTTTATTGATGTCTTCTTATTGGTCAGCGAACATTGTCAAACATAAGAACTCCATCTTACATTGGTGAAATCACACTTAGCGACCTCAATCTTGGAAAACTTCCACCGTATGTGCGCAGAATGAGAGTCATCCCACTGGATTTGAATGAATTGTGGGCTTTCGAAGTTGATTTTGAATATTCTAGTGGAATACTACTGCATATTGAAACAAGACTTGAGGTTCAGGAGCCAGAGTTGCAAAAGGACATAATGAAGACTACTCTGAAAGATGATTCTAATGGGGATGTGAATTCTGATTTCCTTGATAGTATTGAGCATTATGGTAACCAATTCAGGTCTTCACAAGCTTTGGCTTCTGCAATGGAGGATAATGATGAAGCAGGTTTGTTCCGATTCCTTTATGCATTTTCTTTGGCTGCTTATTTGTTATTGGATCAACATTTACTATGTGTGTAAATGATCAGATAAATAGTAAATGGTGTGAGAACTCTTATCATTTATCTCTTCTTCATGTGGAAAGCATGGTTTCTACGCTCACCCGTCGTAAACTTGAAATGTTATTTTGATGAATGGTACTAGAGAATTTACATTAAGCTTGTGAAGATCACATATTCCATAACTTAAGGCATTTGATGACTTTTTGTGGCAGATGCATTAAGGAAGTCAAATAGCACTGGATGGGCATCAACATATATGTCAAGGTGGAAAAATATCTTGCATTCAATAGCTGACCACGTCTCGCAGGTTAGTTCTTGTTTTGCTATCTTTCATATGCTGTACTGAGTACTGACACATTACCAGATGGACATTTGGTATAGTGAACTAAGGAGTAATCATGAAAAATCTATTCTGGCCATTTTCATATTTCTAGATAGCATTTTGCTTCTGTTTGAAATGTGTCCAGGAAGTTCTGACTTGTAAATGCTTTCTCATTTTCCTTGCAAAAGGTGCCACTTTCATTGACAATTAAAGTTTCATCTATTCGTGGGACAATGCGCATACATATAAAGCCTCCTCCCACAGATCAAATTTGGTACGGATTTACATCAATGCCGGAGCTAGAGTGGGAGTTGGAATCTTCAGTTGGGGATAGGAAGATCACTAACAGCCACATTGCCTCACTTATCAGCAACAGAATCAAGGTGTTTTTACATACCTTCGATGAGTCATGACCAACTTGTTATTTGCTGGTTTGCGTGTTTAACTCTGGAGCATTTGATGTGGTACAGGCTTCGCTTCATCAGAGCTTGGTGCTGCCAAACTGTGAAAGTATTCCCATGTCGTGGATGGTATCAGAAAAGGATGACTGGGTGCCTTGCAAAGTTGCACCTTTTATATGGCTGAACCGTGAACCCATTGAGAGTGCAAGTTACACTGCAGACACGACTACGCCCCAGTCCGAGACTGCTGTGTGGAAGGCCATTATTGCAAACAACACAGCCAACAAATCGAGTCCACCTGCTTCTTCAACAAAAAGCGATGAATCGCCCAAGAACACAATATCTGTTCATGGGCCAAACCAAGAAGCTGCTGCGGAAGCATCAACTACAGAATCTTTACTGGTTTCAGCAAGTGGAGTTCCCTTTCAGTCTGACGACGCAAACGATCAGTTGCAGATGCCACTGTTGAGCAGCAGAGAGTTTCAGGAGGACGCTTCTAGAGAAACAGGTGCGGGCTCTTCGCTTGAGAGAGCATTGGTGACTGCAGGGGAGCAGTCATCGCCCTCTGCTTCTTCTGGACCTGGTGAGGATGCGAAGAGGCGCGGTAGGCGAGCTCGAGTGATGGATTTGGGGAGGAGAATGGGGGACAAGCTGGAAGAGAAGGGCAAGCACATTGTCGAAAAGATGCGGGAGAATGCGAGGAGCAACAGCCTGCGGGACTAGGAGCGAGCCACTCCTGCTCCTGCTCCTGCTCATGTTCCTAGACAAGTTAGGATGTAGTAGTTACTGTTAAGGGATCATTGCACTGGCTGGAAAATTCAGTGTACAGTTTTCACATCTCATCTCCCCACTGAATGAATATAACAAACATGTCATTTGTTCAGTTCCTTTGTTGCTAATTGAAATTAATGTAGCATTACCATGAGAAATGAGGTCAAAACTCATCATCGTTGATATGGTGGGAATCAAATTTCACGATCTGTCTGTCTATGTATCTAATATGAAAGCAAGCAAGAAAGCATGGATAAGAAACCTTGTATGTTACAGTAATGTGAAGAAAGCAAGAAACAACCTCACTAATGCCAAGGGAACAACAGAAGCAATATGCAATAAACACGGCATTCTGCACGACGCATATTGCAGATTGTATGTTACAGTACTTAACACATTTTCTTATGGAAATAAAAGAGGGCGGCATCATGACCCAAAAGCGTAGCTACGGTGGATGCAAATGGAACCAACCGATCCAAACCCAAATGGTCTTGAGGTGCCATATATTTCTCGAGGGCGCAGGAGCTCATCAAGACAAGAGGAAGAGGTTTATTCAGGAGAGTAGGGAAAGCAACAGTGACTTGGAAGGATTACTCAAAGAGTATGCATGCAATAATCTATCAATTTCATACAAATTTCACTCCATGTTAGCTTTGGTATCTCACTACACACTTAACAAGCAAAGGCACAGGCAACCGACTACACATTTCAAGGTTGCTTCACTTCATCTCCCTCCGTACGTAGATACGCAGGTAGCTACAGCCTACAGATTTGTTTGGACTAAGCACCCACCACGACCTCTGCTCTGCTCCAGTCACTCACACAGCACCATCGTCAATCTTGAGCTCCCTCCAGGGCTTCTTTCTCCATCTGTTGCTCCACTGCTCGCACCGGGGTAGTAGCAAGAAGTTCAATGATACCAACATCAGAAAGTCAATGCCCAACCAGGATGCAGATATAAAGAAACTCAACAGGGATCATCTACCAATTCTCTTAATAGATGGATACTCACATGCAATCTCTGCCAGTGCTTTCTGTGTGCGCTTTTCCAGTTTGTCAATCCTCTTCTGCACGTCACGTTTCAGATCCCAGTTTGGATTCTTTGGGGCTATGTTTCCAAAAGGGTTCTGCATGTCAACGGATTGGTTATTTAGTTGGCAGCTACCATGTCAAAATACACCAAGATTATAGCATGGTTAGCATGATATTTTTGAATCTGGAAACACCAAAATAAAATATCCACTACCTCAAGTTGATTCGGTTCTGCAGCGTCAGCATTGATTGGATCTTCAAACTTAGGAAGAGACACTGGAGCCAGCTTACCACCTCGCAGTTGTTCATCATGAGGAAGGTAGTTTCTGAACTTCATGGTTGGAAGCTCGCTGCATCAAAAACATTGCGCACTCATAAACAATGATATCACCGGGCGTTGAGAAGGATCCAAGTCTACCAAAACAACAATTAATCCAATGCTCTACACAATATGCTTTTTCAGCAAACGAACATGTAATGAAGCAGAAAGGTTGTATAATTGTAAATAGTAAGGCCAGCCAGCATCGACAAGAAGCAAGTTCACAGCCACTCAACGCTTCACACAAAGTGCTTTGTCGAATGATTTTACCAAGCCCAAGTCATAAGAGTACCAACGTTATGAAAAATATAACCAAATTAAGCTTTCAACAGAACACCAAAACCTGATGGCATTGGTTTAACAACTGAAAGCATATCAAGCTTTCAGTCAGTTATCAGTAATAGAGTGCACAAGTTACAGATCATCTGCGTTAATGTAGATTTTCTTACATTCACATACCAGGAATTCAGTGGATAATCAGATAGAATTGTACAATATAGAGTTTACAATGCAAATGACGAAGGACATAGAACGTGTGTGACCACACTTAAGTAAAGTTTGTCTGTTTCATTGCCTTACCCCTCATCTTCAACCTCCTCAGTGTGGCCAACATTCTCCTTAGCATCCTCATCAGGTGCACACTGAGGACCTGATAATGCTGGCTGTTCCACGTGCTCTTCTGCGGCCTCATGCTTACCATTCCTAATACAATCAACAAGCATAGGAATCAGTAGCAAGTACTGACACAGACAATTGACAGCATTTGGATTTTATGTCCATACTTTATCCCCATTGTTTAGAAGACAACAAACAGTAGACAAGAAGATGTCTTAATTCTTAGGGAGGTCCCTCAAATTGCAACTGCATGGCTGGTGAACAAAATATTTCAAGTAGGCAGCTAGAACAATGCACACTTGTATTCCTCACTAGCCTAGAATGCCAATGGAAGTCTTAATTCCCTAATCATTCTTGTTGCTTGAGAAATTTGGAAGCTTCAAAATGATTGTGTATTCAATGGAGTCTCCCCCGGCTGTTGATCTGGTGAAGCAGACAGTGGCTGTGCAAAGGTCGCTTTGGTGCGCTTCTGATGCAAAGGACCTCCAGGTTCTTTTTGCTAGGTCTTAGGTTTCTTCGGGTGTTTCTTCTTTAGCCTTTTTCCGTTGTCTGTTTTTGTTCATCCTTGTGTGTTTTCTGTCTGTGTTCTGGGGGTGTTTTTGTTCGTTTTTTGTGTGTGTTTTTTAGTGTGCTGTACTTCAGTCTTTTTCCTCTCCTATTAATGAAATTACACACAGCTCTCATGCGCGTTCGAGAAAAAAAGAATGCCAATGGAATTCGAGCTAAAGTCTTGATTCTCGAGAGCAATTTCAGAAAAGGGGATAGACCAGCGCGCGTGCTATACTAGATACACAACAAATCCATGAAGATCTATTCGGGACCCTATTGACAAGTACAATCACGCGCCAACTGGGAGGCATTAGAACATGAAATTGCAGCATCAAAATATATGTCTGTCGGATTTATTAGCGATTTGTGACTGCCAGTACCATGCAAGGGAAGTGCAATTCTGTTTCTACTATATTAACACCTCAGCTGCATTACTAGCGTATATACCCAGAGACTAGTTCTACTCGGTGCAAAATTTACTCACGAAAATTCTCAGAGAAAATTCAGAGAAGGGCAAAATCAGAGAGCGATCTATCGTAGAGAGTTAGAGACACAAACAATTCATGTGGATCTAGCCAGGACCCTATTTACAAGTGCAACCATGCACCAGATTGCAACATGAAAAGTCATTCCACTACAACTGACTGTTGGATTTACTGATGTCAGAACTCAGAATGGCAGTGCCAGGCAGCGGAAGCGCAAGTATACCCAATTAACATCACAGCTACATTACCAGCATCTACTCGCTACAAACCCAGAGTCCAGTCCAGAGATTAGCAAGACGAACGGAGGAAGAGATCGTACTGCTGTTCTCCCTCAGGAGCGGGAGCGGGGGCGCCGTCGGGGGTGGAGAGGAGCTCCTTGGCGGCGCGGAGGGCTCGGAGGCGGTCGCGGCGAGCAGCGGCATCCTCCTCGGCGCCCATGTCGTCGTCCTCCTCGTAGCCGGCGGGGAAGGGGAGAGGAGAAGCGCGGGGCAGTGGCTAGGGTTTCGGCTTCGCCGCGGGAGGAGGCGTCCCGTTCCGATCCGTTTTCTACAATTTTCCGCCGACCGTTTTCGGATTTTCAGGAATTTCGCGGAAACAGCACGAAAATTGTTTCCCTGTTTTGCCGACCGTATGTCATTATCACCTTTTTAGTTGGAAATTTCTTATTTTTTAATTAAAATCAAATTTTACAAATCTAACCAATCAGTCCAAATATCATCTAAATCCCAAACTTCACCTAAACCCTAGGGTCTAGTCTCAACTGGCTGTCTACATACTAATGTCGTTCTAACTCTTACTTCTGCGCCACCTTCGACCCTAGTTTTTTATGACTGTATGTTATGTCGAGTACTCAACGATATGATGACTGTTTTTCAGTTGAGACTTATGTTATTACATGGTATATCTGTGTATGGTATGGATTACTTTATTGGTATGAATTAATTATATGTCACGTCAATACTTGAAGTTATGGTTCTACGGATCGGTGTTCCCGGTTTGAATTATCGATTTCTAACCAATACTGACGTATTTTTATTCGGATTGTGTCAGGAAGGGTCTAAGGAATACAAATACCCATACTATATATCAAGCTAAGAATCAATCTCGATATATAGAGACTTCATATATGATAAAAAAAAAACAATGTCACAACTTAATGTGATATTTGCGATTACAGAAGGGACCTTTGAGAGTAAAAAAACAAATAAAACTTTGTAGCTAGCATTGTCTCCTTATTCTGTATCTCCCACAGGTAGTCGATGTAGAGCACCACATTTGAATTCTCCATCCTCAGAACCGAAGTTGAACACCTCAAACATGATTCCTAAAACCATAAATAAACCACCAAACCAAGGTTAACCATTCCAAGCCATTCTAGTGTATTATAATTATGTGTGGTATTTCTCGTCGTGCATGACTGTAAGCACAACTAATTAATCTGTTTTGCATTCTGTAGAGGTTGTACACTTTACTTACAATACGTGTCATCATGTTTTGCCTAGTATCTGTTGGCTGACAGAAAACTATTACACACTTCCGAAGTGTGAGCTAGGAATCCACTTCAAGGCCCACTCTTGCGCTATACGGTTCTAGGGATATTCTATTTGTTCCTTGTTCTATCCTCTAGTCTATATTATGTTAGGAGAAAACTAATTAGTTAGCCAGATCAGTCCCATACTAAACTTATAGTTGTACTATAAAGCTCGGTATGATTAAACAATGAATCAGTCCTTAATATTGTTTGGCAAAATAATCATCATCCAACATAAGGAGATCACCAATTATTCGACAAAGCACACAACTTGCTTGGAACACAACATAGGCCATCTAACATGCTTGCCCCGACCATAAGTTTCATGTTGCTAAAAATATAATCATAATTTTATCTCGTTGCATAGAACAATTATCAAAATCATTATACCGAGTGTGTTGATCCAACTTCCAAGCAAGGCTAAGCAAGATAGATATGAAAAAAACTAAGTCGAGCTTATCCTGGGTTTCCCACCGACAGCTATAAGCGTGCAACTTTGTAAAACAAAAATATTTAGAAACTTAGGAGCAAAATGCATCAAAGATAACTTGCCTTCACTCTGATGCTCAGCGGGTTCCTTGAACTCCTGATTCTAAAAACATGCAAACTCCTCCTCTGGGATGTTGGCGTCTAATCATAAAATAAAACAAGACAGTAAATACCAAGAACTAAGAAAGAGCCAAATCATGCAAAACAACTCAATTTGTTATTTTTATGGTTTTTGGTGAATTATTGGTGAAGGCAACGATTAGATCGGAGTTGCAATGGTGGAGATATAGCTTGGAAGGGTGAAAGGAAGGTGTAAGAAATTTCCTGGTATTTTTTGGAGGCGTCTGGAATTTTCTAGGATTTTTTGGATTTTATAGCAATTATTTGAAATAAAAAGTATTTTTAGGAATTAATAAACACTAAAAAGAAATATAACAGTTTATTTACATTTATTTTACTAAATAAAATTCATTTATTATTTTATCCTAATTATTTATAAATTTTGAAGAATTAAAAACATTAAAGAAAATTTATTCAAATATTAAAACATTTATTCTAGATTTTGTAAAATATTATTCAAAATTTATTTATTATTTTATCACTAAAAATTTTAAAATAGAATTAAAACATTTTATTTTACAAAGGAAATCATTTTAAAACCTTTTCTAATTTATTAAAGAATTTACTAAATTTTCTATAAAGAAAACCCTATTTTTTGGAATTATCAATTTTCATGAATTATTTCTGTACGTGTAAAGGGTTATATGACGTCAACAGAGGATTAAAAGTAAAAGGGGAAAAAGAAATGCTGGCAAGGCAGGCTACGTTAGACGGGTTACTAACATGGCATCACATGTCGGACAGGGAGCTGACGTGGCTAGTCCAAGCGGCTACGCTGACTGGGCATCGGGCTCATTAATGTATGGTGTCAATTTGGAAACGGACGGGCGATACACAAAAGGGTACATGATGTTTTAATTTGGGTAGTTCGCACAAGATCTGATGACGAATTGAGCCAGCAACATAACATAGGACATATTTGGCAAGCACATGTTTGGTTTGCTGAGTAGGAGGTGGTAGGTGCACCGGTGGATGTATTGGTCATGTTTGGTTGGTTGCGTACATGATGCGTCCCAAATATGTATCATATCTATTGAAAGTACATTTAGTTTTGAAGTGTGGTTTTAATAATTAATGATAATACATATGAAATAATAATATTATTGATAATTGTTAGTAGGTTGTTTCAGAGGTGACGCATAGAGGAGAGATATTGTCGATGTATCAGGAACCGGGGGTCCCCGAATCCCGAGGCCAGGCCAGCCTTCCGCCACATGGCGCCATCCCGCGGGGTCTCTCCTGTAAGATGAGAAAAGATCAAGTCCCGGGAGAAGGCGCTCGGGGCCACAGTCGGTGCCCCCCGAGTAACCCCAGATCCCCGATGATCCACGGAATCCAAGTACCGGGAAGAAAGTGCTCGGGGGAGTGTACGGTCACCCCCGAGCACCCTAGTTCCCCAACGACCAGGAGAGCTAAGTTTCGGGAGAGAGTGCTCGGGGCTGCGTGCGGCAACCCCCGAGCACTCGGTTCCCCGAGGATCCGTACAAGTGTGCCCAGGAGAGAGTGCTCGGGGGAGGTGAACAGTACCCCCGAGCACTCGGTACCCCGAGGACAAGGAAAGGCATTCTCGGGAGAGAGTGCTCGGGGAGGTGAACAGTACTCCCGAGCACTCAGTACCCCGACGACCCAGAAAGCCCCCGAGGGGCCCACCGATGAGGTGTCAACCAGTCAAAGGCCCGAGGCCGCATTTAATAAGCGTGCGTGGCCTGTCACCTCCAATTGCTCCCGCCGCGCTCAGCGTCAGTTCCTGACATGTTCTGGCAGAGAGGCGTGGGGTTATTAATTGCACGGGTCCCGTCCCGTGCCATCCGGCCTGTCTCAGATAACGCCGTAAGGACCAAGGCGTTCCGTTTGCCGCGCTACTGTGGCAGGGGAACAAGACAGGGCGGGCACGTCGGGCTGCTCTGCGGCTGCCCGGTGGGCCCTCTCCACGGCGCCCGTTGCCAGGGCATTTATTGTGACGGATGATCGGACGTGCGACGCATTTTCCACCCCCGGTCACTTCGCCCAGACGAAATGATGACGCCCTTTCTATTTATGGTGTCTCGGAACTCGTGCCCCCCCTTCTGTTCGGGGCACGTTGCTGCCGGCGGGTACTTAAAGCGTTCGGCGGCACAGAAGCAGGAGACGAGAAAGAGAGCTGAAGAAGACGGTTGAGAGGCAACGAATAGACAAGAACACAACGCAAGAAAAACACGACAGGGAAGACAGAGCCCAGTCCCAGCCAACGAACAAGGAGCCCCAAGCTCTTAGATAGACCAATATTCTTGTAATCAGCAACATCCTTGAGGGACTTCCTCAAAACAGTTATAGTATCCATACAGAAGTAGGGTATTACACCCCCGTACGGCCCGAACCTATCTAAATTCTGGTGCATTTACTTCTTCTTGCACTAGGACAACACCCTCACCACTGGCCGTTGCATTCATTCTCATTTATTTCTCCGACGAACGTATTCAGGATCATCCCCCTGTCGAATCTCTAAAAAGAGGTCTCTCGAGATCCCTGCAACTGGAGTTAATCCTCCGACAGATATGCATCAAAATGAATGAGCCCAAGTGATGCTTGGATTAGTTATGATAATACCTATGGAGTAACAATTATATTAAGAATTGTTATTAGGATTATTTCATAGGAGATGTATAAGAAATAAAGCATGGATTCGTTGAAGAATGCCATGAAATAAAAAAATACATCGTTATCATTGAACTCTTAGTGATGCTCATGAGATGAATGAGAAGCTCAAGAAAATTAACAATAAGTATGAAGGCTAAGTTACTTATGGAAATAAAGTAACTGAAGGTATGAGATTATTAATTAAGTTTTATGGACTAATCCATGTGCTTTATGCTTAAGGATGAGTTAGGGTTAGATTCCATAATCAATATGCCAAGTTGAAAGAAGTAAGATCAAAACAAGCTTAGTGAACAATTTGTGTACTTGATGCTAGTGGTTCATGCCTAAGTGGTGAACCGGATAAAGATGATGAAAAGAGATAAATCTTACGTGCTTGGTGCATAGGAAGCAATCAAGTAAACTTCATCAGCTTTCGGAAGATCACGTGAAGATCAAAATGGAAACGAGGATGATCATCATCATCAAGAGAAGATGAGTTGATGACGAGCCTTGAAGAGCTATAAGAAGTATCGGGGCTTGGATGATGTGCTTGTCAAGTCCAACGGGATTGCTCAAGACAAAGGTATAACTAGAATAGGTTTTCTAGTTTTGCCGGTCTTAAGGAGTTTGAAAGAAGACCGAGTTATAGAATCGATAGCCGTACTATCAAGAGGGACTGTCGAAAGCTTTGCTCGATTGTTATGTCGAATGCTCAAACCATATACTTAGTGTATGATGAGTTTGTGTTGAGAGTTCGCTTTATGAGTTCAGGTATCTAAAATGTGTTTTAATCTAACCCTTTGTGTTTTTAGTTTTAGTGGTAAAAAGTGGTTGTGGTCAAGACTTAGTGGTGGTTGACATGTTCCATGTGGTTCCTAGTTTAATCTCGAGGGATTAAGCTTTGGAAAATTGGAGGAAGTGTTCAAATCAGCTTTCAAAGTGTTCCTAGCTTTTATCAAATGTGCTGAAGATCACAAATTTAGTAGAGATGTGTAGCCCTCTAAATAAGCTTTTCGTAGAGTTCAAAATCGTCGAAATCAGACTTCGGGATCAAAAGTTATCGCCATTTTCAGAGGGTCGGCTATGCTAATATCGGAAGTTTCGATTCCCAAAATTGGAAGTTCCGATGTCAATCGGAAAGTCCGATGTTTTAGAAATCTAATGCTCTCAGGTTTGAAGTTAGCTTTTAATTAAAAGTTCCAATCTGGGGGATCGAAAGTTCCGATATGTGTTGGAAATTGGCTGTAATGGCTAGTTTTCACTCGTTGGGATTCATGGGATCGGAAGTTCCGATCTGTGTAGTCTGAGTACAATGGCTAGTTTTTCAGAGTTGTGTATTTATATCCCTTAGCCTCATTTAGTGGGGTTAATTGCTTAGAGGGATTTGTGCTGCTCTTGTGAGGTGTTTTGAACTTAGTGTTCCACCTTAAGTGCTCCCCTTCCCTCTCTAACAAGATTTGGTGAAAATCAAGTCTTGCTGGCTTAGTGAGTAAAGAGAGAGGTGTGTAAGGGGTGTGGTGCTTTGGTAGCCCACGGTTGTCGTATAGGTTGTGTGTGTTTGAGCACTTGATGTTAATCGTGTGCGAGTTCGAAAGTTTGTTACTCTTGGAGACCACCGTCTCCTAGACAACTCGATGGTGGATTGTCGACGATCTTCTCAAATGAAGATTATGAGGAGGTCTGAAAGTCGTTGTGGAACTCACCATCTTCGGAGTGCAGGAAGAGTTGACCGTAGTGGAGGAGAGGAGTGCATGTGTGCAACCTCATGAGAAAAATGGTTGAAAAAGATCTGGCTCAAGTGTGACCGAGCTTCCTCAACAGAGACGTAGGATATCGGTGGATATTCGAACTTCGGTAACTAATTATTTGTCTATGTGTTTATTTAATCTTGTGCATTACTTTGATATCCTTGTTTGTACGCTTATTTGTATGTGCATATTATTAATTTTTGATTCTGAAATCTGTTGTTTTGAAATGATCGGAACTTCTGATTTTGAAATTGGAACATCTGATGAACAGTAAAATCGAAACACCAATGAACAGTAAAATTGGAATTTCATATTAGAGTTATCTTGCTAGATTTGGATAATCTTTGTCACACTTCTGGATTGTAATTTCATATTTATTTAGGGTGATTATGCACTAGCTGAGCCTAATATATTTTTTTTTTCATTTGTGAAAAATCCGTTAGTTCATTTTCGCTACAAGTTTAGACCAAACAGTAAAATGTCTATTCACCCCATTCTAGACGACACCATTGTCCTTTCATCTATATACATTTTCTTACAAATCATGACTAATTATTGCTCGACTAACTCTTGATTAATTGCCAGATGCACAGGATTTGTGTTTAGATTGTTAAACCATCGGAAAAAGGAATAAGTGCGCAAATTCAGGAACGTAGCTATCAAGATCTCGTAAAATGGAAGATAACTGCACTAAGCACTTCTCAATTGGAGTTTCTAGGAGGTTTGGAGGGGTCATAATAGGAGATTGTACCACTTGATTGTACCGATACTCCTTGAGATCAGTGCGTCAAACCATGCAACTTTCGTGAAGGCTTCGAGGCGAAGTAACTTCTAGATGCGTTGCAAAATCCTAATCATGGGGTTATAAAGAGAAGTCATCGATCCACATCAAAGGCATCGCATCCACATCTAAATACACCACGCTGCTGCTACACCACCATAGTAAGGGTTCATCCTCGCTGCCATTTATCAACATCATTAGAACCCTTATACTAGTTCATAAACAATTATCTCTTAGTATACTCCATCATCGTATCAAGGAAGCTATACTATCTGTATCTATCATGATGTTTATTTCATGATGGTGTTCTTCCTTGGATTCCTTTATTGCTCCACCATTATTGTGATGGGTGAGTAGTTCCATTAGGGACAAGGGGTGCATAGGCGTCATGTAGTGCCACATTAGTGTAGATCGGGAAATGGCCTTAGCATAGATATATTTATGCAACTCCTTTTGATTCTCTTTACTTATTTTTCATATTTGTTTGGCCACAATATGATGATTGGATCATAGTCAAGGCAGTGATTGCATAGACAACACATTTGTGTACGGGGCTCAGTGATAGAGACAACCCCAGCATAGGGAAGCACTCTCACAAAAGGAGCATGGCATAACCACGAAGCATAGGTGTTATTCTGGGATTTAATCCCCTAATAAAGGTGTATGATGTTAACCCTATGTATACCATGGATAATTGTTGTTGTCTAAAAGGGACACAAGAAGCCCAAAGGATAGGGATTATTAAGATGCACTGCCCAAGTGATGAAGCATATGTATTGCCAAAAACTGTTCTTTATTGTTTATTTATTCCTTTAGATGAATTCTCGACTATGCGTACCATTAGCTACATGGCACTACTGTGTCATCTGCTATATCTTTTATAATTGTTACAAGTCTAATATTAATCACATGATCATTTACTTTGTGTAATTTAGTATTAATTGTTCTTTACAATATTTAATACTTTAATTTAGGATTTCTATTCAATCATTTCCCCTTTATTACAACCTTGGCTAGAGAGATTTTGCAGGTCAAGCTCAGTAGATCTTCACAATTCATTAATGGATTAATAATTAAATCTAGGGTTACTCTAGTAAAAAGAGTTGTCGAGTTCCTTTTAGAGACATTGGAGGAGCAAACCTATCAGAAGGCAACAACTTTTCAGGCGTGTTGTGGGAGGCGGGGGGGGGGGGGGAGCAAAGCTTTTATACAACCAACTTTGCATTTTTGCAACTTTAATCCAGTCTTGATTTACTCTATCTTCAATTTTTTAGTTATACCATTTACTTTATGTCTGATACCGAATATCAAAAAATATCATCACTTGGCAATGTAGATATCAATATATCAATAGTTAATCTTAAAAAGAATAGACATAGACTAGCAAAAATAGGGAAGCTAGTCATATGTTAAGCTCTTTCGCTAGTCAGCCTAATGCTACTCAAAGGTCACCAATAGTTTAGCTGTTGATCACAGCTATTAACTTTTAGATAAAACCTGCCCTGCTGAGTCCTAATGATGATCCAATGATACACATACAAGCTTTCTTCGAGTTATATGAAATAATAAAGGTAGAATGTGTTGAGTCAAGCATAATTAAGCTTAAGTTATTTCCTTTTTTCCTTTTTTTAGAAAAGTTAAATAATAGTTGAACAGTTTAACTAACGATAATATCACGAATTGGGCAGTGTGCACTTCTATGTTTTTTTTTATCTAAATAATATCCACATGCCAAGATAGCTTATCTTTGTAACGAGATTATTGCTTTTAAACAAGAAAGTAATAAAAGTCTTAGTGCTGCATGTGAGAGTTTTATTGAGGCTCTCGACGAATGTTTTGATCACGACTTAGAAAATTGGATGATTTACATACTTTTTATAATGCTATTAATTAAGAATCCAGAACACATTTAGATACCACAACTGGAGGAGCTTTCTTGAACAAAACTATTGCTAAAGCACAACAACTGTTGGAGGATATTTCTGAAAAACACTCCCAATGGCACAATGAGAGGGTGACAATGTCATCAAGAAAGGTGAATGCCATAGAAGGACCAAACCTCATGGATAAGATTGATAAACTCTTAAATTTTATGCAAGGCAATACCAACTACACTTATGCAAACTCTATTGGAAAAATTGCCGATGCAAACTTCATCTGAGGTTATGCACTTCATATAATCCAATTGGCGCAACCGTCCTAATTTTCCTTATTGCCAATAACAATAATAATAACAATCAAAATGTTAGTCCTCCTAATCATGTTTACCCACAAAACAATAATTCTTTAGAATCAATGATTAAACGATTCATTGCTGCTCAGACAGAGTAGAACAGTTTTTCACTAAAAAAATTAAAGAACACAAGATTTCTATTTCTAATTTGTGTAATAAAATAAATAGTCTCTCTTCAAATATTGTTAATCTTGAGAATAGGACTAAAGCTATTGAAAGCCACATCACCAAGATCACCTAAGGACTAAGGCTATTGTAAATACGGAAAATCAAACTCAAAGTCTAAGTAAGAACTATTGAACAACATAGGGACAGGTATAGATGAGTCTCTAGGTGTGCCTAGGCACACAAAAAAAGATAGTGAAGTATAACAAAATGGCCCACCAGCTATGCCCATGATCAACTAGAGTTGCTTCATGTTGGCATGCTCAACAACACAACTCTTCGCTCCCTAGATCCTCCTTTTTCAGCTCAACGTCACACTTGCGATGCCTGGATCCGCCCCTAGCACAGGTGAGCGGACAATTTTCGATCAGGTGTACGACAGTCGGTAGATCGATAACAGGATACTAGGTTAACGAAACAAGATAGCACCACCATAAACCTTGCAAGGCGCAAGCTACGGCTAGATGCTACAAGTTCGAGCAGGTATTCCATCTTGTCCTCTTCCTCACCTAAATGAAAAATTCCTAAATGGCTACAGAGGATCGAGGCCAGGATATGCTCCATGTGTATATGGACACGATTCGAGCCTCCCAATCACTTCACTTGTAGCATATATTGATGTACTAGAGCTTATATTTATATTGATGTACGTCAAAATTTCTAAATGGCTCCAGAAGGTCAATATAGGTGTGGAATATACATGCACGTCAATATAGGTGTGGAATAATAAAAATCAAATTATTTATGGCTCTGCTGATTTAGAGATTAGGATATACTCCGTAGCCATTCAGGGAGTGTTTGGATTCCTTGCTCCGCTCGGGTATGCACCGACGGATGTAGTCGTCAGTTTCACTGTTTGGATGTTTACATCGGTGAGAAACGCTGCACCCGTCGGTGCAAATGCATCCGTCCAGCTAGGTCGGCGGGAAACGCCGAATTCGGCCGTTTCTCCCTGGCCTAGCCGACGGGATACAGCGAATTAAAGCTAATGATAAATAATTAGTAAATATTAGCTCATATTACTATATTTTAAATTAGATTAAGGTTTAATATGATAAATTAAGTATGATAGAGTGTATTTATAAAAAAATAAATATTATGTTAACCCTTATTTTTTTATTTCAATCTTATACAATATATACTTATACAGGCAAATAAACACAATCTCTTCTCAGCCAGACTGAACACATACAGCCAACTAAACAGATCCTACTATATCTCCCTAATCTATCTCAACTCAGCCTGTACGAGCCGTACAAATCAGACTGAGGACGTTCGGGCAAATAAACACACCTTAAAAATTGGAGTAGTGAAAATCAAATTATTTATGGTTGTAGATCTGCAATATAGGTGTGGAATAAGAATTTTTTATTAGGCAGGCCTGGCCCACGTAACCAAACAAGCTCAGCCGCTTCTGCTTCTCCCGGAGCGGCGGCGATGCTCCGGCTCGTCGGCTCGTTCCCCCGCCTCCCTCTTCTGCTTCTCCCTAGCCCCATCCCATCCACGCTCTCGCGCCGCCGTGTCCTCCTCCTCGCTCTCCTATCCTCCGGGGGGGCCCGTTCCGCCACCCCCTCCTCCGCGATGGCGGCGCCACCGGTGCCCAACAAGGTGCCGCGCGAGCTCGTGGACCACGGCGACCTCCGCGTAGATAACTACTACTGGCTCCGCGACGACTCCCGCTCCGACCCCGACGTCCTCGCCCACCTCCGCGCCGAGAACGACTACACCGCCTCCGTCATGTCCGGTGAATGACCACTAGAATTGTACCGTCTGCTCCTTTTGCTGTTTTCGTACAATCCTTTTCCTGCACACCATCCCGGTGCCTTTGCATACCACTCGATGTATTCCATCTGTTGGCGAGCGCGTGCGATCAATGGAGGATCTGTGCTTAATGCTAGATGCCTACCTAGATGGATTTGGCGTGTTCACGCCACTGGATCAATCAGTCAATAAATCTATGCTATTGCTGTTTCACTGAAAGTAATTGGATACGGTACGTTTAATGTGTTTGCTACTGGAATTCGTATGCTTGTAAGAATATGCAACGCCACTACTTATCTTGTTATAGAGCTACAGTGTATGCTCATGCTTTCTTGGTACCAGAGGTCTGTTTTTCAGACGAATGCTAGTAGAGGTCTTTGGCCAAATGCATTCAAGAATTATATAGGATTCTGTCCCTTTTATTTCAACCCTGATATGCTGACCCTGGTAAGTGGTAACTCTCTTCTAGATGTCAAGCAACTCGAGGATGAAATATATGCTGAAATTAGAGGAAGAATTAAGGAAGATGATATAGATGCACCTCTTCGCAAAGGGCAGTACTACTACTACGAAAGGACATTGACTGGCAAGGAGTATGTGCAATATTGTAGGTGTCTAGTACCTACCTGTGGTCCTATTACAGTCCATGACGTGATGCCCACAGGATCTGATGCGCCTGATGAGCACATTATTTTAGATGAGAATGTAAAGGCTGAGGGCCATGACTACTACAGCATCGGGGCTTTCAAGGTATAATTTAGATCCACCATTTGTCCAGACAAATGGATATGTTTCTCGTGCACTTGCCTCTTTAATTAACGTTTCTGGTATCTAATATAAGTTTATTGTTCATTTCAGGTCAGTCCCAACAATAAGCTAGTTGCTTACGCAGAAGACACTAAAGGTGATGAAATTTACACTGTTCATGTCATGGATGCGGGGAGTGGAGAATCTGTTGGGCAACCACTTAAAGGAATTACTTCTAGCATTGAGTGGGCTGGTGATGACCACCTTGTTTACATAACAATGGATAACATTCTTAGGCCAGATAAAGTATGCCAGTCCTTCCTTCTCCTACATGAGATGTGTCTCGTTTTGTGACTTCTGTAGAACAGTTGGCCTAAGTCATCATTGCTCCCAAACTCTCAAGTTTAACAGTGCAGTACTGTGACTGGTGCTGTTCCCTATGTGCCAAGTATTGTTTATTGCTTTTATTTTAAAAAATGAAAGAGCTTCCATACTTTTTTGTCAATACAGGTGAAATTAGGTCAGACATGAAACTTATTATTTCCTTGAGGATTTCCATTTGTATGCTGACGATGATGCTTGTTGCCCACAATTCAATTGTTAATGTAATCTGCTTGATTGTAACTTACAGTAGTAATATCTGTTTTTCGTTACCAGGGAAATGAGGTCAAACATGAAACTTGTTGCTTTGAGATTTTTCATTTGTATGTTGAGGGTAATGCTTGTTGCTTTGAGAATTTTCATTTGTATGTGGACGTTAATGCTTGTTGCTGACAGTTCAATGGCTAATGTAGTTTACTTGATTACAAACTTACAGTATAGTCAAGTGCTCAAGTCTGTTTCTGCTGTTGTTTCCTGCTAGCTGTGTAATGCAATACCTTTGCTTTGCTGTTCAAAGAAAATACCAATGACTTGTTAAGATGTTTCAGTTATTTTTCTTGTATGTAGATGTTATGTTATTGGATATTGCAGTACCCAAGTTTTAGTGCTAGCATCAACGGCCGGCAATCTTTTGGGCAGTGTTTATGATAACTATATTGACCTTGCCTTTCTTTTACGGGCATTTGCAGGTATGGCTACACAAGTTAGGGTCTGATCAATCAAGTGACACTTGTCTTTATCTTGAGAAAGATGACACATTTTCTCTTGGTCTCCAAGCCTCGGAAAGCAAGCAATATTTATTTGTTGAATCTGGAAGCAAAAATACAAGCTTTATATACTGTCTGGACACATCCAAACAGAACAAGGACCTTGTGGTTTTGACACCTCGTGTATATGGCATTGATACAACGGCTAGTCATCGTGGAAATCATTTCTTTATTAAGAGGCGAAGTGACAAAATCTACAACTCAGAACTGGTTGCTTGCCCATTGGATAATGTAGCTGAGACCACTGTACTCCTACCACATAGAGAAAGGTACTTACGTTATTGTTATGCAAGTTTCAGATATCATTCTTACAGTTGATATTTCATGCACCCAGTATCAATTTTTGTGGAACAACATCTTCTAATTGATTTCATTTATATTGTTGTAATACTATCGTTTGTTGACTTCGACTTGATAACAAAATCATTTGTCAACCCTTTCATAAACATTTGGTAGCACAAGTCTCAATCTTCTTCTTGGATAAAATTACATTTTCTGTACGTATATTGGAACCCTGGAGATACTTTGCAGCTGCAACATAGGCCTTTTCCTCTTTGAAAATTCTATGACGAGAGAAAAGTAGGAAAAAGGCGCATTCCTGTACTAGCATTGTTTGTTATTGATCGAAATTACGTGTTGCCAGCTGGAGCATGGATTTTCACACTTGTGGGTACCAGGCAGTTTCTATTTGCTTGTTACATTGTGCTTCTAATTTGTCTGGCTTCAGCTGTAAGATTACAAAGGAATGGGAGCAAAGGAATTTACATTTAATTGGCTTTACGAATAGCAAATTTAGCTATGGACTATGGGTCCATTGTAGGAATCAAATCTCTGATAGGATGGCTGTCAAAGGTTTAAATTAGTTACCACTGCTTCCTAGGTTTTGTTATTCAGAGCTAGGATTATGTAAGAAGCTTGATACTCTCCCTTGATATAATAGGGTTCACTGAAACTGCATCTAACAGAAAATTTCATGCACCTACTAGTTAAGTAATTCAACCTGCACTTTACATGTTTACAAACTTAGTTGATTGTGCTTTGCTTTTCTTGTCAATGGAGGCATTGTTTGACATTTGTTAGAGCTGCATTGCCCATTGACAACAAAAGTACATACACAGCACGTTTGCATCAAAACTTGAACTCCCTTCAGTGTGAAAATACAGGACTTCCAGCTCTTTGAGAATCATATTGCTGTATATGAGCGCGAGAATGGCCTACCCAAAGTAACTGTATATCAGCTACCAGCTATTGGAGAGTCAATTGGACAACTTCAGGATGGTCGAACAATTGATTTTATTGATCCAACATATGCTGTGGACCCCGAGGAGTCACAGTTCCATTCATCTGTTCTTCGATTTCATTATAGCTCGATGAGGACCCCGCCCTCTGTTTTCGACTATGATATGGATTCAGGAGTGTCTGTGCTGAAGAAGATTGATACTGTAAGCTGTTGGTTGCACTGTTTTTTTATTAGTGTTTGGTATTCTGATCAGTATCAATGTCCTTTTAATTACTTTTACAAGCCCCTGGTGATTTGATCTTTAAATGTTCCTAGGTTTTAGGTGGATTTGATGCGTCAAATTATGTAACAGAAAGGAAATGGGCTGTTGCTGCTGATGGCACCCAGATCCCCATGTCAATTCTATACAGAAAAGACCTTGTGAAGCTTGATGGCTCAGACCCTATGCTGCTATATGGCTATGGCTCCTATGAGGTACATTGTGTTTTTTATTTTGTTAAAAGAAAGTGTTTCTGCCATTATGAATGCATTGAACAACTTTGTAGACTGGCATGTAGTTCATGTCAACATCTGTGGTTCATCTAGGGATGCAAATGATTCATTTGGAATGCTTATGTATTTCTTGTTTATATATACAGCATGTACAAACTGTATTTTTTAATTTGCTAACGCGGCGTTATGTTTTCACTTGCTCTTATTCATACCATCATTTTGAAGTGACAACAGCCTCTTGAGCGTTCAGTTATCCTAGTGTTTCCTGGCAGAATGAAATACTTACAAAATTATTACCATAAAGTTTCCTTGTTAGGAGTTAGGACTTAGGACCCAGAAATGAACCACCAGCAAAAGGTGGGATCAGAATCTTGTCTCTCAGCAATGTCTAGCAGGTAGCAACTAATAAAATGTGGTAACTTGGCACTGAGACTATCAAATGATTCTAGGTTTCACCCTTTCAGCAAGAAGTATAACAGAATGTTATTGTACTAACTGTGCCCTTGTTTTGTTTGTTCTTATGGTAACAGATATGCATAGATCCGAGTTTCAGGGGATCAAGATTCTCTCTGGTAGATAGGGGTTTTATATATGTGATAGCTCATATTCGTGGTGGTGGTGAAATGGGCCGGAAATGGTATGAGGATGGGAAGCTATTGAAGAAGAAAAACACTTTCACTGATTTCATTGCTTGTGCCGAGCACTTGATAAAAAACAAATACTGTTCCAAGGAAAAGCTTTGCATCAATGGCAGAAGTGCGGGTGGCCTATTGATGGGTGCTGTCCTAAATATGAGGCCTGACTTGTTCAGGGCAGCTGTTTCTGGGGTCCCTTTTGTTGATGTTGTCACAACTATGCTTGATCCAACTATCCCATTGACAACAGCTGAATGGGAGGTATCCATTTCCTCTTCAGTTCAGATGCTTTTTATGTTCTTTTTCCTTTCCATGTTTCACTATCATATTGCCATATTATCATTAGCACAAATTAGATGTGGAGATGTGTGCCCTTTCTGGCAATGTTCTTTGGTCTCTTTATAGTTTGAACGCTTTTAGTTGTTTGAATCAGTTGTTTATTTCGTTATGCCTGAAAATATGACTTTTTGAGAACAATTTTGCCTGAAAATAGGAATGGAATAGTTGGTGCTTGCACGATAGGGATGTTTCGGAACTTGTATTACGACAATTGCAACAGACGAGCTGTATACTTGTTTATTTTAGTTATCTACTTGTTTGGATTATCATCAGTTCATGTTTTTTTATCCTTGGTTCAGGAGTGGGGTGATCCAAGAAAAGAAGAATACTACTATTATATGAAATCATATTCTCCTGTTGACAATGTAAGTGCTGATGTCTGTGTCTTGCTTCACATATCTAACAATCTAGGATAGGATGATGTTTACTTTTGGTGGATATTTTTGTGTTGAAGTATATTTCATGACACTGGCGGTTGTTCCCTTTATTATTGGTCTAGACCCGTGAATGCATGGATAGGTATTGTGATTCTAGAATGGAATTATTTGCAATGTTGGAATAAAACCTGTCAACCTGTTATACTAGGAAGTGTCTTCATCTTGCTATGTGTTTCCGTTATTTCTACGACGTGATGTTTATATTGACTGCAAGTGCGCCTGTGATGTTTGTTTGTTTGTTTTGCCATGTCATGTGACAGGTGACAGCACAAGAGTATCCCAACATTCTTGTCACTGCTGGCTTAAATGGTAGGTGGTCCTGAGTTGCTGATATTGACTATGGTTTATGAACATAGGTAGCTGACTGATTGGTGATAATGAATGAATTAGATCCCCGCGTGATGTACTCTGAACCTGCTAAATATGTGGCAAAGCTAAGGGAACTGAAAACGGACGACAACCTTGTATTGCTCAAATGTGAATTGGGTGCCGGACATTTCTCCAAGTCGGGAAGGTACTGAACTAAACTCTCCTTCGCTCAGATTATTTATTACTACTAGTATGCATGATGACCAAAGGAGTAACATAGATAGCACTTGCTTCATTTTTTGTTTTGGGGTGGGGGGCTGCAGATTCGAGAAATTACAGGAAGATGCCTTTACCTATGCGTTCATCCTCAAGGCGCTGGGCATGACTCCTCAACAAACTGTGAAGCCGTTGTTGATGAAGTGAGACTGGAAACCACTAGTGATTTGATTTGATTTGGTTCGTTTTTTCTTAGTCACTTTACTCAGCTTGTTGAGTAGACTGGTGATTCAAATGTGTATGGTGTTGTGAGAATTCTTCTTTTCTTTGGTATTTGGTAAGGCAAGTGGGTAATGGGCTCCTTAGTAGAGTATTTGTTAAGGAGCGATGCCAACAAGGAGAGGCCAAAAAATGTCTCGCATCATCCTATCCTTTATGTATGTATTGGTGTGGACTTCTGGAACTCTGGTGCGGTGCCGACATCCACCTATGACCCCGTCTTCTTGCCTTGGTTTTTTACTCTAAGCAACACAGTAAACAATATTCTGTCTTGTCAATGAGATGGATCCAATCATATAGAAAAGACATAGGTGTATGATTGGATACAATCGCGCTCAACTAGGTTGTAGTAGTCGGCCTCTAACTCATTTTAGAGTATCAATCAGCAGCATGATAAAATCACGAGCCAAGAAACAACGCGAAAAGACGAAGAAAAGGACAATTAGATTCATGGCACTTTAATAAAAATACCATTTCAAACAAATAATTCTTCAACAAATACTATTATAAATTATGCAAGTAGAGTACTTTGTTAGAGAGTACAATATACATCCCTCTCCCCCATATTTGCAAGCTGGAGTTGAAGCTGGACTTGGTGCTGGAGCGGGGCCACACTATTACTACAGCTGCTCCTGTTGCGTGTGGTGTAGACAATCCGAGTTGATAGAGACCACAGGTAGGCAGACAAGTAGCCCCGAAGCCTCCTCTCCTTCCCTCCGCACCGCTTAGATCCAGCCAACCCTCCTTCCATTCCACCGCTGCAGCCCTCTTCCATGGAAGAAAATTATATGAGACCCTGTGCAGAAAGGTCTTTGTGAGACCCTGATCTACACCGTTCGTTCTGGATCCAACGGTCTGATTGAATATATGTGAGGGAAGTACAGGACACGTGTCACGCAGAGATGAGGGTTCACGCAGAGATGAGGGTCTTTCTGTGAGACCCGGTCTCACAGAATTTCTTTCCCTCTTCCACCCCTCTGCTGCTACCGATCTGCCATGTGCTGGAGAGAGACATATCTCAATCCCATCCGAACTTGAATCGATAAGGAACCCTAACAGTGACGGATCTATAACTAAAACTAACATATGACGGGGGAGTTGATCTATATTACTCTCTTCAGTCAAAAATACATAACATTTAGATTTTACATAGTCTGTCTTCAAAAATACTTTCATAATCTTATAATTTCTTAGATTTTATACACAAACTACTAAAAAATGATTAAAACACATATGATTTCTATGTGTCTCATATAAACATTTTCAATATTTGACCAGATATTGTTCAAAATATCAAATATTTATGACTGAATAAGTACTAAATATATTAGCTATTTAATACAAACTAAAGATTACAATCTTCACGCTCTCCTCCACCCCGTGTAACCCTCGCCACCTTCTTATAGGCATAAAAAAGTTATGAAAAGCTTTTCTATTGGACGAGGCTATGAAATACTTGTCACTTGTCAAAGCTCCTAGCTATACCTTATTTTTCTTCCGCGAGAGTCCTTACATACTATCTTACAAATATCATGTACCTATAAATTTTCCTACAAATATTTATCTACTAGATGATGGCATATTGCCATGACAAAACTATCTCTAGTATATTCTAAGAAAATATAAGATCCAATGTAGTATGGGGAGGAGTCTAGCAATTCGCATTGTATATATATTATGTTTCATATATACTATAAAACACATGTTGGGTAAAGCTACGAGATAAAGAAAAAATTGACGTGAGAAAGATCTTTTAGTCACCACAAATAAAGTTAAATTTGAAGCCTATACTGGGAGAGGAAAATAACAACAGCGAGTCGGAATGGATTAATGTCGGAAGATCGGTTGGTTTCAAGTGTCTAAAGAATAGCAAAGCTATTATATCATAGTGTGTACGTGGAATGCGAGATTTTCACTAGCCCTTGCGTACACATGGCTTATCAGAACCGTTCGTTTACATTGAAAAACGTGCTAGAGAGGTAGGTATAAAGAATCATAGGGTAGATGAGGAAAATCAATAAATAGATAAGTATTCAATAGGATAGATAGACAACTGAAATAAACCACGTGTCTACAAACCCATGTCGACTTGCATTGATCTGTGTACATGTAGGTCAATAATCCACTGCTAAATTAATAAAATGAAATGAAGTAATTAGTGAAGTTTCCAATACATAGCAAGTGCTACTTGTGCTTTGCAAGTTGAATTGTAAGTTGCATTAGTTTATTATTTTTTTAAATAACCACTAAAGAAAAGAAGAATTACATGGATTATATTTAAGTGGTACTATTTGTCAAAAATATGTATTATGGCAAACCCCCCTATAAAAAGGTGCGACAGCTTCCCTAGCTACTTGGGTAGCATTGGAGCTACACAAGAGAATGGGCGTGTTTCAGTGACAGGCACTAGCGTGATACATCGGTAGACGTCAGTGTCAAGCAAGATCTCAAGTTTTTACTCTAGGTCCATCGGAGACCTGACACCACTCGGGACAACACCATACTGGAATTGCAACACGTGAGTGTGAACGATCCTATATATAATTGATCATTAATTAATACTAATTCTGTAGCACAGTTTGGTTTTTATGAACGATAAACTTGCTTGTATTTGGCTGTATGCATCCAACCAGCTAGCTCATTCGGGCTTGGTTGACAGAGAGATGAGATATTCATAGTACTAAGTAGCTAGCTTAACATTGACCTGTCAATATAGTCAATTTAAGTAGGCTGTTGACTGGACTGTATTGCTGTATGGCCATGGACTGCAACTTACAATTACTACAAGGCCACATGGCACGTGACGTGTGTCTTTCAATTCCATGCTGAATGTGTCATCTCGTTGATCCCTGCATATATGTTTATTTTAATTGTTTGTACTGACTACAGTGGTAACAAAGAAATAATCGATCATTATACTTATATTTTTTTTAAGCATTAGCTACAACCATAAATATTAATTAATTAAAATCCATTAGAACTGAACTGGCGCATGCACGCATTGCATTGCATTGCATTTAGGGATCAATTAGCTAATGCACAGACCTGGTCCATAGTTAGCAGCTCGATCGCTCAAGAAATGGGTTGGCTCATCACGGATTGTATAATTATGACTGTTGAGGCCTTAAATTCAAGTTTTTTTTGGCTCTTTTCACGTTTTCTCACAAACAGATTAAGAATTATTTGTTTAAGTTTGGATAAACCATTGCTTCGTCTAATGTCTACAGTACATTTAACTTAGATAGTACTAAATATTTATGTTGAAAAGAAAAATTTATATCCAATATCATATTTTGTAAAAATTTATGATACATGTATATGATGCACTCAATGTGTATGAACTTGTCCAACATGTGTATTAAAAATAATACCTTAAGATGGATGTAAAACCAAGCAAATTGTTTTTCCATTGAGATCTGGAGATTGTGTGGGCTATAAGATATGCGAATCCGCCGTTTATTTAGGGCCCGAAACAACCCACGGTCTAGTTCTATAGTCTTGATATGTTAAAAAAAACTCCACTTGAATGTCTAATTCCTTTTTACTAAAGAAGCTCGTGTTCAAAATAATTGAGCATAGACTTTTTTGTCAAGACGTATCTTGTCTTTATTACTTTATGATGAGTTATTTTCTTTGGTTAACTATACTTGTTGTTTTCTCGATATTTGCAAGTTCATTAAAAAAAATTACCTCATAAAGGAAACAAAATCATTAGGTGGGTATACTATATCTATTTGTTAATTAGAATTCCTTCTAATAACTTATGCATTCTGTTATCATTTTCAATTGAAGGATTCTTGAATATAATTAAACGAGGATTCTAAATGGATAGATGCTTTCGATTTTTACGGGAGATTAGTATTCAATGGAATTTCATTAGGATCTTTTTTTTTTACAGAATTTATCACTACTTTAGCTACTTTAGCGGCTTGGTTAATTACCTAGAATTCACAATTATTTTATTTCCTAATGCTAGCAATGTATAGCGATCAAATATGATTATTTTTTTCACGGGACCTTTTACTTTTTTATCACGTGGGAGTTAGAATTAATTAATATTTATTTACTTTTATCCATGTGAGGGGGAAGACGTCAGTATTCATGTACCAACTTTAATTTGTATACTGCAAGCGGCTCCATTTTTTTCTTTATGGAAGTTCTGGGTATAGGTTAATATGGTTCTAACGAACCAAGGTTAGATTTGTTATGAATGATTAATCAATCTTTTTACTGAGAAATGTGAATCGAAAGTAGTGAAAAAAATTCCTATACTGCTCTCTTTTAAATGAGAAATGCAAAATAAAAAAAGTGAAGTAAAGGTGCTCGGACATATTTGATGTTGCCTCTTGTCCCCCTTTGTTTCAAAGAAATTTTTTCTGAAGAAAAGAAATGATAAATTTATTCATTCATTCGTTAAATCCTAGTTCGGAACTAAAGGGGCTTGAAACTGTAGCTTCGCTTGGCATGACGGTGTTATGATCAATTGAGCTACAATCCTAATAGGTGTATGGCATATTGTTTTTAAATAGAAAAAAAAATTATATTAATCTGTTGTACTGTAAGAAATAGACGAATCATATATTACATACTCATATAGAATATATGGGGATAGTGAGAGTGGTATAACTAATATGTCACGATTTTTTATCTAAAAATAAATGACAATCCGTCTTTCAATAAGAAAAACTTTTTTTTAAGAAAAAAATCAGAGAGATATGGATTTGAAAAGAAATCCCTTTCTCCATATCTCTGTTTGTATGGATCAGATATTTTTTATCTGGAAGAAGAAAAAAAATTGATTTAGTTCAAATTGACGAAGCCCTATTTTTGGACATAATCCCGTGGCATAATTCCAATCTCGGTCACGGCTTCCGTCTTCTTCCTGCCGCACGCGTCGTCGCCCATTCGACGACCGGAGCGGAGCGCTCGGTCTCGGTCTCGGCTTCTGCCTTCCGCACGCGGCCTTCCCATCGCAACGGTATGTCAGCGCTCCCTTCTATGCCCCCTGATGCTGATCGAGGGAGACTGCGTTTCTGATGGCTTTCTCACTCGCCGTTGCTTCGCTCGGGGTCGTAGATCTGCCACCGGAGGGGGGTGGTTGTTGCTCCGCCGCCTGCCACCTCTGGCGGCCGCCAGAGCTCGCCAGGGTGGTAGATCCGCCCCTGAACCCTACCCTACCCTAGCCTGCTGCTTGGATGCTCAAAATTTTCTTTCGTACGAGGCGACTGGAATCGTTCTCCCTCTCCGATTCATCCAGTTTATCGTGGATTTGTTTCCTGCATTCTCATATCGCTAGGTTTATTATTGTTTTCCAAAAAGAAAAAGAATTTGGGGGTTAGGTTCTACTCAACCCCCATGCCTCCCGTTAGCTCTGCCCCTCCCCATTTCATGCTTTTTTGGACAATTCAATTTAAATTGAAGATGGCCAACTATTCTTAGCCATACTTATTCCGCGGGCATTGCATCTAGCCCTTGCTTCTTCAGGCGTTAAATCAAATCAAATGCCTCGCGGAGACGTTTTCCGCCCATTTCATTTTTCAGAAACTAACCAACAATTCTGTTACACTCAGCGTAGACCAATAGAAATTAGGGCAAGCCGTGAATACAACAAGCAAGATAGCACCTCCAAGTGTTATGTTCCGACTAGCCTTTGTCGTTTCAGGTCTTGATTGTCCTATAACAATTAAAAAAAAACGCTAGAGGCCGTTGCTCAGTTGGTGGTACTTTCTGTTGCAGAGGAAACCTGGACGTTGCAAAGGGTGAGGGGTGCTGAAGAATTGTCCCTCGGCAGTTTACAAGGCAGGTAACCCAAGCTCTTTGTAACCTTGGCAGCTTTTTAATTCCATGCATGTTTACTGAGCCATATCAAGAAGAAGTACACCACAATAATTGCTGAAACATAGCCTATGTGCTGCGGGGAATGACACAGTGTGTCTTGTTAACATGAACTAAGTATTGTTAAGAATATTAGAAAAAATTGCATGCGTACTTTGTAGTGGTAGTGCAGATTGAGAGCTTGAGATAACTTTGCCTCGCAAGCTACTGTTTTGTAAACATGCTCGAGACAAATAATTTAACCAGCAAGCTAATGCGTTAACTAGCCTGTTTATGTCTTGATGAATAATGAGATCTAATTCTTTATTGGGCTATGGACGTGTAAATAGTCTCCTAGTTAAAGCCTGCTGCTACTTTACACTGTTGTTCATATATTTTTTTAAACAAGGAATTGTTTCCTTTTGACTCACACTAACTGTGATGATTTTGTTCAAAGTCTACCCACAATACTTCGTATTGACCAAACTATATGCATATTTCAGGAAGTTATATGACCTGCATGAATTTTGGTAACTACGGAGCCAAATAAGATTCGGTCCAACGCCAAAGTAGCAGTGCAGTGATAAGTGCTGGAGGGACAATGCTTGAGGATTTCTTTACTCTTACTGAGATGAAAGATGGCATTTCAACTGTTGCAAGAATTGGAGAGCTGGTATCTGAGATCCAGAAGCTAAAAAATGCTGTTGGGCTTAACACAGCTGACATGATAAGGCAGTGTTCAACGGCTGCAAACACACTGGCATCCACCAAAAACGAAGAGTGTCTTCAGTATTTCATTCAGCTAAATGGTGTTGGTCTTCTCAACCATTGGCTTCGGGATGCTCAAAATCGTGGCGAGGATGTCAGGAATTCAGCAGAAGGTCTAATAGTTGCAATATTAACTGCGTTGGAGTGTCTTCCAATTGATAATGAGCAGCCAACTTCTTGTGGAGTTATGTCTACTGTTCGTAATCTTCTTGCTCATGGAAATGCCAATATCAACCAAAAGGCACGGGCACTTTGTCAGAAATGGGGCAGTGTACCAAAATATGGTACAAAGGGCCAACATTTTGATACAAAAGAGGCATGTCAGACCGATCAACTTAAGCTTACAGGAGCTAGCCAGGAGACAGAAAATGATAAACAGAGTGGAGCAAATGAAGTTGGAAATTCTGTTGAAGAATCAAAGCCTGAGGTGATGACTTGCTCAGATGCCCATTTTCCTGATCCTTCCTTGACTAATGATAATACAGGTGGAACAAAGCAACCGCCCATGCTAACATCCCCAAGTTTCTCAAATGGAAATGCCACTTTAGGAGATGTGAACTCCTTGGTATCATCTCCTGCATGTCATGTGGGTTTAAAAAATGTGTCCATCACCAAGGAGACTTCTGCTTCCAATGATGTAGGCTTGGCCACTAATGGCATGCACCGATCAAACTCTATAAATGCAAAGAGTGGTACTGGTCAAGATGCACCAGTGGATGTGACTACAGCGGCCACATCTATAGAGCCTAATAAACCTGACAATCTGTTTGTTAGTAACACAATGAATATGGAGGACACTATTGTTTCGACTAGCTCGAGTATCAAGGAATCAGGTCGATTTGCAGCAGAAAGATTACATTTGGAGAAGGATACAGCAGAAACTTTGAACCATCTTGCAATTGTAACCCGTGATTTGAAATATTTGTCCGAGGAAAGTACAGGCAAAGAAGAGGGACCTACATCATCATCTAGTTCAGATGGTATGGGCATAGGCAATGATTTTATGTTGAAGAGATGTATGAAGAGCTTTGGGGATTCCTCAAAGGCAACAGAGACAAACATGAGAGCACTAAAAGGGGAGAAATCAACACCACTAACAGACTATGATGATACCGATGCACTAGAAGTAGCGCGTTTGGTTGCTATTGAGGTGGAGCGGGAAGTCATTGATTACAGAGGACCCTTTTGTGGTTCTCCTGATATTAATTCCAGGAATGCTGATAGTCCTGACTTGGAAGCACGGAGGCAGCTTGAACCTGTTGTCGATGAATTGAATGACGATAAATCCGCCAGTACAGGTGTTGATTCAGGAAGTTCCTCATCTCTTAAGGAGGATGGGTCGGGCATTACAGATGGCAGTGGGCCTATCAGTAGAAAAAATACACGGAGTGGGGACCTGGGTGACTTCGATCTTAATGAAAATCAGTGCGCCGAGGAAACTGATTGTAATCCAAAGTCCGTTCTTAGCAATTCTGTCAACTTGTCGACACCTATAGCTGTGGCTGCTTCAAGAGCCTCATCTGTGTTTCCTGCTCGGCTCCACTTTGAAGGTGAACTTGGATGGAAAGGCTCTGCTGCAACCAGTGCTTTTCGACGAGCTTCTCCTCGGCGAACTCCTGATGCAGAGAAGTCGTTGTCAGCTTCTTCACATAAAACAAGCAACATGTTTGATTTAAATGTAGCCGACAGTGATAGTGCTACTTCTGGCGAGCTGCTTTCAACAGCAATACTGCCAGCTTCTTCTGACCTAGCTTCCAAGGATACTTCTGCAGCAGTTGGTGTGAGTGGAGGACTCAAACTTGACCTTAACTGCTCATGTGGCGATGAGGAAGATGCTATCGCTGCAAGCAATGTACCGCCATTGTGGAACCGCCAACAATTTAATGGCAATTGGAGCCAACCTTCTTCCTCCTCATCTTCAAGACAACCTGCAGTCAGAAACTTTGACTTGAATGACAACATGTCAATCGCTGATGGTTCTGCACGAGAAATTGATAGATCTTTTGTCAAGACTCCTGCAGGGGATATGTCAGACCATTCTTCAGTCACAATTATGGGTAAGAGGATAATTGTCGGACAGAAAGAACATGGCCACCAACAGCAGCATAACTTTCTGGGACCAAGTGCAGGATCTAGAGTTCCTGCAAGATCTATTCAATCTTATGCACATACTCCTGATTATAGCGTTGTCAGTTATCCATCTCAACCTGCTGTGTCTTTCCCCCCGGCTTTCTATGCACCAGGGGGTGTCCCATACATGGTTGATGCAAAGGGCGCACCAGTGATACCGCCGCTGTCAGGCTTAGGCCTTGGCATTTCTCATCCATCATTCAGCACCAGAGCAGCCCCACCCTCATCTGCTGAATTGAGTTATTATCATCCTAGCATGGATTTCAATTACGGGCTCCCAGCTGAAGGTGCACGTAGGGAAGCTGGAAACTACTGGCCCGTGCTCTACCAAGGCACGACCATCTTTGTTGATGAACGCACAAGGAATATGTCACAGGGTGGTAGTTCTGGGTTGGCACCGAAGCGAAAAGAGCCAGAGTCAGGTTGGGACATGTACCCGCGTCGCTGAGCATGAAGGTTTGTTGCTGCTGTAATCGATTTTGTTTTTTTTATTTGGTTTGTTCAATGTTCCGTTTATTGTGGCACCTTGGACAGACATTCTAGGGTATTTAATTTTTTTTTGGGCACCTGAAAATGGGTCCAGTTTTGTTAGGTTTGAAGACGTACGAGGAGAACTGAATAAGGTGAGCTACAGGTAGATTTCAGAGATGTTGACATGGCATGGACATTGTTGGCTGCTGGAAAGCTTGTGTAGATTTGGTTCTTTGTGAGTGTATTAGCCTTTTTAGTTTAACATAAAATAGCGAAATTGCTCTCCACGGAAAGCTGAAATTATGTATATCATCGTATAACTTATAGATGAAATGCTTCATTTTGTGATCCATCTCTCTCATTATATGGGGTTATTTCAAGTTCTATAGTCAATTGTAAATATGATTCTTGCGAGTTATTTTAGGTTGTTGTATGACTTGCTCCTACTTTAGGTGTGCTTGGTTCGTTGTTGTATGAGGGTGGATGGGATTATCCTATCCGGGTAAACAGTACCATCCGGGTGTTTGATTGAGGGACTTAGGGTGGAGGTGGTCATCCAATATTCCTCTAGACCCGTTACCGTTCATCCCAAAAAAATAGCCGGACAAGGACGTACGTGACTCCTCAGTCCTCACCCTGTTCTTATCAGAAGCTTAGGGGGATGAGGATGAACAGTACCCATCTGCTTTTAATTTTTTCGTTCTTCTTTCTCTATTTGGGTGGTTAGATTGTCGTACTTTAAAAATGATGAAGCTTTTTTTATAGGTTCTATAATTCATGATGAATCCATTTTGAAAGAATTCATCTCAATATCCCTTTAGATTTTAAAATAAAAATCTCAAAAAAAACTATTTTTAGAAATTCTATCAATTTTTAAGGTCTTAAAGAAATTCTAAAAATATGAGAAAATTCACTAATATTCATCTCACGTAGCGTACTAATTTTTAAAATTATTTCTAACTTTAGGTTATTTAGTGAAAAAGTGAGTTTCTTTGTTATATGCATTTTTATCATTTCAGTGATATTCTTTTTTAATTCAATCTGAATTCGAACAAATTTAAACATGTATAAATTCATCCAAACACTCATAGAATGCATATAAATTGGGGTGTTAAAAAAATCATCAGAATCAACTCAGCTCATCTAATACATCTAACTAAATAAAAAACTAACTCATCATATCCACCTAATCCTATCAAACAAACAGAACAATAACTCATCTCATTCACCCAATAAATAGAAAATTAGCTTATCTTATTCAAAAAATAAAGATGAGGTTATCCTATCCAATGTTGTCCTCTAACCAAATGCATCGCTGTAAACTTGACAAGCATGTGTTGTTTGCATGGTGACTAAAACCGCTTTTTTCTTTGAATGATGTTGTAATGGCGAAAGTCGTATCCGTTGCTGTGATTTGTAGTGTCTCAGTGGGCATAGATCACAGAGAATTTGTCACTCCAACGGCATCATCCAGAATTCCAGAAAGTTGCTGCTGCGTCGCATCGATTCAGATCCCCATGTTTTGGAACATAACCCTTCATCAATTTTCGCGGGACCTTTGAATATAGTAGAGTTGTACTGCTTTCACAGGTGGCGAGCGCAAGTAAAATAAAAGCACAAGAGAGAAAAATGGACAGGATCTGATTCTTACTAGTACTACTTATGTATGCTGTACGCATCATGACCTGACCAGCAGGATTACATGAGGAATTAGATTCCCTGTTAATTCCTCCTCAACACCACCTTCAGGCTCCAGCCCTCAAAGAAGAACATCGCATTACTTCTTCAGACCATGAAATGGAACTGCCAAAAGGTTTACACCAGCGGCAGCGTCAACGATCTCTGCTTGATTTCTTTCTTTCTTGTACCTTGTCGTCTCAGGGACAGCCTAGCCTGCCTTGACCAATTTCATGCCTGGCTAGATCACTCCTCGTCCATTCTTCTCTTCTTCGAACCTCTTCATCCAACCTGAACTAAATTGCCATAATCGCATCACAAATAGCATATGCATCATCAACTAAATTACTAGGGAGGAGTGGACTCTCAAGTTCAGTAGCAATATGTGCACATCTGTAATTAAACAGGAAGAAGTACTAGTATTAGGCTTTGAGAATTTGGGTGATAACCACGGACTCCTAAATAGAAATTAGAGTTGTAAGCAATAAGAACACAATATACAGCAGCAGCAGCAAAAAACAACACTAAAAGAGGAGTACTTACCCATGTTGCATCTGCTTTCGCTTTTTGTTGACACCATTTGGCACCGGCTGATCTTCCTTCACCTGATGAGGCTGAGAGCCACTCCCAATCTCCACACCGGGATCACTTAGTCGCTCAAACATGTTTGTATTAACTGAGGTTTGTTCTGGTCGCTCTTTGAAACCTGCAGCAAAACAATCCCTGGACAGCAAAGTTCACAACTTTGACGGCCAGCCAGATGAATCAACCAACCACAGCAAAGCATTTCATCCATAGAAGGTACAGTGTAGGGAATACCGAGAGCACGCAGCGTGCAGAGATGGAATTTGTCGGCCAGGTAAGGATGGCCGTCCTTGGTGGCCTGCGCGACGGCCAACTCCTTGAGGCTGATGACCAAATCCTGCACGCACGCACGGTCATCAGCGAGAGAGATTGCTTACGAGCTCGGGCTCGGAGAGAGTTTCGAGCCATCGTGAGTCTGCGTCTTGCCGCGCGCTGCTCTCTGTCTCCGACCCTGCGACGGAACGAGGAGGAGTTGATGGGTTTTCGTCGGCGGCGTGCGGTGGCGCCATGAGGAGAGGAGAGGAGACGACCGCACGATTCCTCCCTCCTATGCAACGGTGGCAGAGACGAGGGAAAAAGAATCACAGCAAAAACAACAGACAAGGTGCGTATAGCAACCATCGACAACACCTTCTTCTTCCTTTTCTTCTTTTTTTTTTAATGACCTTCCACAACATCTTATAGCTGCAACATTCCATTTCTTGGTGATGAAGATCTTTTTTCTTTTCTCTACGTTGTTTTCAACACCTCTTTTAATTAAAATATAACATGCAGGTTTGTTTCCAAGACCCAGCCTACTTCACATCCAAGTAGGAGCGCACAGCAAGGCATCATCAAATAACACATCTCGTTAAATTTATGTCAATTTTGTAGCAAACAACACTTGAGAATGAACAAGAAATGCTGACCACATCAAACCACCACGCGGGAAAAAAAATCCCATAAATCAATCTAACATAACAAAAGTCAGTCAGTCAGTCAGTCAGCCGGCCCAAAGACTGTTTGTTTTGTTTACTCAACGTTTTTACAATTGTATTGTGCGCCTAAAGTCAACCCCCCATCCACAATGGGTGTGCAAAAGAAAAACAAGAGTCAGAAAAACACGGAATCATTCCTCGTATAACCCTGGTGCATTTCAATTGATGACCAGGTGCAAGTAGAAAAACAACAGATAAGTTTTTACAAGGTCTGTGTGGTGCTGCAAGAACATCTTGATCATGTTGAAGACGAAGAGTCCTCGCATCGGTTGCTCAGCACACATTCCTCCAGGAATCTGGTCAGCTGAGAGGTGTACATCCCCGGATTGCTCCGGTAATGGTCGACATGAGGCGACGACACAAAGTCGCATGCCCTCACCTCGTGCCCAGCCCTCCGCTGCCCCTCCACAAATGACTGCACTGATTTCGCCGGGATAACCCTGTCGGCGGAGCTGTATATGTACAGTTGGGGACACTTCGGTTGCTTCGACGATAAGAGCTCCATCACATCAGATAACCTCCTGTTAAAAAGGATACGCCATGTTCGTTAACTGGACTAGTGTGTATCTGCTGGCTGCATTTCGTACTTTGTAAATTCCAACACTACTTTACATAACATAGGAATACTCAACTAATTCAAATAACATTGTTACATTTACTCAGAAAGTGCAGTCTCAACAGAAAGCTTTCTTATAATTTGTGAACCACCCACATCTATACTTTGCTAAGATGCAAAGTCAGCTACAGCATGGGATGTCATGGTACAGTGGATGATGATGGGAGTGTACTGTCGCAACCAAGAAGCAAAGTATTAGCTCTTGTGAGGTGAGCAGTTAGAGGTCACAGATGCCCCCACCTCCATTTAAGAACTACTCGATTGAAAAGGCTTATAGATAAGACCGAAATCCAAATGACTTGCTGCACATGTGGACATGATGCATACCTATTAATGGCTGGATAGTTCAAAACAACATCGAAAAACTTCTCCAGCACTGATAGTAGAACAGCCTCGGTAGCTGCTGGCTTGGGATCCTTATTAGACTCCACAACTAGGACGTCAGACCTTGAATCATTTGATCCTACTCCTTTTGTGGCCACACTATGTTTTTTCATGATTGCAGCCGAGAAGCCCGAAGCCCAAACCTGAGTCCAGAAAACAATCACACAAATATATTAACTTCCAACAAACTATGTCAAACGTGATACAGGAAAAATGACTAAGTAGTAGCAAATGTGAAAGAAGCAAAAAGAAAAGAAAAAAGAGGAATAAGGTACATAACTTTAAAACATTGGTCTGCCATAAAATGCAATTCGGATGGGAAGAATTCATAAATAAAAAAAGTTTTGAACAACAGTTAACCATCAAGTGAAACCAAGTGGAAAGTTCATTATGAGCTGTAGAGCCAAGAATTAAATAGCAAAAGATTTTAGAACAAACACTGCATTTTGTTCCTATGAATCTAATTAACATTACTACCTGAGGATCAGGTGCAGCAACAGGTGCTGAGTCAACTACGCAAGCCTTAATTTTCTCAATTGCTGAAGGATCCTGCCTCTGTAAGTTGTCCAGTATGACGCCATAGCTGCAACAACAAAATAAAGAAATTAGGCTTCAATCTCAAGTCGAGAGCTCATTCTCGATTAGGGAAATTCAGGATAAAGTGTATAATACCAAAGCCAGCCGGTATTACTGAAGGTGTGGAAAATAATCTTCTTCCCACTCTCCTCCCTGACCCAACCAGCAAGATGCTCGGAAAGCATCTCTACATTCTTCTCAGCTTTCCCTCCAAGGTTATAACTGACAATATCAGACATAGGGAGGGTAAAGGTCACAACATGGAAACCCCTGGAGGTGTACCAGTCGGCATATCTCTTCAGATGCTTCTGCCTTGACCCCAACCACCCAAGGAGAACCACCACCGTCTGAGACTTGCCGGCCAAGTCACCACAGACCCTGGGGTCTGGCAGATGCCAGCGGTAAAGAACATCCGATGATGAGGAAGGAACTGCAGGCATCGCCTGCTCTTGTCCCAAGGTCTTGGCAAACTTGGCATACTGGTAAACCGTCTGGATGACGGGCAAAGATGCAAACGGCACCTTAACCGGATGCAAATTTTGGACATTGCGTGGTAATAACTGCATCCCAGACAGGGCAGAGGCCGAAGGCGCTGAAACATCTGTATTGGCAGCTGGAAGCGACACAAGTGCATCCGCATTTGCGCTTGTATCAGCAAGCTTGTGGTGGGACAACCTGTCAGGCAGCTCGAGGGAGGAGACAGCGGCGAAGGCTGCGACTGCCATGGCGGAGATGGGGCGGTGGAGGGGTCCTGAGAAGGAAGCCATCATGGAGGTGTGGAGCTTCTCAGCAACAATCAGATTCTTGGCATATGCCAAGGAGGAAACCCGTGTACGTTATTTATCTGTCTGCACCCTGCCCTGCTTCATAGGAAGGAAGGAAGAAAAAAACAAGGCTTAGCTGTCTGTGCTAACACGCGGTTTGCATAAATTGAATTGGACTGAACACACACACACAGAAAAAAAAACATGTGTAGCTTAAGCTTAGTTGGAAGAGGTAATCTGGAAAAAGTCTTGTTTTTATGTGTGCCCCAATTGACCTAAGAAGAGGACTACACATGCCGAATGGAAAAAAAAAATCATGTGGTGGACACGTCTTTGTCATGGTCAAGACGCCAAAATGCAAAATACAGTGGTAAGAGAAAGGAAGATTGAGAATTACCTGGTGAGTTGGAATTGGAATTGGACACGAGCTGGCTGCCAAATAGGGAATTTGACAGCCGAGCCCGGTCGTTGGCAGCAACTCCAACTGTCGTCCGCTTCCTTAGTCCTGCAATTTAGTTGAAAAAGACTAAGTCAGACAAAATAAAATATGATGGTAGCATATGGAGTTGCCATGATTTCTAGAACAGTTGGGAGGGGGGGGGGGGGGAGGAAGAGAAAGGGGGAAAGAAATTGGCAAGGGATGGTGGGCGGTGGGAACGTGATTGTTGAAAGCGATTTGCGTTCGCAAGCTGTGCGTATGCAAAGAAAGACTTGTGAACCAATAGATTTTAGTTACTGTAGTATATACTACGAGCACAGGTGAGGCAGCGGAAAAAGGAACACGCTTTCCCTTTCGTTTCTCTCATCTCTCTCCGCCATTGCAGGAAGCATTAGAAGACTTAGAACAGGGAAAGAAGGGGAGAAAAAAAAAAGATTGTTTCTTTGTGAAGGAACTCGCTCCAGGAAAGCCGGAATCGGACGCGAAACTGCAGAAAAATCCGAGAAAGAAAGAAAAAACCTCCAGATTAAGGGCTGGTTGAATCAATCCTCAAAAGAGAGGAAATCTCGGAAGAAGAATTTCACGGTCCAAGAAAGCAACAGATGAGAGGCAAACTCAGATGAGAGGCAAAGAAAGAAAGAAAGAAAGAAACATACCAGGCAGGGGGTGGGGGGGGGGGAGAAGAGGAATTCGGTGGGAAATCAATGGATCAAACTCTGGCAGGCAATATATACCCTGGAACAGCAATCTATGTATGTATCTAGAAAAGAAAGAGGGAGGGAGGGATACAAAAATAGGCAGCGCTCCACAAGGGGAGGAGAAGGAGAAGGAGAAGGAGCGGGCGGTGGCGGCGCCCGACAGACGCAACCCAACCCTTCTGCTTTCCTCCCTTGTGACCTGTGACGATGGCGATTTGGGGACGAAGCATGACGCGTGCACTGCAACGTGAGGGAGGAAGAGTAGGGGATGCGGTGCCTACTCCCTCCCCTCTCTAACCATTTAGAATCTGCCACTACAAAATATGTTATTTTAGAATTTGTCACCGTAAAAGATAATATTCATATATGTCACCGTAAACGATAGCTAATTCGGTATGCACCACTATATCTATTACTATACTATTTTATTATCTCATAGTCCTCCAAATTAAATTGAACGGACAATTTTACCCTCCCGACTGCGCACAGTTGCCACCATGTGTGTCGCGCGGCGCCGCATCGTCTCCTGTTGCGCTGTTGAAATGACAACTATGTTAACTAGAGAGATGAATATATGTTTTTACAAAAATTTATTCTCTTTTATCATTAGTTTAAACTTAAGAATAAACTAACGGATTTTTATAATTAAAAAATATAAATATGTTAGGCTCAACTAGTGCACGATCACTTAAAATATATGTGAATGTTATAATCCTAGAGTGCTAAAAGTTATTTAAATCTAGCAAAAAAATATGCAAGAAAATTCTAATTAAAAATCCTGAAAATATTATCCACCGGAAGTTATGGATGCAACTAGAAAGTTCTAAAATTACTGTTCATCAGAAGTTCCAAGTTCAATTCGGAATTTTCAAGTTCAAACAGAGAAAGAGTTCGAAACTAAAATTTAGTACGCATAATGAGTTCTAGCTTGAACCAAATGAAATCGTGTATTACAAATAATGACTCTAAGTAAATTCACGAAAAACCTATAAATAATTTCACATGAACAAGTAGATCGAGCAAATATACACCAATAGAAAAGCGAGAACTCAAGAACAAAGAAACAAAAGAGGAGACACAAGATTTGTCTCTGTAGAGGGGCTTGGTCACACTTTGAGCCGCGTCTCTCTCAATTATTTTTCTCTTCAAGCTCGGTCACACTTGAGCTTAGCTTTTACTCTTGATTTCTTCACTTGCAGAGTCGAAATCGAAGTCTTCATAAACTTTCCACGGCACACCATAACCTTGGGTCCTCGCCTACAATGTCTAGCCAACTAAGAGTTTTAAACTCTAAGAGTAACAAACACGACGATGAATTTTTTTCGATGAAACTCAAATGCTCAAGAATGAAGTTTAGCTCACTTAGACTCAATCTTCTAATCTCTCAATCCAACTCACTTTTTTCTTAAATCTCACACTAAATTAGAGTGTGAAGGAGTTCTTTTGGCTATAGAATAATTTTCTTTTGTGCCCCCAAGCAGCTAATGAAGAGAGGAGGTGATGAGTATTTATACCTAACCCCAAAAATTAGCCGTTAAAGAGTTTTCTGACTCAATCCGAAACTTCCGTATTGCTCAAGTTAGATCCACCCGAGATCCCTATCCGGATCAAGCCCAGAACATCCGAACTGATCACAGAATCTGGAACTTCTGGATTCAACCCGGAACTTCCGGATTGAAACTTTAAATCAAAACCGAGAACCCCAACATGGATTTATGGTTGTTTGTTTACACTTATGCTTTTGGGATTTTGTGAAAAGTTATGCTTTTGTTTTGTCAGAAAAAAGCTGCTTTCGTAAATAGGTTGTTAGCTTCTATAATAAAATTTTGAATTCTCAGCACAAAGCTTCTTAAAAAAATATCTCTTAGCTAGCTTCTCAGTTTTAGTTCATTTTTCTTATAAGCAGCCTTCTAGCTTCTCCAGAATCTCGTTTATTCTGGTTTCTAGCAACAGTAGAAGCAAAACCAGAAACAGAAAATAAACAGAGTCTTAACCCAGAACTTCCGCACAACCCGTAACTTTCGAGTTAACCCGGAACTTCTAAGTTTAGCACAATAGGCCCTCTAAAAAAGCGATAATTTTTTATTCTAATGTCCGATTTTGACGATTTTAGTCTCTACGGAAAGCTTTTAAGAGGGCTACCTAGCCCACTAGAAATCATGACCTCAAACACATTGGATCAAAACTAGGAACACTTCGAAACCTGATTTGGATACTTACATATTTTCCGCACCAGACTTCTAAAGCGAACTCTCACTTAGGTTGATTAGAAACTCTTGAGCACTGAGACACGATAATTAGCTCTACGTTGAATCTCTTTTAATAGTGTGACATACATATACTAAAATTTAAAGATAAAACTCGTTTGAACCACTTTAAACCTTTGAATACCTTCAAATATCGCATATTTCCTTCAAACTTAAGGGTTGCTAACTTTTATATCATCTTTACTTCATCTCTTCTTGATTCTTCATGTGATTAATGTGAATCACTCGTAGCTTCTCATGACCTCGCATGGTATTAGCGCAAAACATTCACTCGCTTTTTACTACCGTTTTGTTCCTTCGACGCCAACCCATTTGCTTGTCCTTCACCGAATGGTCTATCGCAATCGTATCTTGCTTGCTCTTTACAGCCTTGCCATAAAAAATAACTTTGTATCCGACATCTTCAATGAATTCACTTTATCAGATATGTAGTCCAATTTTTATTCTTCACTCTTGGCATATTAGATTTTAATTAATTTTATGCCTTCTTATGGATCCTAATCACAAAGTCACTCTCAAGCACAAAGTACATGGATTAATCCATAAAATGTAATTAATAACTTTATACCTTAAGTTTTTTGATCTTCACAAGTAACTTAGCCTTCGTGCTTATTGTCATTCTTCATATAGAACCTAACTCCACTCATTTTTATGTACATAATACATAAGTTAGTCCGTAAAACTCTATTAACAATATCATACCTTTAGTTACTTGATCTCCACAAATAACTTGGCCTTCATTATTCAAACTTATTCTTCTTATGAGCATAACTAATATCTCAATGACTGATGTAATTCTTTAAACTCATGGTATTTCTTAACTAATTTATGTTTTATCATTTATGCATCTCCTATGAAATAACCTAATAATAATTTTCAGCATAATCGTTAGTCCATATGTATTGTCATGACTTACCTGAGCATCACTTAGAGCTCATTCATCTTGATACATATGTCTTTTCTATGCATCACATATGTAACAACCTACTAACAATTTTAACACAATTATTAGTCCATATATTATCATTAATTATCAAACCACATGCTACATGCACTTTCAGCTACACGAGCCCACTCGCTTAGCCACGCACACCTCCGCTTTGTTTAGCACGCGCCACCGCTCGATCCTCGCCGTCGCATGCGTTGCACCACTGCACCCCCGCACCTCACCCGCGTAGCCGTCCACGCCGTTCCGCCGGCCCGACCTTCCTTGCCCGCACACCGTCCTGGCTTTTTCCATCATCGCCCCTCCTCTGCTCGGCCAAGGCCATCGCCACCGAGAGCCCTCTCCCCTCACCGGTCTCCTTCTCCTCAGCCAACCAAATCTGGCTTTCCGCCGTCCTCGCGTGCCGCCGTGATGCAATACCGCTGCCTTCACTCCCTCTGGCCAGCCTCCATCCCTCTGGATCTCCCAGTCGCCTCCCTTCGCTCTCTCTTCCCCTCCGAGGCGCACACGTTTGGGACAGATAACCGAGTACAATTAGGTGTACAGGGGTAAAAGGGTCAGTTCAGTTCGATTTAAAGATATGTGAAATAAAGAAATATTACAATCTTTTACCAAGTTAACTATCTTTTACGACGGCATATCTGAATAGCATCTTTTGCGATGGCAAATCCTAAAGACCCATCTTTTATAGTGGCAAATTCTAAATTCCCTCTGTGGCATTGCAATCAGGAGGAATATCCTATTCCTCCGGATATTCCCGGCCTCCTCTCCCCTCCCCTTGTCGCATAATAGAACCTCTCTCTTTCTCTCGTCTGGTCGTCTTCATCTCATTCGATCACCAGTGGCTGCCAAATATAATTCTACCGGCAGAAGCGTTGGTGCATTGCAAACGTTGCCATATTTGACCAACAAGTAGGGATAAAAAGGAGACGGATATTTTGTGCCACCGAAGATTTGCAAAGTAAATATAAGATGTAATAATAATAATCCGATACTATTTAACACTATCAGTGTTCGATTTTGGATAAAAAAAAGTAGGATACATGATAACTAGTATCCGTTTTAAGTATCTGAGTGTTAGTGTTATAAAAAAATTTATTGTGATTTTGCTTAAAAATATGATAATATATAGGTAGATTATCACACATCTGTAAAGAGATAATACTAAATACTATTGTTTTCATATCTTAGCGATCACTCTATTTGCTCACACTCCTATATTGTTTAATGTATTGTATGAGAATACAAATAAAGTAAAAAAAATTCTATCCATCTGAACAACCGAAAGCTTACGTCACTGTCTACTCCGACTTTAACTTTAAGAAAAAATTATAAGATATGATACATGATGAAGAAATAATTATCCGATACTATTTATATCCTACTTTACTTTAAAAAATATAAAATATAATATAATATAAGCTATATTCATCTGTATTCGATCTAATTACACTCCTACCGACCAGAATGAAGAACCAATTTTTAGTCCGACACTAGAAAATGGATCAAAAACAAGAGTTCAAGGATGCGGAGGCCTGGTTTGGTTCAACAGTTACAATATAGAATATGGAGGCCAACAAATCAGTGTTAACACCAACCTCAATCAACGCGTTGGGGATTCAAGGATACATATATGACATGACCCAGTGCAAATGTTCAGTTTCAAAGTGCAAATGTGCACAAATAAATGCGCAAATAATGTTCAGTTTCCAAGTGCTTCATCTCTGCATTGACAAGCTGCGAGGCCATCCTGTTTAGTAGTACTTTCCAGTGCTCAGGTCATTCTATGCAGTGCGACGGCGCGACTGAAGAAGGCGATTGGTCTCGCGCCCTGGTGGAGGATGGAGCTAAAATCCGAGTCGGACGCAGGGGCGAAGCCAGAAATTAGACATGAGAGAGGGCCAATAAGACATGGAGGGGGTCAATTAGACTGAACTGCAGTTAACACGTGCTGATTAGTATTTTATTAGCGAGATGACAACGTCGTTGGGGGGTGCCAGGCCCCCTCTGGCCCATACCATGGCTTCGCCACTGGTCGGACGCATCGCAGTCTACGACGAAGGGCACATCAAAGTCCAGCAGTTGCAGAATGGGCGTTGTAGTCAGTGCGGCCTTGAGCGCTTCAAAGGCCTCGTGCGTCGTCGGTGTCCACTTGAACGCCTCTCGCTTAAGGAGCTGCATGAGTGGTGAAGCCACCTCGCCATATGACCGAATGAACTTCCGGTAATAGCCTGTTAGGCTGAGGAAGCCCCGGACGACGCGCACGGTCATGCCTGGATGGCCTCCATCTTGGAGGGGTCCATGTCGACGCCCTGGCCGGAGATGATGTGGCCAATGTATGAGACCGTCGTTTTGCTGAAGAGGCACTTAGAGCGTTTGAGAGCCAACGTGTTGTCACGCGGAAGCTGGAAGATGGCGTGTACGTGCTGCAGGTGCTCGGCCCCAGAAGCAACTGTAGATCAAGATATCGTCAAAGAAAACAAGTACAAATTTACGAATGAATTTCTTGAGGACATCATTCATGAGGGATTTGAATGTCGCTGTGGGTTGGTGAGGCCGAATGACATCACCAGAAACTCGTAGTAGCCTTGGTGCGTGCGGAACGTCGTCTTCTCCACGTCCGGCAGGTGCATACGGACTTGGTGGTAGCCGCTATGAAGGTCCAACTTGGTGAAGAACCATGCGCCCTCGAGGTCATCAAGCAGCTCGTCGATGACCGATAAGGGGAATTTATCCTTAACGGTTTTGGTGTTGAGTGCCCTGTAGTCGACGCAGAACCTCTACGAGCCTTCCTATTTTTTTACCAACAGTACCGGCGAGGAGAACGCCGACGTTCTCTCTCGAATGATGCCTTGCTCCAACATATCGCGACATTGGCGCTCAAATTCATCCTTGAGGAGCTGCGGATAGCGAACTACCGACGCTGTACCCGGGAACAGATGAATACGATGGTCTTGGCGTCACGGCGGTGGCATCCCACGCGGCGGCTCGATGATGTCCGAGAATTCCTCCAAAAGCAGTTGCATGAGGTCCTCCGTTGTCATAGCGCACAGGCAGGCGCTGCGTCCCAAGCGTCGTCGTGCCACTTGACATGGTGGTCGTTGCGCTAGAAGGCCATGGTGAGGCGGTCAAAGTCCCAAAAAATTGGCCCGAGTGTGCAGAAGCCAGTGCACGCTGAGGACGACCTCGTGACCACTGAGGGGGATGACAAAAAAAACGAGGAGGAAAGGCTCACCGTTGATGGATATGCGTACGGCCTCACAGACGCCCATGCAGGCGACACGGTCGCCGTTTGCCACACCCACACTGAGGCCCGGTCGTGCACGTGGGGCGAAGCCAAGCTGCTGCGCTGTCTCCTCCGCTAGGAAGGAATGCGTAGAGCGACACCTCCGGTTCATCGTCGCCACTAGCATCATCAATGGACGTATTAGCGTCCACCTCAAGCAGATAAATACTCTTCATGGAGCAGGATTTGATGTGGTCCTTGGAGAACTTCTCCGGGTAATTGAAGCATAGGCCTTACAGTCGTCGCTCCGCCATCTCCTCCGGTGTGAGCCGACTAAAGTGTGTCCCTGGGCGCGGGCGAGGCGGAGCCATGGCGACGCCGGCCTGTGGCTCCGCCGGTTTGGTCGTTGGGTCGACGGCCATGGTTGGCGCCGCGGCCGACGGAGGCGCAGGGCGCGTTGACGACGATGCGCGCGCGAGCGCGTGGCCACAGCTGTTGCGGCCTCATTAGCATTGAACACCATGCGTCGTTCGTACACCCGCGCCAAGCTCATGGCTTCCTCGAGGCCGGCGGGACACTGCAACTCGATGTCGGTACGCAGCCCGGCCATGAAGATGTTGCATTGCTGGTCCTTCGAGGCCAGCAGAGTCAGGTCGGGCTGCACCTTGGAGATAGAACGAAGCCATCCATACTTTCTCTTCTTCCTCCAACTGCTGCGCACAAAAGAACTGGTTACATTTGTTCAACCACGGCAGCGGGTCCTCTGAGCCATCGTAGTTGGGAAAACGCAGCTTGTGATTGATTGATTGCCAGGGCGCGACCAGTCTGGATCGTGGATCTGCCACCATGTATCTTGCCGCCGCCGGCCGCATCACTCCTGATGCCCGATGTGCCGACGTCTTCTAGGTGCTTGGATTCGAGATGGTTGACGGCGACGTGGAGGGTGGAGAATCGTGTTCGGATTTGAATGATCTCTGAGGTGTTGACCTCAACGACCTGAATGGAGCTTGTCTAGTTTGGATGCCAGGGACTGAGGTTGTCACCATTGTCGCTCATCGTGAGATGAAAACAAGAAAAGGCAGCGAATAGAGCAAAAGGCCGTAGGCACAGGACCGAGATGGTCTATGATAGATGATATGGCTCATGGATTAGGGCGGAAGGGGAATTAAAAGGGTAAACTAGCTCGCCCTCCAAGAGGCTCTGAGCAACTTTGGGTTTAATCCTTCCTCCCTTTATTGATCGAGAGTCATGACATTATATAGTTGGGGCATAATACATTAACTAATCAATTTGCTAACTAATCTGCCAACAAACTCAATCTTGCTAACAACCTGACTAACAACCTGATCAACACATGTTTACGGGAATAAGCCGTGCTTATTCCTGCGTCGTGGCCCTGTGAACGCCTACTTGCCATCTCTCCTGCGCCTGTACATTCTCCGCGCGAATGCGTCTACAACATATGGTCCCGATGTACAAGCGCATTACTCGGCCCAGTCCTCGTCACTATCATCATCCACAGCGTTATCCTGTAATGATAAGAATTATACAGGTAAGGATGCTTAACCTTGCAGCAACAGGACAATGCACAAAACGGACCATTCTACCACACTTTAACCATCAGTCCTTTAGAATCACAACCTCACAGGCTAGACAATGTGTATCCACAAGTCAAGGAGTAGATAACATGCACACTTCAATGAGCAGAGCAAAAGGTTGAAACTTGCACCATATTCACCTATTCATTTCAGTCTAATTTCAACATTGTACGTGCCAAATCATGCTAGTCAACACTAAATGCCAGAACACAGTAGCCTTTTTAGCATGGTTTCCAAAACAAACGTGCCATATCGCACGTCTGAAAGAGATACAGAAGGATATCTTGAAATAAAGAAATACAAATTGTGAAATGTATAAGGGCAACATGTAGTTTACTCTAAGTTAAGAGATTGATGGGAGTGATTTCACTAAGTGCTACATAAACCTTAAGTAATTGAAAAGCACAAAGAAATCTGCTACATTAATACAGGTAAAGGTAACTAATAGACAGATGTATATTTCAGCTGATGTAAGGAAATAATTCACCTGAGACGAACTTGAGAGCTCTTCAATTTCATCTTCTTCTACCTGTAACAGAAAACGGAAAGGGACAAAGGACCTCAATTTCGTAAATCAAAATCCCTGCTCAGTGTTCATTGCTGTTAGGCCATTCATCTACTAAGAGCAACCGACATTAAAAATTCCACGAAATAATACCTTTGGTTTTTGCTTTTTCCGGGTTCCGCTCACTGCATTCATGTAAACACAGGAGTCGGTCACATAAAAGAATACTGATACAAGGGTTGGTATACTCTATATAAACAAAGCTGAAAGTTTCTCAAAGAACCCTCCTGGAGCTTTTGGCTTATTCCAGGCCTAATCTTCTCCACCGAGAAAGGCTTTTGGAAGCTTAAACCAAATGCTATCACACTGAAGTTCGTAGATGGCTGCTAATATAAGACACATGACAACAGCTATTTACCATTCTTCCCTGATGGCTGTTTTTCCTTTGGACTTGCTCGCTGCTTCTTAGCAGCAGGACCTACAGAAAAATTGGAAACCACAGATTTAATCAAAAGGTATTTTTCGTAATACAATGGTTGGTGAGGAACACAAAATGTTATAGTATAAAGAACCTTTTGTTGCAGGAGATCCTTTCAGATTTCTTGTAGACCTCTGAAACAGAAATTCGTTTGTGAAGCTGAGTTAAATTTGTTGATATCAAATGTAAACAGATTGTGTAACACAGAAAAAAAGAATGGAAAATTGCGCTATTGCTGACAGAATCTAAGATAATCAGTGAAGCAAGCGTGTCGGGGTCAAACTTGAATGCATCATAGAGAGTTATGTTAAAATTAAGGACATAGCGGTCAGCTAGAGATAGAGGGGAAAGTATGCATACATCTTCGTAACTTTTGTGTCTACCTAGATCTAACAGATATAAAGTTATTTACATAACATGTAAGGTAAAAAATAGTCACATAGTAGTTGGTCTGAAAAAAAATGGAAGCAAAAGCACATAGCATATTATTGTCTCCTTCGTTTGTTGTGGGTCGCATCTCACCACAGGCGCCTAATGGAAAAAAATTCAAAAGACTGCATATCTAGGTTGTTTGGCACTTTCACCTTTTTCTCTTCGGCCTTTTTAAACATGCTAGACAAGGTAACCTGGACAGGTGTCTCCTTCTTGCTAGAGAGAGACCTTGCTGAAGAATCTGCAAGTTTGATGTCTTCGCTTTGGCTTTCATTCTTAACTGGTGGATTCATCATCTGCTTCAAATGTAGAATGCAAAATAAGCTACATCGTCACAAAATGAAAGATAATATTAGTAGCATTGGTAAAAAAAGGACCAAAGGCAGCTAATTACTTGATAGTAACTGATAGTCATAAATTTGAATCTAAAATAAGCAAATTTTCAGCAGCTACCTTCTCGTCCAAGTCCGCAGGTACCTCAATCTCATCGTCACTGCCGGATGAATCTCCTCCAGAAGATAACTCCGTGTACCTATACAAAGAGCGAGGAGGAATTTATTAAGTACCCTTGGGGGCAATGAGTATATTAACTTCCAAAGCTGTTAGCAGCTGGGGTTTGTAGAGACAATTATCAGGCAATTTTTCAGTCATCAGGCAAACTAGAATTGGCAAATCATTGGAGCACCCAACAAGCCAACCAAAAAGAGTGAAAGGGTCTTACTTCATGGCTTTCCCAGCAGTCCTAGCAGACTGTCTAACTGAAGGTGCTTCACTCATTGTCTGTGTGTTACCCTCATCCTTATGATCTGAATCCTCAGAAGCATCACCATCTGATTCAAACTTTGAGGAAAGGGGTTCTGCAATGTCCTTTCCAGGTTTGTTGCCAGTTGCTTCATGAATGGCGGCACCTGCTCCACCTCTAAAATCACAATCTGCTGCTGCGCCGTCCTATCAGTTCAAAATGCTGAAGAATATATGGTACGCACACAGAGGACAAAAAATAGAATAAACGAATGTGGATGCAAAGAACACAAACATTTTGGAATTCTTTTGGAAACTCAAGTTTCAGTTCTTCTGGATTTTCTTCTTTTGTCCCAACCCACCAGACTTCAGAAAATACAATCTGTCAAGAGACAACTTCAGAATAAAGCAGCTACTCTGCACATCTTCAATTTCTGAACATGAATGGTAAGTAGCGAAAGAAGAATGAAAATTTTCAATACTGTTACAGGTAGGACATGAAACACAGTAGCACTCAAACTGCAGTACTAGACAATTATGCATGCACATCTAATCGGTAAAAAAAGTGAGCTTTGAAGTTTGCACAACTGCACGCAGCAGTTCTCTACATGACCAATGGACAGAAGTGAAAGCTAAAGCTCACCAGGCTCTCGAAGACGTCCTCACAGACGACGCCCTTGGCCGACCTGGTCATCTGCAGCGTCAGGTACTTGTTCTTGGGGTAAACGTGCGTCCCGAAGAGCTTCATCCGTCCCTGCAACCACCACAAATCCGCACCCCACCCCAGAGAAAAATCACATCTTTATCACGGTGGCAAATCGCAACATCAGAAGTGCACAATCTCCCTACCGGGGGAAACTCGAGATACAGTACTGGGTTCTTGGTCCCGAGATCGGCGAGCTCCCCGACGCGACCGCCTGCGGCCACAGGCGCGAGGAGGCCAGGGAAGGAAAAGAGGAAGCGGCTCTTGCGCTGGCCGCCGCGCCGCACGATGTCGCGGCCCTGCAGTCGCGCTACGGCGACCGACGGCGCGAGCGCCGACCCCGGAGCTGCCGGCTCGCCGCGTTGGAGCAGGCCATTGGAGAAGGCAAGCGAGCGGAGATGGCGACGCTCGTCGGCCTCGGGGTCCGCGGACGCGGTGGGCTTCTTGACCATGCTCGCGTTCTAGGGTTTTGGGCGGGGTTAGAGCAAGGAAGATTTCCGAGGAGGGAGGAGACCTGGGCGAGCTGGGGCCTTGGGGGCGCAAGCGAGACGAAGACGGCTTGAGGGAAGCGGGCTTGCTACGAAACCGCCTTCGATGCAGGCAAAACGGATTTTAGCATAAGCACGTTCAAAGTTAGGCTTGGTTGTTGAAGCAACCAATTGAATTTGAAGGTGGAGTAATTGTGATGCGCATCGTCAATTCATCATCATCATAGAATTTGATGGCAGTGAAACATGCATATATACATAGAAGAAAGGAACGATGAAATTCTGAGTTGAGCATTTATATATACATTACACACATTACAAGTCTTCAATTTTACAGTTTCGAGAGGTACAGTACATTAATAATAAGAAGAAGAAGCTTCTTTTGATCTCCTCTATAGCCATGGCTAGGTAATGTTTGGTTCGTGGGACGGGGTGGGACAGAGCGGATCTATCCTGTTTTTGAGCTATTTAGTTGGAGTTTAGTGGGATAGGATGGTTCTGAATTAAAGAATATTCTTCAAAGATTCGGGACGGATCCATTCCAAAAAAAAGGCTGAACGCAGCCATTTCACTTGAGACAGGTCACTGATGGTGGGCCCGAAATCTAAAATGGAGTCGTTCCATCCCACCCACAAAACAAACATCTGATTCCGGACCATCCCATCACATTCCTAAATACATGAATGGAATCATCCCATTCCACCTCGCTCTCCAACCAAACACTACCTAAAAGTAGGTAGCAGTAGTACAAGAGAAGAAAGAGCTAGTAGTAATCCATCTGTACTAGTAGGTCTCGATGCAAGGTTAATTTCTAGTAAGGGTCTTTAGACCCTGTGGGCTGCATCGCCGGAGCTGGAGGCCCACGGCCGAAGGGGACGTCAGCGTCCAGGTCGTCGGTCTCCTTGGCGATGGGGTGGAGGCAAAGCACGTCGCAGGAGCTGGCACTGCCTGGCCACCACGTCGGGCGTCTCGGGGGCGCGGGCTTGTCGGCGAAGGTGAAGTAGATAGCGGTGCAGGCAATCCTAGCGGCGGCCATGCCTGGATTATGTAAGGAGGATTTCGGGTTCGTAGTCGCAATGCTTAATCTCCTCGGTTGCTAGCTAGCTGAATTGATGAAAATTCTACTCTGCTCTGAACCGATCACTGAATCTTGCGGTGAGGATTGAGGAGGAAACGGATTGTCTTGCCTTTATATAAACAAGAATAGTTGCATTGAGGAAGCAAAGAAAGAAATCGCACGCGGGAACACTAAACTTGTGGAGAGCCTTTTATTCCTTACTGGTGGCTTCCTGCCTTCGCCTTGGCGCAGGGGACAAAATGAAATAGATGCCCGCGCAGGTAATATGCGTACTTGAGCGAGGCCACGTGTGTGTTGGTAGCTTCGCGGTGGTTTGCCTTGGCGCCATATCATCCGGTTGCTTGTTTTGTTATTTATTGCAAAGGGCAAGCGATGCTCGGGAATCAATTCAGTATATAGTAATTTAAAAAATAAAAAATATAGTATAATAAAAAAGGAATTTGCATATACAATGATTGAATTCAAGTGATCGTGCGATGCGAAGATGGATGGAGATGGCATTTCTGTCCAACATCTAATTATGGGGTATATATGTGTAATACACCATATACGGACAGGGTAAATCGTACACATAATGGACAACTCCAGATATTACGAATCCGAATCTACGGGACCCGGTATACTCGGAGATCACGAAGGCTTATACTAGAAAGGTCTCAATCAGGTTAACCGACTTGAGTATGACTAGTATCCTGTCGGTGTATTCAGAACCAGGGGTCCCTAAGTCCCGAGACCAGGCCGGCCATCCGCCACATGTCACCACCTTGCAAGGTAAGAAGAAGCTAAGTCCTGGGAGAAGGTGCTCGGGGCCACCGCCTCTGGTTCCCGAGCACCGTAGTTCCCCGATGATCCGCAGAGCCCAAATACCAAGAAGGAAGTGCTCGGGAGAGAGTGCTCGGGGCTGCACGTGGCAGCCCCCAAGGACTCGGTGCCCCGAAGGTCCCACCGAAGTGCTCGGGAGAGAGTGCTCGGGGCTGCACGTGGCAGCCCCCGAGGACTCGGTGCCCCGAAGGTCCCACCGAAGTGCTCGGGAGAGAGTGCTCGGGGCTGCACGTGGCAGCCCCCGAGGACTCGGTGCCCCGAAGGTCCCACCGAAGTGCTCGGGGCTGCACGTGGCAGCCCCCGAGGACTCGGTGCCCCGAAGGTCCCACCGAAGTGCTCGGGAGAGAGTGCTCGGGGCTGCACGTGGCAGCCCCCGAGGACTCGGTGCCCCGAAGGTCCCACCGAAGTGCTCGGGAGAGAGTGCTCGAGGCTGCACGTGGCAGCCCCCGAGGACTCGGTTCCCCGAAGGTCTCACTCAAGTGCTCGGGGGAGAGTGCTCGGGGCTGCACGTGGCAGCCCCCGAGGACTCGGTTCCCCGAAGGTTCGCGCAAGATCATTCGACGACCCGAAGGGTCCCGTCGTCAGGGTGTCATCCAGTCAAAGGCCCAATGCCGCATTTAATAGGCACGCGCGGCCTGACATCCTGACATCTTGACATTCTCAGCTGCCCACGCCCCAGTGTCAGACCCTGCCATGAACTGGCAGGGGGGGGCGTGGGTCCATTAAATGCACGGGTCCCGCCCCGTTTCATCCGGGTGCCTCGGGATAACGTTGCCAGAATCGAAGCGCTCCGCCTGCCACCCTACCATGGCGGAAGAACAAGACAGGGTAGGCGCACCGGACACCTCTGAGGCTGTCCGACGGGCCCCCTTTATGGCGCCCGAGGGCTTCCACAGTGGCGGGTGGTCGAATGCGCGCCGCATTTCTCCAACGCCCCTGTCACTTCGTCAAGACGAAATGATTACGCCTTTCTCCGTGGCATCTTGGCATTCGCATCCCCTCTTTCCCATTCAGGATATGTTGAGGTCGGCGCGCCTATAAAAGGAAAGGATGGAGAACACTAAAGGACAATCCCCCCCGACGAACTAGACCGAAGAGAGACCGGAAGTGTGTGAAGAAGAGGACGCAGACGCTTGAACCAGCTCAAGCCAAGCTAGAACACGAGAGCCTCAAGCTCTTTGTAAACGGCTCTCCCCTAGGAACCAGATACATCCGGAAGGCCACGCCAAACACTCCGGAAGGCCGGTGGATACAAGATGTCGTCGCTTTGGTCGGCATTGCTCGTCGCCAGGTGCAGGCCGGGAGTCCTCGCGCCACTTCTCAGCATGGTGCCGCCCGAGCCGGCTCCTCAACGGGCAACACCCGCACGGGCCGAGGGGTCTCCAGGCGGAGCGCCGTCCCCCTGGCCGTGTCTGAAGCCAGGGACCTTCGTTTACACCTTGACGAGCGGAGGGGCCACGAGGATGCCCGAGTTACTCTCGAACGTCAGCGGGAGACCCGGCAGGGGGTTGGGGCGGAGGACCAGGCTTCCTCTCTCCCGGCCCGCGGCCACCGGGGATCCCCGGCTCGCCGCTTCTCGCCACCGAGGACCCCCGCTCGCGCTGCGGGGTACGGCACCGGTTGCCGTGCCTTCACCACCGAGCTCCGCCGGGTTAGGTGGCCTTCCAAGTTCCGCCCCGAGCTGCTGGAGAAGTACGACGGGTCCATCGACCCCGTCGAGTTCCTTCAGATCTACACGACGGCCGTCCAAGCGGCCGGAGGCAGCGAAAAGGTGATGGTAAACTATTTTCATGTTGCCTTGAGGGGTTCTGCCCGCTCTTGGCTTATGAACTTACCCCCAGGGTCTATCGGCTCCTGGGATGACCTGTGCCACCAGTTTGTGGCCAACTTTCAGGGCACGTTTACGCGTCCCGGTTTGGAGTGCGACCTCCACGCCGTCCAGCAGCAGGAAGGGGAGACGCTACGGCGATTTATACAGCGTTTCAGCCAGGTTTGCAACACTATTCCGCGAGTGGCCCCCCATGCTGTTATTGTTGCTTTCCGGCAGGGCGTCCGTGATGAGCAGATGCTCGAGAAGCTAGGTACACACGAGATCGAGACCACTGCGGAACTCTTCGCACTGGCCGATAAGTGCGCCAAGGCTGCGGAGGCCAGGGCGTGGCATGCTCCTCGCCCCGCTTCCGACCAGCCAAGTTCTTCCCGCTCTGATAAGCGGGAAAAGAAAAAGAGAAGGAAGCGCGAGGCCGCTCCTGTCGAGCCAGCCCAAGTCCCCGCTCACAGGGTGCCGCAAGAGCCCGATCACCGGCAAGAGCGTCGGCCGGGTGTCGATCGGCGCCCCGTCAGGGCCCCGGCACCGGCTAGGGCGCCAGCTCCAGCAAGAGCCCCGGCCCCTGGCCGAGCTCCTGTTCCAGCAAGGGCCCCCGCTCCCGGGGGTCCGAGCCAGGAAAATGGTGTCCCATACACCTGACCAGATGGCACGACCTCACGGAGTGTCGTATGGTCAAAGGACTCGTGGAACAGCGCCAGAGGGAGCGCGACGAGTCCCGCGGAGGAGGCGATACCGAGGTCGTCCCCAACAACGCCGAGCTCGGCTTCCAGGAGCCCGAGCATGCGGTCGCCTTCATCGACGGGGGCGCTTACACACCCTGCTCGCGCCGTGGCATCAAGGTCATGCGGCGCGAGGTGTGCTCGGCAACCCCGAGCGAGGAGGCCACAAGACCCCTGAGGTGGTCGGATGCTCCGATCACGTTCAGCATGGCTGATCACCCCGCCAGTACTGCAGCCGTGGGACGGCTACCTCTGGTAGTGTCTCCCACTATCTGCAATGTTAAGGTCGGCAGAGTGCTGATCGACGGTGGTGCCGGCCTCAACCTCCTTTCCAAAGAGGCTTTTGAGAAGCTGCAAGTATCTTCCAGACGCCTAAAGCCGTCACTCCCCTTCTGTGGAGTAACCCCCGGGCACTCCCTGCCCATCGGGCAGGTTGAGTTGCCTGTCACGTTCGGGAGCCGGGACAACTTCCGCACGGAGTGCGTCCTCTTCGATGTCGCGGAGCTCCCTCTCCCCTACAACACCATCCTCGGGCGTTCGGCGCTTGCCAAGTTTATGATGGCCGTGCATTATGCATACCTTACGGTTAAGATGCCCGGCCCCGCAGGCTCTATCTCCGTAATCGCCGACTCCGGCGGCGCCGTCTCCTGCGCTGAACAATCATACATGGCTCTGGTCTCAGCACAGGCCGAGGTTGATGGCTCTACAGGGGGCCCGAGACCCTCTTCATCCAGACCCCGACTCGCCGCCGACACCTCTGTTCCAACGAAGGAGGTCGAGGTGGGCGGAGACGCTACCCAGGTTGTCCGTATCGGCAGCGACCTGGGCAGCAAATAGGAAAGCGCGCTCAACGCCTTCCTCCGGGCTAACGTAGACGTGTTTGCCTGGCAACCGTCCGACATGCCCGGGATCCCTAGGGAGGTGATCGAGCATCATTTGGCCGTGCGTCCGGGCGCCCGCCCAGTGAAGCAGAAGGTCCGGCGGCAGGCGCCAGAGCGCCAGGAGTTTATCCGCGAGCAGGTCCGCAAGCTCCTCGACGCCGGATTCATCCGAGAAGTCCTCCACCCTGACTGGCTAGCAAACCCAGTCATCGTCCCGAAGGCCAACGGCAAGCTTCGCATGTGCGTGGACTACACCGACCTTAAGAAGGCTTGTCCTAAAGATCCCTTCCCCTTACCTCGCATTGATCAAATTATAGATTCAACTGCGGGTTGTGATCTTTTATGCTTCCTAGATGCAAACTCTGGGTATCACCAGATTCGCATGGCCATAGGGGACGAGGAAAAAACTGCTTTTACCACCCCGGTGGGGACTTATTGCTACATGTCAATGCCTTTCGGCCTGCGCAACGCTGGATCATCCTTCCAGCGCGCTATTCGTATCACTCTTAACTCGCAGGTTGGCCGCAACGTCGAGGCTTACATCGACGATCTCGTGGTCAAAACCCGAGACCGCGTCACCCTGCTCGAGGACCTTGCCGAGACTTTCAACAGTCTCCGCTCTACCCGCCTCAAGCTCAACCCGGAGAAATGTGTCTTCGGGGTGCCGGCGGGCAAGCTCCTTGGTTTCTTGGTCTCTGGCCGAGGGATCGAGGTCAATCCAGAGAAGATCCGGGCCATCGAGCAGATGCGACCCCCGGTTCGACTCAAGGAAGTCCAGCGCCTCGCCGGCTGCATGGCAGCCCTCGGGCGCTTCATCTCCAAGCTCGGGGAGCGAGGGCTCCCCCTCTTCAAGCTTCTAAAAAAATCCGGTCGTTTTGACTGGATGCCGGAGGCCGAGCAGGCCTTCCGCGACTTAGAGAAGTACCTTACTTCGCCACCCGTATTGGTGGCTCCCTTCCAAGGTGAGCCCCTACTACTTTATGTTTCGGCCACTCCACAGGTCGTGAGCATAGTGCTGGTGGTGGAGCGCGACGAATGTTCGGGGCCGGGTGCTGGGTCCCAGCTCCCAGAGGCCCCCGACCACTCACTTGTCCTCGTGGCTCCCCCTGGGCAAGGGGTCGAACCCGAGCACACTGCTCTTCCCAGCCAAGGAATCGAGCCCGAGTACCCGGCCAGCCGCGACCATACCGCCGACCCTGGGGGCTGTGGCAGCCCCCCGGGTGGGGCCACCATCCGGGCCCGCCGGGTACAGCGACCGGTATACTTCGTCAGCGAAGTCCTCCGGGAGGCCAAGACAAGGTATCCCCAGGCGCAGAAGCTACTCTATGCCGTGCTCGTCGCCTCCCGGAAGCTGCGCCACTACTTCCAGGCGCACAAGATCTCGGTGGTTACCACTTATCCACTGGGACCCATTCTCCGGAACCGGGAGGGCACCGGGCGCGTTGTCAAATGGGCGGTCGAGCTGGCGGAGTTCGACCTACACTTCGTCTGTCGCCAGGCAATCAAAAGCCAGGCACTCTCCGACTTCTTGGCAGAATGGACGCCCGTCCCCTGCGTCGTCCCAGAAGAAATCTCTACCTATCCCGGGCACGACGCACCCGGGTACTGGGTCATGCACTTCGACGGTTCCCTCTCGCTTAAAGGCGCAGGGGCCGGAGTGGTTCTCACCTCCCCAACAGGTGAAGAGCTCCGGTACGTCGTACAGTTGCAGTTCCGCGCATCCAACAACATGGCGGAGTATGAAGGTCTCATCGCCGGCCTCCGGGCTGCGGTGGGGCTCGGGATTCGTCGCCTCCTGATCAAGGGGGACTCCCAACTGGTCGTCAACCAGGTATCCAAGGAGTACCAGTGCACGGATCCTCAAATGGCGGCGTACGTGGCTGCAGTCAGGAAGCTTGAGAGACGCTTCGACGGCCTCGAATTGCGGTATATCCCTCGCCGCGACAATGCTCCGGCCGACGAGCTCTCTCGCCTGGCCTCCTCACGTGCGCGGGTCCCTGCCGGAGTCTTTGAAGAAAGACTCGCACGGCCTTCCGTCCTGCCTGCCGAACAGGATGAAGGGGAAACCTCGAACTCAATTCAGGGGACCCCGGCGGTGCCCTCAGTGGGAAGCCCCGTCAGGGCGCCGCCGTCCGGCGAGTGCGCTGTGCTCGCCGAATGTTCTCAAGATGCCTCGTGGATGTCTGACATCCGAGGGTACTTGAAAGAAAAGTTCCTACCCGGGGATGAGGCGTCTGCCGAAAGGGTTGCTCGGCAGTCCAAACGCTATGCCATAGTAGATGGGGATCTCTACCGACGTAGCGCAGGAGGTGTCCTCCTGAAATGCATCTCTCGGGCAGAAGGCGGCGATCTTCTCGCTGAGGTCCACGAGGGCGAGTGCGGTGGCCATTCATCGTTCCGCACGCTGGTCGGGAAAGCCTTCCGGCAAGGTTTCTACTGGCCTACAGCTCTCCAGGATGCTTCCGAGCTGGTTCGGCGCTGCAGGGCGTGCCAGTTCCATGCAAAGCAGATTCACCAGCCAGCTCAGGCTCTCCATACCATTCCCCTGTCATGGCCTTTCGCGGTCTGGGGTTTGGACATTCTGGGTCCATTCCCCCGAGCAGTCGGGGGCTATGCATACCTATATGTCGCTATCGACAAATTCACCAAGTGGCCGGAGGCGGTCTCAGTCATCAAGGTGACTAAAAACACGGCGCTCCAGTTTATCCGCGGCATCACCAGCCGCTTCGGCGTCCCGAACCGGATCATCACCGACAACGGCACCCAGTTCACGAGTGCCTTGTTCGGGGACTATTGCGAAGATCTCGGCATCAAGCTTTGCTTCGCTTCCGTCGCTCATCCTCGGAGTAACGGGCAGGTCGAGCGCGCCAATGCGGAGATTCTGAAGGGCCTCAAAACCCGGACCTATAACGTGCTCGCTAAGCACGGGAAGGGATGGGTAGACGAGCTGCCAGCCGTGCTGTGGGCCAATCGGACTACGCCAAGCCGCGCCACCGGGGAGACTCCTTTCTTCCTCGTCTACGGCGCCGAAGCAGTCCTCCCCTCCGAGCTCACTCTGGGCTCCCCTCGAGTGCATGCATACTCCGAGGGTGAGCAGGAGCATCAAAGGCGCGACGACGTGGACTACCTGGAAGAGCGCCGGCGGCGTGCTGCTGTCCGGGCGGCTCGGTACCAGCAGAGTCTGCGGCGTTATCATCTGCGCCATGTCCGGGCCCGGTCTCTCGAGGTGGGGGACCTAGTTCTCCGACGCATCCAGTCGCGCGAAGGAATGAATAAGTTGTCCCCTGTGTGGGAAGGTCCCTTCACCGTGATCGCGGTCCCCCGGGCAGGTTCTTTCAGGTTGGCGACAGAGGAAGGACAGCCACTCCCGAATCCGTGGAACATCGAGCATCTCCGACGCTTCCACCCGTAGATGGTCGTGCTCGCGGCTCAGGTCAGCAAGGCCGGGGGCTTCTCCCCGCCCGAGCAGTCTGAAGGCTTCGCCCCGTGGGGTAAGTCGCTGTCGCCCAAACCTTGTAAATATTGCACATTAAGTATTTCAATAAGCAATCGCTATGTCAAAATACTTTTTCTGGATTCCGTATGTTTAATCTGTCTGGTGAGGAGCTCGGTTGTGCGAGAAAAAGTTCGCTCTCTCTTTTTCCCCGCTGACAAAAGAATCCCGATCGGTATGCATGCGAGCAGTCGCCGCTGACTTACGTCCGCCATGGTAGGCTGTGGTGTTCGGTGTCGTGACAGGCTCCCGGGCACTACCGAGTTTTGGGGTGCTCCGGGTAATCCCATCGCTCGAGCTGCTCGAGTAGTCCGGAGCTCGGGCCCCCGGAGCGGGCTGTCGGTGCTCGGTCTGGTCTATCATACCCGGGCGCCACCAAACTATAGGACCTCTGGGTTATGCCTCTGCCCGCTCTTGTCCGCCGGTTTGGGTGTTCGAGAGGTCTCGGGTCGAAAACAAGAGTAGTCTATAACAAGTACCGCACTGGCAGAGCGCGCCAGACAAAGAAATCCTATTTTCTCTTTTAAAGTCACAGGCTGGCGATCACAAGCAGCTCGGCCGCGAGGGCTTCAATGCCCCGGTCTTTGGTCGGCCCCAAGGGTCCTCGGGTGGTCCTACCACTTAGGCGTGGGTGGTCGAGATCACCCGACCCTAGGAGCCTCGTGCACCTCCAGGCGCTCGGGCGCCCCGTAAAAAGAATTAAGTTCCCGACACCTGAACTCGGAAGCACATCCCTCCTGGATCGATGGGCCGGAAGGCCGACAGCTGTCCGGTGAGTGGTTATATTCACACAAATCTACCTTCAGTAAATTTATGTTCCCGAGTCATTCTCGGGGGCTCTCGCGCTTTAATCTGTTCGGTGAGGTGGTTTCCTCGCACGCAAAAACCCTGCCGCGTGTCTACTTTTTCCCAGAACGACAGAGCGGTTTGCAGAAAAGAGTAGCGCATGCGATAATGTCTGACCGAAGCCCTTCGTGGTGGTCGTGGTGTTCGGTCCGCTTTTAAGGACCCCGAGCACTACCGAGTCCTCGGGTGCCCTGGGTAATCCTATCGCTCGAGCTACTCGGGTAGTCCGGAGCTCAGGTCTCGGGGGCGGGCTGTCAGTGCTCGGTCTGGCCCGTTTTAAGCCCGGGCACCACCGGACCGCGAGGACTCTTGGTCACATTCTCGCCCGCACGCGTCTCCCTTCTACTAACTGAGTGGTCCGAAAGTAAAAAAGTGTTCATTAGGCATGGCGTGTTCCAAGCGGGATCGATCTATCTCCCGGACAAGGGAGTCTGTGTCTTCATTTCTTAACCTAGGCAATGCGGACTCGCAAGAGCTCGAGGGCTGGCTGCGCCAACGTCAGCAATCAGAACAACTTCGTTTCTCGGGGATGGGAAGGTCGGGAACGGCCCGACTGAGTACTCCCCGGGACTTCCAGGCAGAATACCAGAAGAAACATCAAACACACAGAGAAATTGGAGTTGCGAGCCCAAGGAGAAGCTGCCATTATATTCACAAGACATATACAAGGCGTTTTCTAAGGGTTCACTCCTAATATTTACACCCATTGAGACGGCAAAAGAAAGACAAAGGCTACAAAAGATCTAGTCAGCGGCGGAGGCGTCGGCTGAATCCTCTGAGTCGTCCCCGGGGCTGGCGGCGGCGGCACCTCTCGCATAAAGCCGGCCGCTACCACGGAGGCGGTACTCCGGACCGCTGCCCGGGCGGCCTCTCCCTCAGCCTCGACCACTCCCTCCCGCGCCGGCTCCAGTGGGAAGTTCGGGTCCCTGCTTCGGTAGCAGGCCAGGACGTGCTCGGCCACGGCACATGCCAAGCCACATCCCTCCCGGGCGGCAAGTTCCTGGACTGCCCAAGGCAGGGTCTCGAGGCGCTCGCAGACCTGCTGCAGCCCCAACACTTGTCGTGCGGGGCCGTCGCCCTTCTTGTCGTCGACAAGCCGTCCGAGACCACCCTTCTCCACGGCCCGTCGCATCCGCCGGAGTATGTCCTCCAGCATATGCTCGAGGTTGACCCGCGAGACAAAGGCGGTCTCGAGCTTCTCCTTGGCGGCCCGCAGCTGTGCCTCGAGTCCCTGGTCCCCGGCCGGACCGGAAGAACCGCCAGCTGCGGTGGGGGCGGCAGCCTGCTTCGTCTTGGCCACCATCTCGGACAAGGCGCGTTCGCGCTCGGCCAGTTCCGCCTCGTGCTTCGCATTCCCCTCCGCCCTGGTAGCCACGGCGGCCGCCGCAGCAGCAGCTTCGCCCTCTCGGCGACTCAGTTCGCCTTCTCGGCGATTCAGCTCATTCTCCCGCCGGGCCAACACATCCTCCTGCTGGGCCACCGAATCCTCCCGGGCACCGAGGTCCGACGCCGATAGCTCATTGTCCATTTCCCGGATGGAGACGTCCTCCTCCCAGCGCTTGAATTCTTCTCTGATCTTCCGGAGGTCGTCTTCCCAGCGCTGGAGGTCGGCGCGCGTCTTCTCGGCCGCGCCCTCCCAGCGGGCCAGCTCGGCTTGCCGCTCCTCCGCAGCCTGCTCCCGGGCTGCAACTGCCACCTCCCTCTCCTGCGCCTGCCCCATCCTGGGGAGGGCCTCGGCAGCTTGCTGCCTCGACACCTCGGCCAAGCGGGCGGTGTCTTCTCGTTCCCGCGCGGCTTCTGCCCGCGCGGTCTTCAGAGTTTCTCGTTCCCGCGCGGCTTCCGCGCGGATGTCTTCGAGGAGCTTCTGCTCCCGCGCGGCTACCGCACGGGCCTCCTCCTGGGCGCCCGCCAGCTGCGCCTTCTCCAGTGCCAGGCGGGCGCGCTCGGCCTCGAGCTCCCCCTCCTTGGCGTTCACCACTGCGCCCAGCCGCCCAACCGCTACTTGGACGCCTTCAATGGCGGCCAGGAAAGGATCGGCGGGCTGACCGGGCACCGGTGGGGCCCAGGCTTCTCCGCAGAGTGCCTCCAGGGGGGCCGAGCTCTCCGCAGGGCCTTGCACCGCCATCCGCCCCGGGCTCTGCCTGCCCGGGGTAGGCTCCGCCGGAGCCAAGGTCTCGGACGGCGGCCGCATTCCCGCATCGGCCGCCCTGTCCACCGGCCCCGGCAGAACATCCGCCTCCACCGTTATCCGCCCCGGGCTCTCCGCGCCCGGGGTAGGTTCCGCCGGCGCCCTTCTCTTGGCCGCCGCCTCCGCCTCTCTCCCAGAGGCCGCCATGTCAATTGGCGCCTCCGCCGTTCCTGTGCTGGCCTCCGTCGGCGCAGCGGGCGGGCTCGGCTCTGGCCCCGGCGCCTGTTCTCTCTCCGTCGCAGCAGCGCCTGCGGCCGGCCTACGGGAGACAAGTGAAAATTGTCAAAACTTAGTTCGGGCCGGAAATGCCCATAGAAAAGCAAGAAAGAAGACTCACCGATACCGCCATTTGGCCGCTGGGAGCCTGATGTCCGGGTCCGGCGCCGTCGGTCCGGACCCCGGGCTCGGCTGAGCCGCTGCGCGGGCCACGGGCGCCGTCGTGCGGGCCTCGGGTGCCGCCGCACGGGTCTCGGTCTCCGCCGTGCGGGTCACGGGCGCCGATGCAGGCCCCATCCGCACCAGGCGCGGCTCCAGCACCGGAAATGCCGCCGCCGTCGTCGGCGACGGCGGAGAGTCCGGCACTAGGATCAAGGCCCGGGGACGCTTTCCCCGGTCTCCCGACGCCAACTCCTCAACAACTTCAGTGGCGCCCTCCTCTCTGGCACGGCGGCTGCCGCCTGCGGCGACCCCTTCGCCAGCCTGCGCCGAACTGCCAGCAACCTCATCGCCAAGTAGTTCCTCCAGCCCGGGGAGTTCGGAGGCCTCAGGACTCCGGCTTCTTGGCCGGTCCACGGGCCCCTGAGCATCGAACTCCGGCAGCCCCGCCATAATGGCCACCCGGTTGGGGTTGGCACAGAGTGCCATCTCCGGCCACGGGAGCTCCGTCCGGCTCATGTCCTCCGTTCCGGTGATCACTCGGGTCATCCCCCGCAGCTCTGCCTGCCCCAGATCCCAGCTCGCGCCAATCTGGGTCCTGGTGATGTCCTCCGGCCCGGTGTAGAACCAGCTTGGCCGGGCCCGCTCTCGCAAGGGCGCCAACCGGCGGCGCAGAAAGTCCACAACCACCACGACTGAGGTTAGCCCGCCCTCGCGCAGTTCCAGGATGCGCTCCAGCACCGGCTTCAGTCTCGCATCTTCTGGTGGCGGCGCCTCCCACGTCGATCGCCGAGGTTCCGCCGCCTTCTCTGGCAATTCGAGGCGCTCGTGGGGGTCGATGTCGACGAAGAACCAGTCCCGTCGCCATTCCTCCCACTTGCCGTCGCCATTCCTCCCCCAGGCCTTCCCGGAGCCGAAGGTTGCAGCACCCCGCGACGTCCGCCGTGGAGTGCCCCCTCTTCTTCCCCACCGGCCGAAGGACGAAGAAGTGGCGAAGCAGCGTCGCCGACGGCATCACCCCCACGAATATTTCGCAGAGATGCGCGAAGACCGCCAACGCCACGACGGAGTTGGGGCTTAGGTGCACCATTTGAATGCCGTACGTCTCCAGCACTTGCAGAAAGAAGGCGGAGAACGGCGGCACTAGCCCCGCCGCCACGAAAGAGGTGAAGAGGACGGTCCGCCCAGGGACGGTCGTCGCCGGCGTCAGAGTCGCCGGCCTCACCACCACGGCACCTTCCTGACCCTCCGGTACCAGCAGCTTCCTAATCTTATCTGCCGCCTCCTCGTTCCTCAGGCGAGACTCCGGCAAGATGCTGTCCGAAGTCTTGTCCCGGCGACCTCCTCCAACCCTCGTCATCTCGTCAGGATGGAGGGTGTTTTTGGTGGTGAAGAGAGAGAGAAAGGAGAACGCTCCGGTCGCCTGGGAGTTTCCTGAGGGCTTCAGAAGCACAAAGAAGGCAGGAGCGCAAGTGCAAGAGAGCGTAAAAAGGGGAACGGACTGATCCATTCCCCCTTTTATATCTCAAAATTCAAAAACTGCCGCCCGAACAGTTCGCTCGGCGAAGCGTCGCCTCGATCGACGCCACTGCCAGGCGAATCTCCCGCCGATCGTGCGATGTCAGCGGCTGCCAGGCGTATTTTCCTCGATCTGCGCAGCGACCGCGCGTGCCGCCCGTATGGTCATCATACCCTTCGGAAGTTGTGTGGACACACGTCCACTCATTTTCCCGTTGGGGCGTACTTGAGGTTTAAGTCCGCAAGGGCCACCTCTCGAAAGCTTGCCACATGGCGTCCGCGCCGGCCTCGGCCTCGGTCGCGACGAAGGGCCCATTCGCAGTCTCCGTCCCATCGGCTACCAACGGGCCCGGGGGCTACTGTCGGTGTATTCAGAACCAGGGGTCCCTAAGTCCCGAGACCAGGCCGGCCATCCGCCACATGTCACCACCCTGCAAGGTAAGAAGAAGCTAAGTCCTGGGAGAAGGTGCTCGGGGCCGCCGCCTCTGGTTCCCGAGCACCCTAGTTCCCCGATGATCCGCAGAGCCCAAATACCAAGAAGGAAGTGCTCGGGAGAGAGTGCTCGGGGCTGCACGTGGCAGCCCCCGAGGACTCGGTGCCCCGAAGGTCCCACCGAAATGCTCGGGAGAGAGTGCTCGGGGCTGCACGTGGCAGCCCCCGAGGACTCGGTGCCCCGAAGGTCCCACCGAAGTGCTCGGGAGAGAGTGCTCGGGGCTGCACGTGGCAGCCCCCGAGGACTCGGTGCCCCGAAGGTCCCACCGAAGTGCTCGGGAGAGAGTGCTCGAGGCTGCACGTGGCAGCCCCCGAGGACTCGGTTCCCCGAAGGTCTCACTCAAGTGCTCGGGGGAGAGTGCTCGGGGCTGCACGTGGCAGCCCCCGAGGACTCGGTTCCCCGAAGGTTCGCGCAAGATCATTCGACGACCCGAAGGGTCCCGTCGTCAGGGTGTCATCCAGTCAAAGGCCCAATGCCGCATTTAATAGGCACGCGCGGCCTGACATCCTGACATCCTGACATCCTGACATTCTCAGCTGCCCACGCCCCAGTGTCAGACCCTGCCATGAACTGGCAGGGGGGGGGGGGCGTGGGTCCATTAAATGCACGGGTCCCGCCCCGTTTCATCCGGGTGCCTCGGGATAACGTTGCCAGAATCGAAGCGCTCCGCCTGCCACCCTGCCATGGCGGAAGAACAAGACAGGGTGGGCGCACCGGACACCTCTGAGGCTGTCCGGCGGGCCCCCTTTATGGCGCCCGAGGGCTTCCACAGTGGCGGGTGGTCGAATGCGCGCCGCATTTCTCCACCGCCCCTGTCACTTCGTCAAGACGAAATGATTACGCCTTTCTCCGTGGCATCTTGGCATTCGCATCCCCTCTTTCCCATTCAGGATATGTTGAGGTTGGCGCGTCTATAAAAGGAAAGGATGGAGAACACTAAAGGACAATCCCCCCCGACGAACTAGACCGAAGAGAGACCAGAAGTGTGTGAAGAAGAGGACGCAGACGCTTGAACCAGCTCAAGCCAAGCTAGAACACGAGAGTCTCAAGCTCTTTGTAAACGGCTCTCCCCTAGGAACCAGATACATCCTTGAAGAATTCCCTTTAAGGATAAATATAGCGCTCACACAGGAGTAGGGTGTTACGCCTCCGTGCGGCCCGAACCTGTCTAAACCCCGGTGCACCCATTTTTCTCGCATTAGTGCGATCATCTCCCACCAGCCATCGCATTTGTTTCCGTTCCCGCTTATTTCCCAAACAAGCTTTTCCAGGATCATCCCCCCGGTCGAATCTCTAAAAAGGGGTCTCTCGGGATCCCTGCGACAGGAGTTCACCCTCCGACATATCCAGACTGAATTTGGTTGTATTGTCTTACCCGACAAGACAGACGACTCACTATCGACTACGACTAGAACTCGATGGAGCGTCAAGACCCCTATATAACGCGGGGACCCAGACACCCGAGGGAACTCAACTCGCAATACAACAGATCAGCACATATGCAACACAACGCAAGTACCAAGACTATAGTCATTGGAGATACTTAGCGATTTCAATTATAGACTAGATTAGATGCGATCTACTCCATTATAATAGGACTAGTCACCTCACAAGACATGGGATATTACTCCACCTCGAGGGGTCCAAACTTATATATATCGTGTGTCTTTTTCTTGCTCGATCTCTGATATCGAAGGTACCCCTGTGTAATTATGGACATATTATCAGGAACTAATTTTCAATAATTTTTTTATGTGATGATCATTTATCTTGATTTAAGTTTTAGAAATAGAGTGGCGGAAGAAAAGAGAGCACGCTACCATTAATCTTTAATCAGCTAATTGATTGTGATTTTCCATAATATAGGAGAGGGGAAGAGGCAGAGATCAACTTTGATTTTAAACTGTTTGATTGTGTAAGATGTATGGTGAAAATTGTTTGGATCTATCATAACTCATCTATTTTATAATTTAACATAATATAATGCTGGGAGTAGTACAACTATAAGCCTTCTTAATCAAAATCACCAACGACCACGGGTGATTGATATGTTCCACCTACTTATCTTTTTTATAATAAAATTTTATTGACCCTAATCGTTACATCCAATTCACCTACATACCTAACTAACCAACTTAATTTAGTGGAGATGACTAGACGAGGACGACGGGTGTGGCCGGCAGCTCCTTCCCGTCGAGGAAGTGGGCGAAGAGCTGGCTGGCCTGCACGGGCGTGATCATGGGCACCATGTGGCCGGCGCCGCGGACGGTGACAAAGGTGAGGCCGTCGTAGACCACCGTGTAGCCGCCCACCTGGTCGCTCGTGAACCACTCCCTCCACGACTTCACCGTTGGCAGGTTCAGCTTCTGCAGCGCGTAGCGCGTCGAGGTCACCGGCACCCGGTCATCGGTGTCGCCGCTGAAGACCCAGACGCGGAGGCCGGCGTCGACGAGCTTCTTGATGGCCGGCAGCGTGGACGCCGGCGCGTCGGCCCAGTTGTTGAGCGCGTCGCTGCAGGGCGCCCACTTGTAGGGGATGCCTGTCACGTTGGCGTGCAGAGCCTCCTGCACGTCGGCGCGGTTCAGGTAGTCGATCACGTGGTGGTCGGCGCAGGGGTCGTACGTGTTGTACGGCAGGCCGCGGTGCACCTTCTGCGAATTCCACGTGCATGGTCAACGTCATGACAGAGATCTAGAGAGAGAGAGAGCGAATGAATTGAAGCTGATGGGTCAACGACGCACAGCTAGAGGGGTGCCCGCGAGCTTGAAGAAGCGACGGCGGGCGGTGGAGTTGTCCACGGCATCGGTGCAGGCCGGGGTGTAGAGGCTGTAGAGGTCGATGTCTCGCATCGCGGCGAAGAAGTCGTTCCAGGCGAGGTTGCACTCTTGGCTCTCCTCTCCGTCGTCGGCGAAGGTGCACTCCTTCTTGATGGCGCCGTACACCTCGTCCGACACCACCGCGTGGTTCCACGCGTACTCCGCCAGGCCGCGGTCGTCGGAGCTCGCGTCGATCGCAGCGTTACCGATCTGCATGCATGCAATAATCATGCATATGCATGCTACTTACTCTAATTAACTAATCGGATGAGTACGTAATCGATTGCAAATATAATTAGCACGAATATAATATGAAGTAATTAATGAAGACGATCGACCATGATGCCCTTGAGGTTGATGCGGTCTCTCTTGTGCGCCGGCTTAAGCTTGTCGTTCTCCTCCAGGATCTTCTCCGCCAGCTGCGGAACGTAGTGCCCTGCGCATGTATCCATTCGACATCGATCCATCATATCATATCCGTCACAAATAATATATATAATCATAATCATGCATGCATTCAGATCTGATCGATCCCTTAAGCTTCTTCATTCGAGAATTAAGATGATCGATAGGGTAGTGCATGTACTGTACAGTACGTACGTACCAGCGTAGCTCTCCCCGGCAACGTAAAAGTCGTGGCCCTTGAACTGTGGGAACCTCTTGAACCAGTTCACTAGGAACGCATGAGCGTCGTGGGCTTCGATCGATCAATCATTATACATATACATTCATCCATCCATTCAAAAGCGACACAAGATATATAACTCGTGAGATCAAGGTTAGCCAGAGGTTAAGGTTAATCATCTCATCTGGGAGAATATAATATATGATGCATGCATGCATGCATACCAGTGAGCGCATCGCCAAAATTACTGAGATCCTCGGTGGTGTTGGTGTAAGAGAATCCAACACCAGCAGGGGACTCCAAGAACAACAGGTTCGCGTCTGTTAATTCAAAAGTTGGTTATATTGGTCGCATGCAGATTAACAATAATAATTATTATTACTGTACGTATATACCTTTGTTCCAGGAGTTGGGGTTGAGCCTGATCTCGGGCTCTCCCTTCTGGATCAACAAGGGACCAAGCTCCTCCACCGCTCCGTATCCAACCGACGAGCATCCCGGTCCTGACAACAGATCCATCATCAGATATATAAATATCGATTACATGCATGCATGGAAGTGGAACTACTGCATATGCATGCATACGGATCGATCTATTCTTCGACTCTTTTAATTTCGATCAGCGCCGGCCGGCGGTCAAATCGATCGATCAAATTAAGATACTACTACTGGGCACTGGCTAGATGCATGTCCGCATGAATATATACTAGCTAGTACCTCCGTTGAGCCACAGGACGAGGGGCTTGTTCTGGACGTCGTGCGTTGCCTCGAAGAACCAGTAGAAGAGCGCGCGGCCGTGCGACTCGTTCACCGTCACGTACCCCGCGAACTGCCGGAACCCAACCTCCGACGGCTGACCCGGCAGCGCCTCCACCAGGTCATCCTGCTGCCGGTCGAACAACTTCTCGTACCGGTTGCCCTGGTGCAGCCTAGCCGCCGCCGGTGTCGACGCCACCAGGACGAAGAGCAGGCCGAGTACTACAGGCCACGACATGATCGAGCGATTATGCATGTATGTTGCAGCGAGCTCTAGCAGCTAAGATCGATCGATCAGACTTGGCCGAGATTAATTGACAGATCGAGGATGACCCATCCGTTCCTTTTATATATAGTTGTCGATGTATGCATGCTTCGGGCCTAGCTTAGCTAGCTTCAACTATATTATATTGTAACCGACAATGGATTACGTACAACAGATAGATCACAGCATGCAGAGAGAGTTTAATTTGTTAAGATTGATTACAACGACAGGACTAAGCTAGCTAGGAGATATATACACGTACGTACATTTAATTTCTTGTCTGCAGTATGCATGTACCTTAGCTTACTTCTACCGTGTGTATATATATAGGACAAGGAACATATATATCCTAACGACGTACGTACGTGATGATTCTATTCTTCAACAGTTATATAATCCGGCCTCCATAATAATCTCAACTCACTGCAACTAGCTAGATTGAGAAGTCAAAATCAACAACCTTGTAGCCCAAGAGATCGATGAATTTGATTTTTCTAGCTAGATCTTTGCCGGCTTCCTTCTCTCCAAGGAAATGCATGCAAGTCCATTATATTTCAATATGCTTGGTACGATCGTGTAATGTGGATTTGCTGACAAGTAGGTTATGCCCAGTTGTCATCTAAGGAAGTGCGAGGCAACTTATCTTACAAAATTCTAATATCATCGAAAAAATTGTTTGGAGCGCGCACGATTTAGGAAGTCGTGGCGCGCTTGGACATTGTGGTGACTCGCACGCATAAGTTTCCAAGTTGGAGCGCGCGGCCTACGGGTTGCGGGGGCGCGGGGAGGCTCAGGTGGGGCTAGGGTGAGACTCAAGGGAGACAAAAATTATATTGGAATTTTTGTTCAAAAATTTATGCTGATATTTTTTTGTTGAAAAAAGTTTATACTGAAAAATTTTTCTCGATAATTTTTTTTAAAAAAAATTCTCAAAATTTTTTTCTCAAAAAGTTTTTGTTATAAATTTTGTGGATAAGTTTTGTTACAAGTTTTATGGATAAATTTTGTGGATATTTTTTTATAAATTTTATCGATAAGTTTTTGTTACCAGTTTTATGAACAAATTTTTATTATGAGTTTTATGAATAAGTTTGAAGTTGAACTTTTTCTCAAAGGTAAAGGAGCCTTGCCCTGCGGCCTGCCCCACGCGCCCGTGGGCCTCGCGTAGTCAGTCAGTCCTTGCCTATGGTGGCGTAGAGCTCGTCGGAGATGATGCTGGCGCGTAGTCAGTCCATCACCATGCCGCGGCCGTTCCCGATCTAATCTAACTAATCAAGTGGAGCAGGAGCACGCTGCGCAGCAGCACAAATTACAAACATCTCATCTTTTTCTATAGAACAAGGTAAAAAGGGAAAGGAGAGATTCATCATACACTGAAAAAGGGACAGCCATCGATCGCTCCCATGGCACTGAAAATCGAGTGAGAGTAATGTGCTCTACAGTTTTACCACATGAATGAGCAATTCCGATACAAGAGTTAGATGCCATCGCTCTGGAAACCAGCATTGGCACAGCAAATATGCTCAGCCACTGACACCGGTTTCGGTCTTTCAGTCCAACGCGGTTTTGGTCTTCCGAGTGAAGGACTCATGGTTGAAGCTCCAATTTGAACTCGGCCACATAGGGATCCCATTCTCCTCATCCGCAAAGTTTGGCGCGCTTGGCGACTTCCGCACGGATTTGAACCCGTTAAGAAATGGAATACTGCTTTTCTGATTGCTTGTATCCATGCTTAGACGGATACTGGAGATTGGCCTCGGCAACAAACTCTTGATCGCCTTAACTGGGTCTGCCAGGAAACCATCCTGGGTATCGGTTGTATTGCATAGACCATCTGCTTCCACTTTCTGTCGCCGGCGCATAGAACCATCTTGCTTTGGTTTGTTTGCCCCATTCATTGCTGAAAAACCATTTACTGGGTCTTGGTAGTCCCAGCTTCTGTCACCACTCTGTGCAGAGGAATTGAGCATGCCAATACTTTGGAAGCTGCCCTTAGGGTACACAGACATTTCAGTGCTGCAATCCATGGTATTCCCTTTCTGAGATGTTAGGCCATAGTATCTCTGCAAGGTATTCATTGCAGGTGACGTCCCCTGCTGACCAGGCTTGGATGAATCAGTAACTTCTCTGCCTTGCTGATGGTTTGGAGCCCATGCTCTGTGGAAATCATAGTCTAGATAATAAGTTCAAAATGTACACATGTATCACTTCAACAACTGAGAAATACCATGGAGATTTCATAACAAATATTTCCGCACTTATGTATTTTTTTCAGAGGATTATCGCATTTATGTATTATCTACTGACAAAATGGTCAAAACGAGCAGTTGTAATGTCATGATAGGGCGCCAATTTAGCAATGGTGGATAAACCGTGTGAGTATGACAACCATCTTGAGTAGGTTAGGTAAATGAGTCAGTTTTATATGTTAACGGTCTGATAATTAAACGTTGGCACTGAAAAAAAAAAATAGTTGTGCTTTCTCTGCAACTGATTAAAAACTAACAAAACTTAAATTAACATGGAATACAAAATAATCGGAAACACAAGAATGGGGAGATATACCTACCTTTTGATTCTTTGACCAGAACCATTCAACCTCACAGAGGATGGCATGGGCCTTCCTGGTAGAGGTATGAGCAAGGTTTTGTGTGCAAACATCTGGCTGTCACTGACCAAACTATTTGCCCTCTTAATGTCAGATATCTACAAGGAAAAACGTAACTCTTAATTCAGCAACTCAAAGGCTCATAAGTTCAGATATCTAGAAATAGATGAGGCTTCTGCAAACAAAAGTAAGATATAACACTCTAATTAAGTAAGCTGCCCAAAAAATACAGAAGGCAGATATTTGATGTCACTGCTCTCACCAACTCTCTGGGAAACATGGATTTGTGACGTAACAAGTCAAAATTGTGCACCACATAATTATTATATCACCATAACACTATGACGGATTGACGAATATGGTTCGTTCAGCATCTAGAGGACCCTAAAACGGATGGTGCAAAGATCATGCATTCTGACGGATCATAAGAGGGGAATTACTTAGCTACGAACTGTACAAAATATGGGTAAAATCTGGATCTTGCCAGTTCATCAGTCGTCATAGAAGAAGTGTACACAAAACACCATTCCCAGCGATGGAAATCTTTTTCAGAAATCGTTGCTTGCATTTCTTACCACACAACCAAGTTTTTCCACACAGCATAAGCTCTACCATGTGCCGCTTCCATTTCTGATTACCCAGCAACCAAGCCACATCAGGCAGAGAAGGAGAAGAGAGGCGTTGGATTACCTCGACGCCGTACTTGATGGCGATGCCGGCGAGCGTGTCCATCCTGGAGACATCGTGCTCCAGGTAGTCGTCGTCAGCCGGGCAGCACGACGAGGGCGGGGACGACGGAGGCGTCCTCTCCGGCGATAGCAAGGCGCCGCGGAGGGCGTCGTACTTGTCGGTCAGAGGGTGAGAGATTCCCATGCCGATGAAAACTCCACCAGTGAGCAGTGCGGCAGTGCCTCCCCGCGAAGGGTCCGGAAGCCTTGTTACTTGATGGCGATTTGGCGCCCAATATCGCGCTCGATCGGCAGATCTCACGCAGGCTCCCGCGGGAATCCGGGAAATGCGTGTGTTGCGGGTGGGGAGACGCGGTCGGTGGAGGAAGAAGAGGAGGAGAAAAGGCGTGTCTTTTCCTTTCTTGTGTTGGGAGGGAGCCAAAATGAATGGAAGGCACACACACACTCGCAGAGATCTATAGAGAGAGAGAGAGGAGCAACAAAAAATTTATTCGTCAAAACTCAAAAATAGCCAACATCATGTATTAGGATTCGTGCGCAAAATGTAGACAAAAAATGGTTTGCAATGATAAAGAGTATATTAATTCACACTAAGATTCTTCCTCTTGAAATTAGAATAACAAATTAAGCTAAAAATATATATTTCGGAAGTGCGTTTATTCATGTCGACACAAACTGGTGGTCACAAGGCATCATCTTTGACCAACTGGAGTATTATACTGACAAAGGAAAGGCACTGACACGCTCTTCATGTATCTTTGACCAAATAAACTCTTGATTCCGTCTCACAACTCGTGGTCAGTCAAACTTGGCTCGCTTGTTCATGCATCTGGTTAATAGAAGAATAACAAGGCAAAACCAACAAAAATATGTCGTTTTGCACATGATCGAGCAGCTTCCTGGCAGTGGCGGAGCTGGAACTGAAATTAAAGAGAATCGGTAAAGCTAAATAGTTCCAACTAGATTATAGGGAGATCTAATCAATAAAATATTAAAAAATATTAGAGGTAGGATCTAAAATACACTATAAAATATAAAAAATTTGTTAGATCACAATTCACTCTGCCCACAACAATGCTCCGCTCGTGCTTTCAGGAATGCTCATCCCAAGTTCTCTTAATTACCTGGCCTCATCATGCAATGCTCTATAATTAGCCATGCAATTATAAAAGGTAAAAGTATAAGTGATAGAGCAGTGTACGTACTTTGCTTGTTGTTTGCCAAAGAATCCTCATATCCTTTTCTAAACCAAAAGATGGTGCTTTCTTTCCATCAAGGTTTGGCACACTGCAGAATTATCAATTGAGCACGCTGCTTTATCATACTACTACATGTCTCCATCACCTTCCTTCTCTTTTGGTTTCTTTCATGACAAATAAATCATGGCGCTTAAGCACACTAATTATCCTCCCGCCGACCAGTAGATATTACCCGTTTCTACAAATCACCGGCTATATTTTCGTTTGGGACGCCTCACCAATTTCAGGGGAATTCAGATATGGCCCCACGGATACAATTTCAGTCCAAATTCCCCCTAATTAACATGTCTTCTATTGGGTGGTATTTTCGTTTGGTACTCTGCCACTATCTCGACCAGAACTGAAAATGACAGATTTGTTTGGTTAGGTGCATTGTCAAACACTCTCAAACCTATTCTGTTTCAGATCTATCGAACCATTCATCGGATTCCTGCCTAATCATCAGCGACGGCAATAATATTAATAGTTCATTATTATTAGAAGAAAAACATATTACAGCTAAAACTATCTCCAAAGATTTCCCTTTGGGTTCAGATTCACTTCACGACAGGATTTTTGTTTTTTCAACGCTTTAACGGTTTTTCTTCACAGTTTTCATCACGAAAGAATTTTAAAGGTCATTCCTTCCATGACAGAATTCTCTCTCCTTTTATTTCACAATTTTTTTCGAAAAAAAACTGTTGCAGATGAGAAAAAACAAAAGGAATGTAAATGAGAAAAAAATTAAATAAAGATAATATGGTTGAAGATGGTTTAAGCGAGCTCCAGCCAGACAGTTAGTTATCGTCATTGGGGTGAGCCAAATTAAAAATAAAAATAAAAAAAATGGAGATGCGGGGTATCGATCCCCGTACCTCTCGCATGCTAAGCGAGCGCTCTACCATCTGAGCTACATCCCCCTTTGATGCAGCGTATTCGTTTTACAGATTAAATTACAGTAGAATCGAGAGCGGTGATCTGGCGGGCCCTGCACTGGCAAAGTGGCAAGGCCAGGATAAGAGGACGGAACGCCCAGCCACAGGCAGGGCAGCAGCAACCGGCGCCTTGCCTCGCCGCGGCCACGTCTCCGCTCCCATGGCCACCAACTCCACAGCCGCCGCCTCGCTCCATCTCCTCCTCCCGACCTCCCGCCGTCGCCGCCTCCTCGCCCCCCGTGCCTCCCACTCCCCGGCTGACTCCGCACCGCCCACCGTCGACCGCCGCCGCTTCATTGCCCACACTGCCGCTGCGGCTGCCGTCGCGCCTCTCGTGCTACCCCACTGGGCTCCCGCGGCGCGCGCGGACGATACGCCGGCGCTTTCCGAGTGGGAGCGCGTCTACCTGCCCATCGACCCCGGCGTCGTCCTCCTCGACATCGCCTTCGTCCCCGACGACCCCTCCCACGGTACGCACGCCGCCACCTTCGAGCAACGCACCGCCGTTGCCTTCATGCCTTGCATACTACACTAGTGTCCTACTAATCTAGATGCATGAAACGACAATGCAGATGCACTGCCGTTTGTTACTCAGTGTCAGTCCAACCCACTGCATGCATTGCTTCCTTCCTGTATTGCTATTTACTTGCTAGTCTCTTGAGGCTCCGCAGAACAAGCCATAGTGTTAGAAAATTGTAGTCTGATCGAGAAAAAAATCATCTTTTTTGCTGCTCTGCCTATTTAACTTATTAATTGTGCCTTAAAAAAGAAAATTGCTGAGGTTAGCACTTGGCACTCTTGGGGGAAACTTCTATGACAAGCAATAGAGTTGAGACGTCGAGTACAAGATTACAGCATTATCTGCTTGCTATAGTTGTATTGCTATTCCTGTAGTCCCATCTTATCATATGCCCATACAGAAGCTCCGTTCGATGGTGCAACCATAGATTCTAAGCAATGCATAACTGGCTAGCTTTATTTTGTGAGGACCTTAACTTCTTCATGTTTAAGTCCTGGTTATGACGATACCTGTGTGTAGTACAGTTTGAAATTCGAGGGGACTTCATTCTCTAAGTTGAGATAGTAATAGTTCTCCAATGATCACATGTGCATTGGCACTAATATGACTGACACAGGGCTCATGCATGCATCTATTCAGGTTTTCTCCTTGGGACAAGACAGACGATATTGGAGACAAAAGACGGAGGAAACACCTGGTTCCCTCGTTCTATTCCTTCCGCGGAGGATGAAGATTTCAACTACAGGTTCAATTCAGTAAGCTTCCAGGGCAAAGAAGGATGGATTATTGGGAAGCCTGCAATTTTGTTGCACACTTCAGATGCTGGAGAGAGCTGGGAAAGAATACCTTTGAGTGCCCAACTTCCTGGGAACATGGTACTTTCGCTCGCATATAAGAGTTTCCATGTTTGCATCCAAAAGTTAGGAAGAGAAAGCCTTAAAGTGCTCGTTGCTGTGACGCTGTAGGTTTACATAAAAGCTACCGGCGAGCAGAGCGCGGAGATGGTTACAGATGAGGGAGCAATCTATGTTACTTCCAACCGTGGCTACAACTGGAAGGCTGCCGTGCAAGAGACTGTTTCGGCTACTCTCAACAGGTAGAAACAAGTAAAGCAAAATTGTTCATTTGTTGCCGACACTCTGAAGTAGAGTTCTCTTAGAAATGTTTGTATCCTTTGACACAGCACATTCTGCTAGATCCGCATCAAACTTATTAGTGTATGTGCGTCATGCTCATTTGCTTAAAACTGTGTGAACCATGATTGTGTCTCGTTGAGTGTATAAAATAGTTGAAGCCCCCTCTTGGCTATCGAACTCAAAAAGCGGTAAAAGGTTATGACACATGAAGCGTGACTAGATGATCGAGTCATAACATTATTTGCTCCACTTTTTCTTCTTTTTGTTTGTGATGCAGAACAGTTTCAAGTGGCATTAGCGGTGCAAGTTACTACACTGGGACTTTCAACACGGTGAACCGCTCACCTGATGGCCGCTACGTTGCTGTATCCAGCCGAGGGAACTTCTATTTGACCTGGGAGCCTGGGCAGGTTCGATCGCTTAAGGCTCCATAAGCTACTTGATATCACTGTATCCTTTCGTTGGCGGGTTCTCAAGTGTACACATCTGTGCTTGCAGCCATATTGGCAACCACACAACAGGGCGGTGGCACGGAGAATTCAGAATATGGGATGGAGAGCAGATGGTGGGCTTTGGCTTCTGGTGCGCGGCGGTGGACTCTTCCTCAGCAAAGGAACTGGGGTAAGCGTGTGCATTACTTGAAGACATCCTTTTTATTATTATCATCTTGTCATCGCTTGCAAAATGGGGGAAGCTAGCATCATCTTTTTTTTTATCATGTCATCACTAGAATAGAAACAACATTTGATTGGTTGTCCTTTTATGTTTCTTGAACATCATCATTTCACTCACGTTACAATTATTGGTTTCCATCTCTATCTAGATAACTGAGGACTTTGAGGAGGTGCAAGTGCAGAGTCGCGGGTTTGGGATTCTTGACGTCGGCTATCGCTCACAGGTAATATTGCAACTACTATATTTGCCTTGCCTGGGTCAATTAGGTGCAATGCGCTCGCTGTTGGTGCACGATGAGATTTGTCGGATCCCTCCTTCTCCTTCGTGTCACTTATACAACTCATACCAATCTTAAAATTAGTAGCTGATACGTATATATTTTCAAAAAAATAAACATCACAGACATATATCAATTAAAGTACGATATTATAATACAATATATAGTTCATTACAATAAAGATTCGTATGCATAATTAAATAAAGCCTCACAATACAACGCAGACAATGCAGAAACGATCCAAGTACATACAGCTCGAGTATGAACAAAACTTAACTTTTCTATTTTTCATTTTCACCTTCAACGAAGTTAGTCTCTGAATCATTTGAATCCACATATAGTAAGAGTGAGTATATAAAGTACTCAACAAGTCTTACTTCAAGGGAAGACATTAGATACATAAAGGTAGATCAAGGATAAGGCTATAAAATCTTTATGTTTTACAGAAAACTGATTTTCGATGCAAATTTTAATTTGCAAAGACTATCTTAAAATATTTTTGAGGGAAACAATGACTCTACGGGTTGTGTTTGAAAATATAGGATTAACATGATCAACGGTGTAGGACTTGACTTCGTTGAAGTCCTCATCTGCTCCTTCTTCAAACTTCGGATCCTTTTGGTCTTCCTCGAACGCGCATTCCTCTAACAAACGTAACAAATAGCAAAAGCACACACAACAAATCAATCAAATAATTATATTAAAACTAATTAAATCACAAAAATTATGAAATTGATATGATTGGGTAGATCTCGAATTTAGATGAATATCGGTGGAAGAATCGTCGAAAACAGAGTTAGGACGGAGGAGAAGCGGATTTTAGAAGTTTTATCGAGAGAGAAAATCATAAAAAGAAATAGAGCATAATATTCTTCAAATATTTCGATTTGGACTTGGCTCGGCTTTGGAGGCGGCTCGGCTCGGCTAAAGGACAGGCTCACCTGTCAGTAAGGGGGGAGAGAATAAGGGAGAGGGAGAGGTGATCGGCTCAGGCGGATCGAGAAGAGAGAGAGAGAGGTGGAGGGAGAGAGGGAGGAGGCGATGAGGGGGCGGTAGGCGATGGCGGCGCGTCGGCGACGGAGGGCTCCGACGAGCGGCAAGGCAGGACGGTGACGACTGAATCCGACCCGGGCGGGGGCGAATCTGGTCGGCGACCGCGAGGGCGGTGGTCGGCAACGGCAAGAAGGCGGCGGCGGCGACGGTGACAACGGGAAGGTGGCTAAGATATGGCTCTCGGGTGCGAAGGGAGAGAGAAAGGGGAAGAGCGGTGGAGCTCACCGGCGGTGAGTTCCGGTGTGATGATAGCGGAGGTGCTTAGCTCGGGTGGAGGGGAGAGAGGCGGTGTTGTGCGAAAGGAGGAGGAAGAGGACATTGTTCCTCTTATAGGCGGCGATGGCATGAGCACGATAACGGTGCGGGACGCGAAGTGAGGTATGGGACTCGAGGGAGCGGCGCTAGGCGCGAGGCGGCATGGGGCGTGAGGATGGCTGCAACATGTGGCGACGAGATAGGCGATGTGGCGCAGAGCAAAGCCCTAGTGTACGAGACGGCGAGCGATGCTGGGTCACGGGGATAAAATAGAGAGAGATAGAGTTTTTTTTTCCTATGGGAGAATACGGGTGTGACAAGATTGAACAGCTGCTGTGATGTGCTGTGATCCGATCCGATCCAATCCAATCCAAATGATCGATCCATCCCCAGGATGAGGCGTGGGCAGCTGGCGGGAGCGGTGTGTTGCTCAAGACAAGGAACGGAGGGAAGAGCTGGGTGCGCGACAAGGCTGCAGATAACATCCCCGGGAATCTCTACTCGGTCAAGTAATCCTTCTTCTCTTCGCACGTACTGATCACTTACAGCTGCCGGTTTGTTTCTCTGAAACATGTACTGTGGTTTATTTTGCTGTTGGTGTATGCAGATTCCTTGATGACAGCAAAGGATTCGTGCTCGGGAACGACGGCGTCTTGCTTCGATTCGTTGGCTAGATGATTTGTTGGCTAGATTTGTTTCAATTCGTAGCCCTTTTTGTACGTAATATGAAGATGGATACAGTTGATTGATTATACATACATACATACACGGCATCTGCTGTAAAAGGTTATCTGCTGATTGTGTTTGCATTCTTCCCTTAAATAGAGTAAAGGTCTGTTTGGAACTCCAAAATCATCTATGTATGAATGAATCATTATCACTAAATATCACCTGATCCTCTCGTGTTCCAAACGGTGCCTCGGCCTGCTAAAGCATGCTGGAACAGTGCAATTATATTGGTGCTACGAAAAGATTGATATCACAACAGTTTTGTGGTAAACACAGGAGAAAAATGATTTTTTGCCACTCGAAACAAAAGATGGTCATTTCGGGTGGCCAAATCACGGGAAAGGAAATGTAATGGATTTAAAAAGGCCAAAATGGCATAATATCGAAGTGACATTCTTTTGAGTGGCATTTTAGCGTGTCCAACCTTCAGAGTGACAAATCGTCCAAGTCATTTGTTTCGAGTGACAAATCGTCCAAGCCTTGGACTAACAGGCAACTCCAAGGGAACACGAATTCCTTCAGGAAGGAATTGCGTGATTGCATTGCATATAAATAAAACAGCACTGTATGATTTAAACATGAATTTGTAACGATAAGATGTAAGCAGGATTTTAGAAAGAAAGAAAATGGAGGATTTTCTTTTTCTTTTTTTAAGGACTACAGTGGAAAAGTCCCCACTGTTATATTTTATTAACTAGCAACCACGTATATGTTACATATCCGCAGAATCAATAATATTATGATGGAGCGGTGGAGCCAAAAAAAATTAACAGAAAAAATAATTGAAAACAAAAGCTAACGATGCATCCATAAAACTTCTCGACTTAATATAGCAAAAACATGTCCATATTTGCACAAGGGAAATGGCACAGAAAGGAAAGGAAATGGCAGAATGCTGATTCTAGTTATTGGATATAGATAGAGAAAAATAATAGTGTATTCATATTTTTTAATATTGATTGCGTCTATTAATTACAGGTTTTTAAATTGATTTGAGGTTTCTAAATAATTAAGAGAGGAGTAGATGAAGGACTAACTTTGATTATAGATCGTTTGATCGTGTAAAATGTACACTGAGGAACGTGGATCTGCCATAACTCACCTGTTTTATAGGAATATAGATATATATAAATTGCAAAAGTCAAAAACAAATCACTGTACAAAACCCAGCATACCAGATGCTCAAAAAAGAAGAAACAAAGACCTCTACTAAACTAAAAAGCAGGGAATGTGAGAGTACTATACAAACGAGGAGAGCTAAGCAGAGATCATAGAGGAAAGAATGAAGTTCATTCTATGAAGTTGAAGGTTGACTATTCCAATGAGGTTTATTTTCGAACTATTGCAGCTCGGCGTAAAATATCGAAATATCTTCGAGTTTCTTTGTTTCCAAATTTCCCATAACGCTATAATAAATTTCTCATTAAAAAAAATACTGACAGGTGCTCTTAGCTTTATAAAGCATGCTAAATAAGTATCTAGAATGGTTCAAGAGAAGCCTATAGAAGACCAACCTCTTATGCTAAAGGGGCATCCGAAAAACAAATGATAGTTAGTTTCTTCCTTATTTTGGTTGCTGAGGACACAATTATAATCATCGCCTTCGACTCTCATATTTTTTCTTATTAATAAGTTTCTAGAATTAAGCTTGTCTTAAAAAAACAACTACGTGAAGACTTTTAATTTCTTAGAGCATTTAGACTTCTAGATCCAGAGAATAGAGGTGAAAGGTGATATAGACTTGTATGGCAAAGCATAGAACTTTCATGATTGGTAATTAGAGCTTCCCTAGCAATAAACCCAAACGTCCCAGTGATTATTGTTGTTTTGAATTGAGGCTATTTTCTCCTGTAAGATGTGAAGTTCCTCAAAGGCCTGAATGGATAACGGAGTATGAATGTGTAACTGTGGAATGTTGTCTTTCCTGAATTGTGCAATGGAGATATTTTTGTGTTTGGCATAGGAAATACAGTATGTGAAGTTGCATTTTTAGATAATTCTCATTCCAAATGTCACGCCAAAGAAGGACGATGGAGCCATCTCTTGGGTTTCCCGAAGCAATTACACGAAATGACCAACATATTTCATGAAATCTTTCTTTTTAAAAAAAAATCTTTGATTAAAGATGTGTAAGAAACACGAACATTAACATAGCGAGTGTTCCAAATTACTCACATGTGATTGCATTACATACCCTTTATCATTCTCTTATATTTAATAAAAACATCTAAAATTCAAATAATTTAACTATTTTACCATCCACTCCCGTCATGCACCCTTCCCACCTCATTACCAACTACGGATATAAGACCAACTTTTATTAATAAAAATAAATTACGAAATTAAACTATAACATCGCTTTCGAAATATTAGTTTAGCGGTATACACGTATTTCTTTATGTTATGACGTGTGTTTTAATTACAATACACTGACACTGACAGTCGGCTATATTTATCCCGTCCATGCACGAGAAACCGAATTCCCCTTCCAACTCCCTCTCGCCGTTGCGTTGGAATCGAAGGACCAAAAAACCAAAAGAATCGATCCATCGATCGATCCTCTGCATCCAAAGCCATCTCCTCTCTGGAATCAAATCAAACAACGAATCCTGCAGGCTGGGCTTGGATTCCATCGACTTCCACTTGGAGTAAGCCAACAAGCAATCCAACGTAAATCAATTTAAATCGTGTTGTTTTTGTTTCCCTGACCCCCGTTCCTCCCTCCCTCCCTCCCTCCAAAGGCTTGCTGTTTTTAGCGACCGCCCTCCGATTTTCTTGGCGCGTCTCGCTTTCCACCAGATTCTCAGTTTTTTCCCCATCCCCACTAATAAAATACTCCAATCTTTATTGTTAGATTAGATTGCATTCTTCCTAGGGATTTCCTAGAGCCTTTAGTTAGATTCCGCCTCCGCCTCGATGATTCCGTGACCGCTTCCTTCCGGTGATCGTCATGAATCCTTAAGGTTAAGGTGGTCCTCTCGATTTTTCCCACCATACTTTTATTTGTTGCCCTCGGATGGGATGGGTGTTTCAGATAATCCGCAATTTATTTTTCCAACTCTTCCCTGTGAATTTTGGTTGTACGATGTGTATGCCCGCCCAATGCTGTTGAATTGGCCCTAATTCCAAGCCTAATTTCTCTTCTCCTTGCATTTGCCACGAATTTGCTGTGGAATCCCTAAGATTCGTTGTGCTCAGTTGCAACACCGATCATGTTAGTCCTGTAGAGGGTTGTCATCAAACTTTGCACAACTCTTGCTTCATCCTCCCAACATATTGTGAAACTAGTTGCTATATCGGAGATGTAGTAACGGCCAGGGTGAATGCCCACACTTTACACATTCTGCAGTTGCCAATCTCATCCATCAACTTTATAAACTATCCTACTGCCTGTCAGTGGCTTTTTGTGTAATTTATTTACTTCCTGATTACTCTCTCTCTCTCTCTCTCTCTCTCTCTCTCTCTCTGCGTGTGTGCTTGTTGAGGAATGTGGGGGTGAGCTCACCTACTCAAGAGATTCTATGCTTGCTTTATTACCTCTGTAAATTTAGTTGATCAGGGTCCAGAAAAATCTTTTATGATGCAAAAGATATGTTAGATCATCTAAAGATGTCGCCAATTCCTTCCTTCCTGAGTGTATGGTATTGAATCCACTCATGTGATTGCAGGCTCTCCAAGAAATGCCATGTGCACTTGAAGTAATTGACACACGGTTACAGAGCACAGCACATATTCAGTGCAACACATCATTCGACCAAAATATTGGCAACCACTTTTCAAAGGTCTATATGTTGTGTGTTTTCTTGTTCATCCATGGCATAGATTATCTGGCTTCATCCTTCCTGACTTGGAATTTTATCTTTTCATCAGGGCCAGCTGATACGAAAACCTTTTTCTGTTCGTCCTGAGAACAGGTAACTGGCTATTATCACTTGCTTCCAATGGCAATCATCACTGGTGGGCTTGACTGAGCGTATCTTATCTACTGCTGATGCAGGAGATGTATACGCTATTTAATAAGAAAATTATAAATGAAGGGAACACGTCAAATACTATGAACTTGAAAGGGAACAACTTAACAGGTTCAGAAAAACGAAGAAAAAAAAGGGATAATCAACAAGAAAGATGACTCCATTTGTGGATCGTGTTGTTGCCAACATACCTCAATAAAGCCTATGCAAGCCATTCACACAATCAAACCTGTCTGGAAAATCTGGTGTTTGTGCCCAGTTGGCTGCTTACAGGGCCCTGCCAGGCCCTGTTCTACAACTGTGAAATTTAAATCTGGGTCAGTTATCAAGTTTTCTTGGGCTTGTATGATAAGTTTTCACATGGGAAAAGGGAGGAAATAACTAGAAAATAGTTGTACTGAATTTGTTACTAAAACAAAACACCCAATTCAGTGTCACCTAGTCTTCTTCGAATCTCCGCTAGTTTGTTGACCTCTTATACTTACCAGTTTATATGTACCATCGTTTTCATTATGATGCATTTTCAGTATATAATGCCACCAGTCACCATATCCAAATACCTTGCATCTCATCTGTTCTTCCATTTTTCTGGAAGCTACTTGTTTACTGTCTTTTTGTGGTGTGGCAGGGATACGGCATTAACAATACTTCCGCTTGGGCATGATTCACATTGGAATCTGGGGCCATTTTTGTCTGACATTCAAGAGGTCAGCACGGTAAGCTCTTTGACATCAGGAGCTCCTGGTACAGAGGGCCTTGAATTATCATCCGCACAGCCAAGAATACTGTATTGGTTAGGCCAGCTGAATGAAAGGAACATGCATGATCAGGCTGATTCTTCTAAACCGGTTTCCAATGGAAACCCACACGGACGAAGTACCTTAAGACAATCCCGGCATAGGAGAAATGTCTGTAATCCGTCGACAGCAGTTCCTCCCTGCCATGTGGTTGCAAAGAAGTCTTCCAGGCCTGTCACTGCTACTTTGAGATCTGATTCTGATATTTTGCATGATGATGACAAGCCTCCAAAAAGGAGTCCTAAAAAGAAAGGAAACAAGAAAGGGAAGCATTACAAGCGAACAACACGCAAAAAGCTGAATTTGGCATCAGAAATCACTTGTGAAGAGAATACTTATGCTGTTTGTCCTGTGGAGGTACTTCCGACCAATTGGCTGGCTGATAAATTGTCAGAAACCACATCCTCTGCTAGCTCATTGGTTAAAGAAGCCCATTTGGGTAAAGATGATGGAGGGAACAACAATGACTATGTAGAATGTGGTACTATACTGAATTTATCTACATTAGGAACTAATGAGATGGATGGTTCTGAATGTACTGGTTCATCTAATGATGCCACAGGAGTGAGATTAAGCTGCAGTTGTGTTCCTAACAATGGATCAAATACTACTGATTCTTCAGAATTTGATGGATCCACCTTCGCTGAACATGGCTTGGGAGAAGAAAGCGATAGCTATCAGAAGTTATTGTGTGCCTGTGTTTATAACCCTGAAGACACAGATTCATTCTTTAGCAGGTGGAACAATGACAACAGTGGGAACAGTGTTGGTGTTGAGGCTAGATCAACCATCAAAGATGAACATAGACGTGACCATTTGCATCCGAGGCCTTCCACAGGGCTGAATAATGTGAGGACGGAATGCCATTTGATAGGTACACATCTAACTGCTACTCATGCTGAAGATACAGATGATTCTTTTGGCCACAGCTCCTGTTGCTCAAAGGATGTTACTGATAGTAGTAGTCATACTGAAAGAGTTCAGTGCAGCAGTGAGGCCTGCAACAGTAAGACTTCTCTTCAATTTAATTCAGGGAGAAGGAGCAGAAGATCAAGAAAAACACCGAGCTATAGTGATTTGTCTGTGTCTAACAGAGTAGTAAGTGCTAATAGGCACAAGAATAGTGGAAAAGACAGTTCAGCTGTGTGGCAGAAAGTAGAAAAAAATGACAAGACCATATCTAAAGCAGGACAGACGAGTGAATCACCTATTCGGGATAAGAGTGCACAAGAAGACACCAATAAGGGTGTACAGCAAGATCCAACAAGGCATAGGGCAAAACATAATCAGAGTACGAAAGCATGCAAACAGGAGTCCCCAAATGAGACAGTTGAAATGGAGTCTACCAAAGAAGAACAAGATGCATTAAACTCATGCCAAACATCTTCTAGACCCACTTACAAGAAGCAAGCACCCTTTCTACGGCAGCAAAGAAGCTCTTCTTCTAAACAAGGTTCACAGTCATCGAAAAACTACTATGCTCCTAAGAATGTTATCCCCAAGGTGCCAAAGGATTACTTGCAGCAAGAAGGATTGCCTATGTTGCAGCTAGTTCATGACAAGGACACCGGTGATAGACCAACCTCAAATTCTTGTTCAGCTGATGAAGTTATTCTAACTGGAGTTGGCAACTGTCCAACTGAGGGAAATGAGAGTTCACAGTCTGGTATTGAGAAAGCTGCATTAGCATCTTGCATCTCGGTTCCAGATTTGACCCCACAAGCTGCTTCCATTGAAGCCCACATATCAATCACTCTTGAGGATCCTCACTCTTTATGTCCTGAAAACAAGGGCTCCAGGAACACTGATCCTTGTGCTGCAGAAACGGAGGAAGCTCAATGTGTGAAATTAACAACCAAGAATAATCCTCAAGAATCTTGTAAGTTGTATTCTGCTGCTGGACACCTGTCACAGAATTGGGTTCCTGTTGGAAAGAAAGAGGTGTTTAATGTGATGCATTTAGAAGTCTCAGAGGCTTCTGTTGTTGAAGGGCCAGTTCCAGCCAATGATATTTGTGATTCAGTTTGTCCTGCATCAACTAATGGTGAAGACAGCAAATTAGCTAGTGAAATGACTTCTAAACTGAACTCATCTGAGCACGTTGATTTGAAATGCCAAGCATATAATGGAACCGAGACTGATTACAACAAGATAAGAGAAGCCATCAGTGATGTTAATACGGCACAGCAGAGAGTGGAAGATATCCAACTTATCATTGGTAGGCCTCTTGCTGATTTTGAACGATTTATTTACTCTGCTTCTCCGGCTATGCACTGTAGCCCTTGCCCTACTGGCTGTAAATCTGACTTGCAAGAATGTGTAAAAGATAGCTTATGTTTGCACCAGACTCCAGACATCACTCTAAGTAGTGTTTGGCAGTGGTATGAAGAACCTGGCTGCTATGGTTTGGAAGTAAGGGCACAAGATTTCCATAGATCCAAAGGCTTGTGGAATAGTCGCTATCAGTTTACTACCTATTTTGTACCATATCTATCTGCTGTTCAACTTTTCGGTCAACCTAAAATAACCAATGGTGGAAGCATTGCTAAGGAAGCAATCAATATGGATATGACATGTGAAACATCTCCATGTCTGAACTCGCCCCCAATTTTTGCAAAGCTTATGCCACGACAATCTAATCCAAGAAACAGGTCATCTACTTCGCATACTGAAGATGATCAGCAGTCAGCAAGTGGCGAGCTCATATTTGAATTTTTTGAATCTGAACAACCATATTGGCGGCGACAGTTAGTTGACAAGTGAGTCTAATTGCATCAACAGGGCGTTTGCATGCTTATTCTTAGTCTTTTAAATGTGATTGATGGTCATGATCATGTTTCATGAACATGGTGCCTTATACCGAATTCCTTCTTTTTAAACTATTTTCCAGGTTATTGTGCCTAGGCCATTCCTCATAACTAATCATGTTTCATGAACATGGTGCCTAATACCAATTCATTATTCATTTTAAGATTTTCCATGTTCTTGTACATTGAACACTAGAAAAGGTGTTTATTTTGTACAATGTTCTTATGGAAGACTCATTGCAATCCTACTAGGGTAAATGAGCTGATTGCTGGTGTGAAACCGTTGAATTGCCAAATATCTGGAGACCCAAAGAATTTGGAGCTCAGCCTGAATGATCTACATCCAGCTTCTTGGTATGTTCTATGCTTTCCACTGTTATTCGTGCCATTGTCATTTATCATATACTTGTATGTAGGAATGTAAAACTTTGTGGGATGAGCTTGTTGTTGGAACAAAACTCTTGAATTTCAGGTATTGTGTTGCATGGTATCCCATATACCGTATACCCGATGGTAAATTTCAGGCTGCATTCTTGACATATCATTCTCTTGGGCACTGGATTCATCGAAGTAGCTCAGCAGACCAGGCTGGTCACGCTCCTGTTGTTTTGCCAGTCGTAGGTCTGCAGTCCTACAATGACAAGGTAAATGACTAACATATCTGGTGATACATAGACGTTTACTGAAAATGGTGTAAGTTGGTGCTATGACTTAAGACCTAAAATATTGTCTGAGGTTTCCAACCTTGATGTTTATGCTTCCAAGGCGAATATAATTTGATTCGTGTTTCGAGCATCTCTTACCGGGTGTACTTGTGTCCAGAAACTAAATCATACCAAGATCCTATCTTACCAGGAAGGCAGTTGAACATCTTGTACCTTTGCAAAGATAATTTTCCCCAATTAATGCTCTTAAAGGATTCATCTAGACCATGAAAATCAAGTGTTGGCAAAAGCCTTTAGCATTAAGCTGCTTGTCTTTTGGCCCCAGGACAAATGTTATACTGTAGTAGGAATGTAGTCCTAGCCATGTGGATGTTTTAAAGTGACCAGCAGTACACTGCTTCATATATATCTGTTGGACGCTTTTCCTGATTACCCCCATGTAACTTCGTATTTTGGAAAGGCTATGTTTCTGTTCATATTTATGGTGCTCTTACGTTTTGCTCGTTGTCTCATAATGCAGGCCGAGTGGTGGTTTCAGATGAGCAAAGGCGATTCTGACGATGTTGAGTCACAGTCAAGCGAAGCATCCCAGGCTCTGAAGGAGAGATTGCGCAAGCTGAATCAAGCTGCAGCGGTGATGTCCAGGGCCACCATGCTCAAAAATGACGAGACGAGTAGAAACAGGCACCCTGATTACGAGTTCTTCCTTTCTCGGTACGGATAGAATGTCTCAGATGAAGTTGCCTGAGCCTCCTTCCTGAACAAGTAGAGCTTGACTTGTGTAGCCCATGCCATCTGCATCTGATCGCCTTTTGTGTTGCCTAGCTTTGCGAACGAGTGATAGGAGGCTGCCATACTGTGACGTACGTTATCCTGTATATTATTCAAGTGAGAGCAGAGTGAGATTTAGGTGTGTGAGTGACTTTGTTTGTAGCTGATGTATGGTCAGATCTTGATCTAGTCTGTATATATGTGCAACCGCAACCGACCCTCCCTGTAAGATTAACAGCGATGGACATGCATCTAATTTTAGCTGCTGGGCTACCTTCCCTTCTGTTTATGATGTGCTCGCCGACGTCTAGTCTGAATCTCATTCTTCCAGTTGTTGTAGTAAGAGATGAGTGAGTGAGCATAGGCACATGCTGTCTCAGCGTGTCTCCCTCCCATCTCTCTCGTCATCACGCTCACACCAGTCAGTCAAACTGAATTGAAACATTCAGAAGAAACAGCACCTCACAATCCAGAGGCCAAGAACCCCAGCGAGATCAACATAATCTGTTCCGCAATGCATCCAGAATTAAACAGATAGAACCATGTAAATCCAGAATAAGTTCAGCAATTCCACAAATAAATAAAGGGTGAAACACTCGGTACCAACGACAGCAACAATGACGAAAAGAGTACTAGATAGAGGGGAACATCTAAATCAGAATCGATGAAATGGCTGATCATCGGAGGGAAGGAACTAGCTATGCCTCGTCGGCGTAGGCCGGCTCAAGGATGGCGGCCTCGGCCTCCTGCACCTCCTTCTCCGTCTTTCTCCCCTTCTTCGACTTGTAGTACACGCTCATGAACGTCCCCACCGCGCCGTACTTGTGCCGGCAGTGCTCATAGTGGGAGGCGTCAAACATCCTCCAGAAGTCCTTCTCGTTCAGCTCCGACACCGCGTACTGCGGCTGGTAGCTGTGGTTCTCGATCAGCCACTGCTCCAGCCTGTGGACTGCCTCCGCGCCGTTGAACTCCTCACCCCTCAGCACCGGGCCAGGGGCGTAGTACACGCCCACGTCCGTGAACATCTGAGCGTAGCTGGTGTCGCCTTGCCTGTGCTGGTGCTCGAACCCGGGCTCCGGGTACACCATGGTCTTCACGGGGAGCTTGTACAGACGGTGAGGACACAACCACAGTGGATACACCTATAAGAAAGAGAGCAGACGGGGATTATTCACTGCCAGAAGCAGCAGGAATAGTTGGCACAGATGACACAATAATAAGCAACCAGAGCTAATCTTATCGCAACTTCAACAGTAAGTGGCCCAATTCCAATTAGAAACGCACCTCCATTTCCCGGTGTACAAACTCAAGAGCATCTCCAACTTTGTACAGGGGAATCAGCATGTCCTGAATCACATGGTTGTCATGGTAGTAGTTCCTGATAGCCTCACCTTGGGTGGCCTTGAGCAGAGAGACCTTTGGTGGCATCAGCCAACCCAACAGGAACCTGAACCAGAACTGGTCACCAAACGGTAGGATCAGCTTCCCCTCCCAGTACAGGCACCGGGTGTGACGGTGGTAGTACTCTCTTGTTGGAATGTACTCCACAAACTCACCCCTCTTGAGTGCTGTCTGGGCATGCTGGTAAAACCAAGGCTTAAACCACCACCCGACGCAGTTGATCTTGTTGCCCTTCTTCTTTGCCTCTTCTTTGGAAGCGTAAACACCAGTCATCATGACACCCTCGCTTGCTGTGTAAATCATTCCTTCAACAAAGTCAGGAACCTTTGCAGAGTCACCATCTCTTGGTGCGAAAGAATCAGCATAGGCCTGCGCAATTTCCTTCAAACTCCCTTTAACTGGAGTGTATGTGAGCCTCATGTATTCCTTGATGGGGATGAGCTTGATCTCAGCTGAAACAAGAAACCCAAGTGTTCCCTGGGACCAGGGAATGCCATAGAAAATGTCAGAGTATTCGTTATCCTTAGTGGCTCTAACAACTCGGCCATCTGCAAGAACAACTTCCATTGCAACAACTGTGTCAGAGAAAAGGCCATAGAGGTGAGAGCTCCCTTCAATTCCATAACCATTGATCAGCCCACCAACAGTAAGGTCATCGAGCTCAGCAACGACTGCAAGGGCAAGATTCATTGGGCAGGTAGCTCTGGTAATCTGACCCATGTTTACAAGGGGCTCAACCTTGGCAACCATTCTCTCTTTGTCAATCTCAAGGATGTTCCTGAAGGCAGAAAGGTCAACCTCAAAATGCCTGGCACGCTTGTAGTCTACATTGCGCATGCCAACAGCAATCCAGGGCTTCCTGGCTGTGCAAACAAGGCCATCCTTCTTTGGGTTCCTCTGCTTGAGCCTCTTCACGACCTTTTGCACATTCTCATCATGTTGCTTCTGGCGCTTCTTCTCTGACTTCATGGCAGACCACATATCGCCCAGGTAGATATTGAAGTAGATCAGAGCTGAAACTGGAAGGACCACAAAGATCACGAGGATCCATCGGAACTGTACCAAGTAGTCCACCAAACCTTTCTTCCTCTTGGGGCGCACCAGCGGTTCCTGCACGTCCGCCATGGTCGGGCTAATTCTGAAAAGAAAATAATTAAAAGATTACAATTAGTTGAGCAGTTGCGTTAACCAGGGAGAAGATTCTGCACTAGATGAAGAAAACAACAGAAGATAGCGCACGGTTGTCTGGACTGCCAAAACATATCTTCACCAACAGCTGTATTGATAAGTTACATCCATCACAGTTCCATTTTAGAATCTAATCTAATGTTACATACAGGAAACAAGTAAAAAAGAGGTATGTTACCAGATGAATAAATGGACCACAACAAGAACCTATGGAGGGACAGCAGGACATTCACATGCAGCAGTTAAAACTTTCAACACCAATAGTTGTATGTGAAGAAAGTATGTGTATGACTAGAAGTAATTTCTAAGACCGCCACCTTGCATTGTCATTAAAACAGAAACAAAGCGAGAACAACAGAGTTTATTTAGTCAGGTGGGCATTGATTTGATTTTGATGTAACACACATATGGTATGGTTATTGGAGGAAAGTAGTACATACTACATAGCATGAGATAGCTTGATAATATGGTCCAGATAACAACAGAAAGTCGAAAGGAAGCTTCATAAAACTTTGCTAAAAAGGATGAACCTCGGCGGGCCACATACATATTTAGACAAAGCAATCCAGATCCCAGAAAAATAGACCAATGTGTTTTGCTATTTGTAATCCTAGAATCCCACAAGAACCACTGTTAAAAAATTTCTAAAGCTGTGACCTGCAGTGAGATCATTATCCACATAACTACATCCGAATAGAGCATGTGGCAAAGGTAGCAAGCAGATTCTTTAACCTTGGGCACCAGAACTGGTGCATGCGAGCAGCATTTCTCACATGAACCAACGGAACAGGAGCTAATAAGCTATCAGCTATGAAGAAGTTTTAACCCTTAAATAGAATAGATCTGTGTCATGCAGTCATGCTATTGAGTTGACATGAAGAAGAAAGACCCAATGCGTCTCAGATCCAGCAATTATTGATGGTCCCATCTCAATTCAAAATCCATAGCAAGTCGATATACTCTCCTAAAGAGGAATATTTATATATGTGTGTAAGCAGGACTAGAGGGGAGGGGTAATCTTTCATTGGGTCCCAAGCTCATGACTACTCCTTGAAGCAGGGGGGGCGAATCGGATGCTCTCTACTTGGAGGAGAAGACAAGGGTGGAGCACTTACCCTGATGTGTTGCTGGAATTCCTCTCCTCTCCTCTCCTGTCCAGTCCAGGGGGAGGGGAAGGGCAGTCTGCAATGCAAGACCACACCCAGAACCTGAAGGGTTTTTAAAGCCCCAAGTCATGGTCATGGAAAAGGAGAGGAGGGGTTTTGTCGTTTTAGACCTCATCAGTGTGTGTATTCTCAAGTCACAGCACAGCTCATATTCCAACCCACTAAAATACACAACAGACATGACATGTCGTATATTAGCGAGCGTAACCCAGAAGAAGAAAATAGGGATGTTTCTGTGCATGTGTGTATCTCAGCTTTTAGTTTGATTTCACGCTTGTCGACAGGGAACTAGCTAGCGTCGGCCTTGGCTCAATCGGAAGGCTGACAATCTTCGAGCTCTACGACCTCATCCTCCTCGCTGCCTCGAGTTGCCATGGTTTGGTTTAAAAAAACAGTGGTAACAAGGGTCACGGTGTAAATGTGATGGGAACTGCAGCAAAGCTGGGAGGAATGGACAAAAACCGCCGCAATACATGTAAAGTTGTTCAAATGAGTTAGGTCTACTAAGACTGACTTGATGTACATTATTATAGGCACGTCTCAAACATGATATGACCCGAGGTATTGGACCGTGCTTAGGCCGAACGTGCGGCACGTTGAACCGGCGCGGCATGATCCGACTTAGACGAGCCAGCGCAGGCACAACCCGCCAGGTCGCCCCGCCCAGCCTCGCCACCCGGCCACCCCGTCTCTCAGCCACCCAGCCACCCCCGCCCCTCCCTAGCCATATTGCCCCCACCACGCTTCGCCGCTCGGTCGCCCAACCGTCCCACCCTACCACCCGGCCACTCCGCTAGGCACGGCATGCCGTGCTGCAATTGTGTCCAAACTAACTTAGTACGGTACTGTATTTAACAGAGTGTGCCGTAGATCACGCCTCTAACGTAGCCAGATCAATCAAACCATAACTAAATGGGTCCAAATCGTGCCGTACCGGATGGCTCATTTGACCAGGTCTGAAAGTGGTGTTGTAGTGGAACGGAGTAGAGTACTGGGTCCCCAAATAAGATACTCCTGAAAGAATGAAAATGAAAGGCCACTTGTGACTTGTCTTTGTCCACTACTGAATGTGTACTGTATGTAAGTTGACAGCCCATTTGCATTTCCGACAAACAAAAAAGGGATGCGATATCCTCCTCTATCTGTATCACGGACGAGCCAACACGAACGACTGGGTCCCACTACCTTCGCTGACATGCAGGTGGGCCCTGAATCTGGACCCACATGTCAATTTGATACACATGCCCTGTTCTGCTCTGCTCTGCTCTTCTCTTCTGTGCTCTGCCTGAGAGTGAGGGAGGGAGGGAGAGAGAGATCCGATCTGAACGATGGATGCATGCATGCTGATCTGATCTGATCTGGCGGAGCACATGCACATTCACATGCAATGGAGCATCCATCATTTTCTGATGGATTAGCAGCGAACAGCAATCCTGTTTCAATTTGAAAGGTGGATTGATGATCCATCCAACTCTTTCATCTTCAGAAAATGCCTCCAACTCTTCATTGGTGAATCAGATGGACACTGCTCATCACCACATCACGTGCACGCCCATGGATCTGTAATGTAGCATATGATCCATGATGCACGATCGGCCTATCAAGCAAACAAAACAAACAAACAGTCTCGTGCATGATGTTGTTGTTATTGTTGTATGCATGCATAGCACTATAGCACAGTGCTCACAAACAAATTGAAAAATTGGCGCTGCCTAGCCAGATATTTATTACACTAAGTAACACGCAAAAGACATCTTATACTAGGTAACATACCAAACACATATTATACCTACTCCTCTAACCGCAAATATGGATCCTTAGCCATTTCTCATATTCTTCAAATATAAGGCATTCTAGAATCTAAAGGTAACTTTGATTTAATTTTTCATGTTTGGCCCTTAATTTCTTTGTTGAAGGGAGCGACAGAGAGAGGGGTTACACAACAATAAATATATACTTATACATGGGAATAATTGGGGGTAGCATGAACCTTTTACTCACTTCCTTAATTCATGTATCCAACTCTAAAACAACCTATATTTATAACCAGAAAGAATATCCGTAGTATACGAGATGGGTCAATCGTAACTTAAATTTGTCAATTAACTAATTACTAAAACATTGAGATTGATGGGAGACAGAAACATCCGGTGGCAATGGTTGCGGGCCTTAAATCGATATCGCCGACCTCTCCTCCTCCACTGGACTGATATCCTTAACAATCGAATAGAGCTTCCTCTCTCCCGAGCTTGTGGTGGGGGGGATCTAGCCGTGGTGGTTCTCCCTGAGCTCTTGGTGGTTGGATCCGGTCATGGTGGCCATCCCTAAGCTCGTGTTGGATGGATTCAATCCGCCAACTCTTGCGCCATGGCTGGTGGAGGTCATCGTCCTCGTCGTCTGCCTTTTATTGAGATGGGCTGCTGGGCGCTGGATCCCTGTGAGCTCCTCATTGTGCTGCGGGATGCGAGACGCAACACCACGCATTGCAGCAGTGGAGTGAGTTCGTCGAGGTGCTGGGAGCAACAACGGATTGTGCAACAGGGAGGGAGGACGAGGGAATGTGAGAGAATCATCATTTTTTTATTCCTTGTTACCGGGTAGCAATGTTATTACCGACAACAGCTTACTGCCCGCTTTAATACCACCCCATAGTATATATTATCGATAGTAATACCTTACTAGCCCTTTTATTTCCCTATTACGGTTGCTCTAAGCTTGTGACGCGAACAACTGAGTATTTATATAAATATCAAACAAATCATGTGGTTATAAAATCGACGACAGCCCCTCCTCCCATCCTCGATGAGTGATCCTACTGTTAGGGTACGCGGTAGTCTGACGTGACTCGTTGTATCCATAAACCTACATCTTCCATCTTGAGCCTACTATACACGCACGTTTAACCAGAGTCACAATCAAAATCCTGTGCCAACTCAACTCAAAAGAGTAGCGAACTCTCCAACTGAGCTCATTTTTCGTGAACTTCCGATATGTGACTAAATACAATTCCTACCTACATCTAGGGTTAACAAATTCGTCGGTTACCGCTCGCCGCTCCGCTCCGATAATATAAACCGATCGGTTACCGAATTCAATTTTTTTTAAAATAAAAAATCAAAAAAGAAATACTAAAAAACTAGAGACAATTATAAGAACTTTTATGATTTTTTTCTAAAAATAATATCGTTTGCATCATATTCTATATGGAGTAAATTTGAAAAAAAAAGAAAAAACTTGAAGCGCGCATCTCATTTATTAACTCATGTAAAGGAAACGCTTAACATGCAAACACATATTTTTCTTGTGTAGAAGTGTATCTTAAGAGGATGTTTAAAATTGGTTTCACTTCCGTTAGAGTTTTATTATTTCTAAATGATTTTTACAAAATTCAAAAGCATAAAGTGAATATATTAAGAAACAACATTGTAATTAACTTTTCATGTCTACCATTATTTTTCCTACATAAGCCATAGTATAAGAAACTAATAAAAGTGACTTCACTAATTTGGAGGTGTGATAGGTTAGTTATGAATTAATCTAGTTGCAGCACATTTATACAATCCTGCATGTTAAAATAACTATTTTATGAGTTCATGTATTTTTAAAAGACATAAGATCATGTAAGAAGACTAACAAAATTGGTTTTATGATTTTTGAATTAGCAAAGAGTAAACTATGCATTTAACTTGATTTAGCAAATACATTTTCTCACAGAAAATGTTCAACTTTTTTATGAGTATAAATACATTTACCATGTAGATCATGTTACAAGGAAACCAAAAAATTTGTTTCACTTGATTTGAAGCTCAGATAAATTAATTATTAATTTTAGAAGCTTGAGCCATTTTTTGGTTTTTTTTAATATAACTGAAATTCAAGAAAACAGCTCGATAAATCGCTAAAACCGAATGGTTACCGACAAAACCGAGCGGCTACCGATAATGCGAAAAATGTGCTCGATAAATCGGCGAAACATCTCGGCAACCGGTGCAAACCGAGCGGTTACCGTTCCGTCGATTCGGTTTGAATTCTCGCAGAATTTCAAATTTGACAGAGTAAATTTTGAGCGAATTCTAGTCGAATTTCAAGTGGCTATTGTGATAATCACGATTTTTCGGTTATTGCTGGATATTGGTTTTCGTGCTCCAAACGGTTTTATAAACCTTGCCTACATCAGCTCGGATGGATTCCCTCCGTTCCAAAGGTTGTTTCTTTGTGTCCTCAAATCAGACTTAAGTCTTACGTATTCTCCATCCAGTTAGCTGTGGATTTGTTCATGTGCTGCGTGGCGCCGTACGAATCCAATCGAATCCAATCCATCCATCATGCCTGGATTTGGTTCTTCTTCTTTTTTAGCGTGCAAGATCGATCCTTCTCACTCTAGGACTTGTTGACACCCAATTAATGTGCAGGTGCAGGATCGAGCGGAAGGCGCACAGACGCAGGGGTGAGGGCACGGGCGGCAGCGCCGTGGATCTCGTCGACGGCGTTGCTCGGGGAAGCTCTCTGCCTGGACGGACGCCGTGGTTGAGTGGTGAAGCTTCGCGGGCTTGCGTGCGCAACGACCTCAGCCGTCCGATTTCCTAAGTCAGGCGGCACATCACAGCACCAACCAAACACCACTCCGGTAAATCTCAGGCAGGACTCCAGTCAGGCAAATTTGCCATCCTCCAGGGGTGGGATGCATCGATCATTGGATTGGATTGACCTTTGCTTTGACTTTGTTGAGCATCAAAACATCCATGTTTTTTCTTTACTGTCGGTGAGTGTTGAGTGAGGCACGCTGGGAGATGCTGGGTGACTTTCAAGCTCTAACTAGTGTTCTCTAGTCGAAGCTCAAACTGTGTGGGTGATTTTACGATGCTTGGGTGAATTGTCACAATTTGATGGATCGGCTGCCTTATACCATCTAGTTCTAGGGGGACTTTCTGTGTGTTTCATGAGCTGAAATTTGATTTTGGTCCTCGTCATTGGAACCAAATAGCTGTAGAGAGGGAAATCACAAGGGGAAGCAGCGGTGGCAAGACATGCAGCTCACCTGGTCTCTGCATACCTTCGGAGAGTTTTGTTTCAGTTGCTTTTTCTTCTGCTACAGAGGCACATAGGTCTTGCTCTCCTCGTTGAGGCTAGCTTGGTGGTTCATGGAAGACTGCACCTTATGTTTGTTTGGGTTGATGTTTGCTGGTGTAATAATAAGAAAATGGTTCTCTAACTGTGCTCCATAGCAGTTTAATAGTGAAATCACGAAATTTCTTGATGTTCGCTAACTGGAATCTACACATTCTTTTCCGCTAGGGATCTATATATGGTATGGCAGCTGTTACTAACTCAGGATGTCGTCTTTCTGTCTTCCTTTAAATTTTATAAATTTGAAGGCGCTTTTCTTTGGAGAATTTGTTGCTATTATTGTGCCAGGAATGGCTTGCTTCTGTTCATTTGTTTCGCTCATTGATTTTTCCTTCTTCTGATGCCATGCAGGACTGAAGTTAATATGGCTGTCTTGCCGTTAGCCACCGCTGAAGTATGCGATGCTAATCCTCATTTAATTATGAATGGCGAGTTTCGTGCCCTCCATCCCATCTTCCAAATCTACGGAAGGCGGCAGGTTTTTGCTGGCCCTATTGTGACACTGAAGGTCTATGAAGACAATGTTCTGATCCGCGAATTCCTTGAGGAGAAAGGTCATGGCAGGGTCCTGGTAGTTGATGGTGGTGGGAGCATGCGCTGTGCCATTTTGGGTGGCAACCCTGTCCAGCAGGCTCAGAACAATGGTTGGGCTGGCATTGTAGTCAATGGCTGCATCAGGGATGCTGATGAGATCAATGGTTGCGACATTGGCGTCCGAGCTCTGAACTCGCACCCTATGAAGGCAAACAAGAAGGGCATTGGCGAGAAGCATATCCCTGTCACCATTGCAGGAACCAGAATTTGTGATGGCGAGTGGCTCTATGCCGATACCGATGGCATTCTTGTCTCGAGGACGGAATTGATCGTGTAGACCTATTGCCTCTTTGCGTGTGTGTGTAAGGATTGTGAGGGCTGCTGCGGGACCTTGCTCTCTTGGTGTTATATCTGAACTTGTAATAACATATTCTTGCTGGATCACGTGACTAGTTGGAATAATTGGATGCTTCCACGGTTACAAAGTGTTGTTGATGAAATTTTGAACTTTCATTCTGGTGGAGTTTCCTGTACATTAGATTCCCCTGTTGGTGTAGTTCTGAAGCGAAGTATTGCAGTGCCTTTGCCTTTGCCAACAACTTGTATGGAGTAAGTATTCCGGTGTCTTTGCCCGAGTATGTACAAGTTTGACCATCATGTATGTCTCTTTTGTTATGTACCCAATGTAATGATAAGACCGTGAAACTATTATTCTTGACAAATCAGCACCTGTTCAGATGCATTCCATTTCTGAAAAGTTCCATTTTGGCACAAGAGAGGCACACGACACGAGGAAGAGCAACAGAGGACGACGACCACCACGTAGTCCTTGATTTCTTGCGCCTCCTTCCGTCGCAATATCATCAGGGACTCATTGACCATCCAACGACCTGCAGTCTTGCCCGCAAGCCCATCCCCGGCTCCGGTGCCTTGCCGCCGGGATCGTTTTCCAGATTTCTGCTTCTGAGAACTGAAGGGAAAGGCAGTAGTAGTACAGTGAGAAGTGAAGGGAAGGGCAGCAGAGAGCACAGGCGGCTCGGGGACAGGCTTTCTTTCCCCTTCCCGCCTCTTCTCTTCCCTTCTCTCCTCGCCTCTCCTCTTGTGCTGCTTGCCCTTGATGCGGGGCCGCGTCGCTTCGCCGTACGTGGCCGGCGCCGGCGCCTTCCTCGGCGACGACGTCGACCCTGAGGCCATCACCGACGACGACGACGGCGACGGCGACGGCTGCCAGGAGGGCAGCCTCGTCGCCGGCGACCACGGCGACTCCAGCTCCGTGGTACCCACTCTCCTCCTCCCACTTCCCACTCAACTAATTCCACGGTCGGGGCCGATTTGTGCGGACGTGGCTACGGCGACACGGGGATTAGATTTATGAGACCATTTTCTTTTTGCCGCGATTAGTGTGCTGCGATTTGGGGGAGGCAAGTGCGATTAAGACTGGAGCATATGGGTTTAAGCATTTCAAGTGTATTTTGTTATGGATTGACTTGAAAAGGCGGTTCCTTTAGGTGTGGGTGATGTTGGATTTAGTGGGGAATCCATGTCCACCACTTGTTTTTCGGAGAAATATGCATTTTACAAGGCATGCCTTGGTTGACATTTGATGCTGCACAGCTCCAACATTAGGCGTATTTGGTTAGCATTTGATGAAAACATCTGGTGTTCACTCTGATACTATAAATGGGAGATTTCTTGTTACGCTTTGCCACTCTTTTCCCTATCTAACTAGGAAGTATCGTTAGTTTTCATGGCTCAAATTTGCTTAACATTCATCAAAAAGGGGAGAAAGTAAAGTGTTGTTACTTGTTAGGTGCAATCATTTATTCAAGAATACAAGGCATATTTTATTATGGCCCAGTCTTCAAAGTTAGGCTTTGACCATTGTTTTCTCACAAAATATATTGTTTATAGCTACAAAATCAATATAGTGTGAAAACAGTTTGAAATATGAATATAATTGTATAATTTTTATACACTAAATATACTTATAATTTGACTAATTCTTGGTCAAAATATGCAAGTTTTTCCTTTTCAAAATAAAATACGCTATATATTTTTTAACGGAGGGAGTATTATTTTGCTAAACACCACCGGGTATTTTCTTCTGGTGGCTAAAAATGGAACTTATTTCCTTTCAATGGTACAGATAGCATGTATTCTGCAATGTACCACAACAATGTCATAGCTCAAGAAATAACTCTTCTTTTGTCTGCCAGGATTGCATGCATGGATCATATGGTAGCTCTTTAAGCCTCCATGGTGTCAGAGTTGATGATGAACAATCAGCTCTTGATAACAGCAGCAGACCCTCTAGTCCTTTTGAGATCCTAACAGCTCAAGGTAGAGCTCTATGGAATTCAATCTCGTGTGTGTGCGCGCGCGCGCGCGTGTTCTATTAGTGTACCTTTTTCTCCCTCCCTTCCATGCTTTTGCTGTAACAACTTTTCCCCCTTTGTTGCAGATGTTCTGCCTATTGAAATGACAAGGTCTAGGTTCTTGAACATCGTTGTTGACTATTTTATTGGTGAGCATGTTATTGAAACGGTGGATTGCTCTGGCTCGGACTGCAGCCTGGCCGATGATAAATCAAACAAAAGAAAGCAACAGGAGGTTCGATATGGAGGTGACCCAAGGTTTGCTTTGCCATTGATGTATATAGCAAACTTGTATGAAACTTTGGTGAGTGATGTCAATGCGCGTCTTGCTTCATTGATTGGGTTCCGTGAGAAAACTATAGGGCTAGCTCTTGAAGCTTCCGGTGGCTTGTACAGGAAACTGACTCAGAAGTTCCCCAAAAAAGGTATGATTACTCATTATAAATATATACTTGGAAGAACATTCTATGATCTTATGTTGTAAGTTCCATTTGATGTATAGGCACTTGTAGCTTCAAGAGGAGGGAGTTAGCAACTTCTCACGCAACACGGACAATGTTTCCTGAACTTGTGGTACATGAAGAAAAACGAGTTCGTTTTGTAGTAATTAATGGATTGGAGATCATAGAGAGGCCAAACAATATGGGAATGGAGGATGCAGATTGGTAGGACCGCTAATTCATGCTATGTTAGGTGTTAAGCTACTTACCTTCCTTTGCTGGTACCACAGTTGTCTTGGTATTTGGGGATAGCATATGGAAATTCCTGTATTTAACCTTTCTGCACAGATTGCCTTTTTGTTATTTTTTTTAGATTTCCTTTTTTGTTATTCAACTGGTGGGAGTGGAACGGTTCTAAAAGAATTAATCTTTAAGCGATTCATGCTGTCAAGTTTCAGTGATAGTACAAGTTCTGCAGTCTGTAGTGAACATGCATTATAGACATATAATTTGCTTTCTAATGTTTGCACAGACCAAAATATTGTATTTTTTCGCAAAATTGCATGTTCTTGGACCACAGGCTATGCTTGTTAATATCCCTTTGGAACAGTTATGGACCATTTTTATCCTTGGGTGGCACATAATTTTGTCCAAAAATGTTCTAAGACAAATTTTGAATTGTTTATATTGCACTAACTACTAAGATGTCTGCCCCAAAAGGGGATTAACTATGTTGATCTATAGAATCCATTTCTTGTTAAAGGCCATTCATTGATATTAGACTGGCGTGGCATCTGCATTCATATTTTAAGGCTTTCAGTTTAGTATGAACTCCCAATAAGAATTCATAACTTTGTCAATATAACGAAATCTTAGGTTCACTGAATTCAATTATATCCAAGCAATATCTCAGTTTATTTTCTCATACCATTACTTGTTATTTCGGTTGCATAAAAGTGATAAAACCCTCTGGTACGCCGTAGCGACTTCATTTCTCCCCTTTTATCTTATCCCCAAAATGTGAAGGTTCAAAAGGTTGACTGGTCGAAATGAAGTCGCGGTTTCTTCAAGAGATTACAAATTCTATTCACCCCGGCACAAGTTCAGACGCTCTGTGCAGCCAGGATTTGACATTCCTGAGACAAGTGTAAGTTGCATACTGGGCTTCAGAGAATGCAAGAATGCAGCCAAACTAAGTATTTTTTCTTGTTTTTATTATTGTTACCTTCCGATTTGTTTAGGCTTTGCCAGAGGATGAGAACTCTCCATTGGTTTGTTCCTCAGGATTCCGTCCACCAAACGAGGTAACTTTATATTTTTGCCTTCTCTCATGGTAATATCAAGTAGCAACATACATTTACAAATGATTTTTCCTGCTTCCCAGCTGGTTCTTGTTATTATCTCTTTCTTGTCGCGGCATTACCGAATAAATTCTCATATAGCGCCATTTATTGTGTATCGTGTTCTTGTTTATCTACCAATCCAACTCAACTCGCTAGCTAATATGTAGCTTGTTGTCTTACAGATACAAAATCAGCATCAGTCAACATCAAAGAGACATATTGAACATCTAGAAAATCAACCTTATTTACACCTTTTCCATCAAGCAGAGGATGATACCATTCAGCAAGTTCAACATAGTACCCAGTTTCCTCCTATTCATCAATGTACAAGCGCTCCACATCTATCAGATAATCCCCAACACCAGCAGCAGTCTTATTTATCTCCTCACATATCTTGCCTGCAAGTTGGACAAGGTCATCTTGGAGGACGCATGAATATTCTTGTGAGTAACCTTCTTCATTTATTGAACAGTTATATGGTGCATAACTTATCAACTTCTTTCATCATGATTCACACTTGATCTATAATTTGCTCACAAAGATCCATGTTGGCTTGGGTTTGTAAATCAATCCTATCTGTGCCTGTTATGTTTGAAGAACTGAATAAAAGATTTACTATTGAACATAAGTTCTACTGTCCTCAATCCTCATTTCGCTGCATCCAACTGTTGTTCTAGGAGTTCCAGTAGATCCATAGTTGTCTGCCATGAAATATTTTTATTCGTTGCCTTGATGATATCATTTCTATTTCAGCCAACTAGCCCTGCGAAGTTCTGTGATGAATGTGGTTCACCATATTTAAGGGCAACATCGAAATTCTGCTCAGAGTGTGGCACCAAGAGGCTAGGGATTTGATGTGATTGCCTTGATCAATGTGTATATATCTGCTGTGTACTATTGTACTCTATGTATTGATAAAAATCAGTGTATGTTTCAACTTCTGCAGAATCCTATCTGGCTATCTTTAAGATGACTCAAGAAACACTAAGCACCACTAATCATTTCCCATTCTCTAGCGTCCTTAGCTTTTATCTTTACTTGAGCTCCAAGGCTGTGTTCTGCCATCATTCTTCTATGTTTGGTAAGTTGTTTATGTGCCTCCAAAATTTCTCTAGTGTTTGATTCCATGCAGGCGTTGATATTTGACAAGTTACACAACTGAACAAGCATATGCCCCATGACCATCCAAGCACACAACAGGCAGCTGCAACTCTTACACTGTTTTATCTTCTTTGGAGGCTGCAGGGTTGCATTCCCTGCAAATGTCTGCTGATTCAACATCTGTAAGCTGAAGAGTTTAAGTCGTTTATTCATCTTACAGTTCAATTTAACTTGATATTCGACCGCTTTCTGTATAAGATCTTGTCAGTTTAGCTAACTGTTACTTTTTAGCTCCTTAATTTCATTTTCTAGATGCTTGATCAATTATGCATCCTCCTTTACAGTTTCCAGTTGGGCGTCATCATCCGGCCTCCATACTAAAAAAAATTGTGTTGTTTTCCCATCTCATTCATTGCCACGAAGTCCTTTTCTGTTCCTTCTTTTTTTACTTCTAGAAAGTTAGTTTTTTTGGAACTGAATTCGAAACAATATGATGGTGATGTTGTCTGGACTCTGGACCAACACAACCTGGCAGGTTTTGTTTGGATACTCCGCCACGATGCGGTTTTAAAGTGTTCGTTTGGATCGTGCAAGAGAAATAAACAAGTGTACACAGTTGTATATAATGGCTGTCTGTATTTCTATTTCGTCTACAAGAAGACGCGGCGTGGCACTTACATATAAAGGAAAGGCAAGGCAAAGCAGACAGCAAGGCCTTGAGTGATGGGCTTCTTTTCTTAATGCATATATAATATAATCCTTGATTCTTGCTCCATGATCTCTTTTACTATGGATGGGCTGTTGTCTGCAGTTGAATGTTCTTCCAAGCACATAATATGCTGATCATGGAAACAAACCTCTAGGAAGTGGTGACTTGTCATTTTAATCTTCATAAGCAAGAAGGGTATTTGTTTTTTTTTAAAATGAAAAAAAGAGGTTATCTTGATAGACCTATAGCATCAGCAACTGAGACTCCCCATCAGATGCATTTTCTCCTACTGTGACGTGTACATACATCATACTATATATTCCTTTGGGTCCGTATCAGAATATTTTCCTTCATAAGTGTATGCACACATGGTACAGTAGCACATACTGGAAGCCTTCCATTCCAACAATGGCCGCAACCACCATTTCTTCTTGGTGTAATACATACGACTGAATGCGTTGACGCAGTCTCAAGCAACTAAGGAATCAGAGCCTGAAAGAAATGTTTGCATAAATAAAGAGTAGTAGTAATTTACTAGTACATTCAGGTGAGTATACGTATTGACAGCATCAATACCAGATTATAGAATCGAATTTGTATTCGGATGGGTGCATAACCTGATGGCATTGACGCACTACAATAATGTGCGTAGGTTTTTGTTTTGCCAAAATTCCATGACCCAATTCATTCCAGCCGTCCAAGCCAAAATTTCCACCCATACATTGCTTGCCGTCCTCTGCACTCTTCTTAGTTGTACACGCCCTGATTAGTCTTTGCAGTGGCCAATAATAGAACACCCAAAACCATTTTACTATTATTCTTTGCCGCTGAGCCCCCCCAATATCCAAAATTCTTGCCATACCCAAAAGTTCATTATTATTTGCATCTGCATCCCTCTGGGTGCTGAGTATCAACGACAGCAACTCTCCAAGTGCTTGGGTGTTGATTTTTTTAATAATATTATTTTATTGAAAAATTGCAAAAATAATAGTTAAATTAACATTTTTGCAAGAATAGATACTTGTCAGCATACGGAGTACCGTCAATGGACCTATCGGTATTCCGTATGCTAACAACATACATGATAGTTGGCCTGAGGGTTTGTCGTCATTCTGAAAGCCGACAAGCTGTGGATCCAACTAAAAAGTGGTGCCACGTAGGCGGTTCATGTAGTGTGACGGCATGTCATCATTTGGAATACCGACAGGTGACACCTCATAGCCTGTTGCCACGTGAAATGCCGACATGTTTGTACACAGAATATCGATATGCCTTTATATATTACACAGTCGTCGATTTCTCTCCCACACGCGACCATACACAGAGATCAGGCGGCGACGAGCGGTGACGGAGAGCAGGCGCCGCGGCGGGTGACGGGACGCGGTGGGTGGCGCGGGGCGTCGGGGGGGTTGCGTGCGGCGAGCGGAGGCAAGTGACTACGTGCGGCGGGCGGTGGGCGGCAACGTCCGACGAGAGCGGCGGTAGTGAGCGGGCGGGTGGCTTCGGTCGGCATGCAGTGACACCAGTATATATTTTTTAAATTAGTCAGAATTAGTTACAAATTTAGAGTAGTTAGGAAGTAGTCGTAGTTAGAAGAATTAAGAGTAGTTAGAAAATTAAAAAAATTAGTAGTAGTTAGAAAAATCGTAGGTGATTTAAGAAAAATAGTAGAAAAATAGTTTGAAATTAAGAATGATTAGAAAAAATAGGAATACTTACGAAAACCGTAGGAAAATAGTTAGAGACTATTAGAGAAATGTTCAGTATAGTACATAATTTAGAAAAATAAGGATATGAAACTTAGAGTAGAGTAGCGTAGATATGGTTTGGAATTAGTTGTAGCTAGAAAATATAGTATAGTTAGTTAGGAAATGTGGAATAGTTGATTTTTTTTTTAAAAAAAATCGGTAACATAGAATTAAAATAGGTTATTTAATAGCATTCTGAAAATTGGATATTATTAGATGTATATAATTTTGGTCGATGAAGGAATTATACATTTGAATTGTTGTGGATTTTCAATAGTTAGACAATATAGGCTAGTTTGAAGTTGAATTGTTATGAATATGTAGTACAAATATTTAATAGCTATATGATATTTAGAATAGAAATGCAGTAGTTATTTTTGATAGCAATACATTTAGAATGGTACAGTGCGAACAGAAAGGAGTAAATTAGCGGTGATATTTGATGGAATACAAGTGATGATGTTGAATAGGTTTTATGGTCGTAGTTGTTGTATATTGGTTACAATTATTTAACTTGACTTAGTATAATATGGTTGTTGAATTAGGTATGCAGGTATGTCGATCGTAATGGGGTTTAGGTTTTTTTTACGGCCCTGGATATGTCATGTATTGTGATAATGGGGTGGATCTGAGTAACTTCTAGTATGTGAACATAGATTTGTATAGTTTGGGAGAGATTCAGTTGTCCTAAGTGTTAAGATGGTTGTATAATATGCTACAACTTAGTTCATCACATCAATAGTTGACGGTGAAGGTTTTGATTCCTAAACGTCGAGGAACCGACTTGCAGTGGGAACTCTTGGAGGTTACATGTTCAAAGCAATAGCAGTAATTTATGTTGCTGGGGTTGAGGCAGGGTTTTTCTCACTGCATCCTTGTAGAAGTGAGCGATGTTGCGTCGACAGAAGCTGGACCTAGCACCATATAAGCTGTTGGTGAAAATATTGTCCCTGAGGATGTGCAGGAGAGTATGGTTCAGGAGGTACCCCTGCAAACTAGTGCACCGGTTGAGATACAGACTGCAAGAGAAGAACTTAACGACGGGAAGAAAATCGGGCCGTGATGCATGCTGATCAGGGAGAGCGAGACGAGGCACTAGTGGAATGGATGGAGGCAGGTACCGATGAGTTCTGCACATTTGTGGACTCTGGTGCAGGAATTCCGAAAGAATGAACAAATTTTGCATTGAAGAAGTTGACGATGAACGATGGACATGAATCGGTATGGGAGTATGATTCCATTGTGGTGACCAAAGGCCAAATGTTTCATGACAAGGTCCATCTGCAGCATGCAGTGAAGACATGGTGTTTCTCGGAGAAGAGAAAGTTTAATGTGGTAATATCTAATCTTCGGACATACGATGTCAAATGTTTAGCTGAAAGTTGCACTTGACGAGTAAATGAATTCCTTCCAAGGTGTGACACAGTATGGATAGCGCCTACTGTTGAGCCGCATACTTGCAACTTGAGTCGACCTCTGCACGCACACAGGAATATGAGCGCTAATTATGTTGCAAATATGATGTACCTAGAGATTGTGAAGAAAACTAGTATGTCTTTGTCGGTGGATGAACACCGCAAGCGGGGATCATGGGGGACCCCCTTTGAGATTCGGTCGGGGGGCTGATTCTGGATCTACCTCGTACGTGGGGTTAATGCGAATATATGGGATCTAGGCAGGACAGATGATCATCGGCTAGTAGAAGTAAATGCACAAGGGATTTAGACAGGTTCGAGCTGCACGGAGCGTAATACCCTACTCCTGTGTGTCTAGTGTGCTATTAATACTTTTGTAATGCCTTTCTCTGGATCTCTGTGTTACAAGGGTTTTTGCTCTAAGTCTTGAGCTTGAACTTGGCCTCTTAGCTTCAGCCTTGAACTTCCTCAACCTCTTGAGCCTTAACTTGACTTCACATGTCTTTCTACGAAGTGCTCCCCCCCTTTTATCCTATCAGGGGGAGGCTCGGCGTGCTCAGAACGGGAGCACAAATTTTTGTAAGCCATAAATGAAAAGCAACCATTATGGGTTTACAGTTTGATGTTACAGAGGTTGAAAATGCGCCCTTCGGTCGGTCCCGTCAGTCTTTGCACCCCAACTTTAGCAGGTGCAGGAGGGGGGCCCACCGGCCAGCCTCTAAATATCCCCGCATGCCCATCCTGTCAGAGTGGGTCTGACACAGCAGGGCAATAGGCGATACGCCTCGAGCCCATCGACGATATGTCCAAGCCGTCTTTCTTTATGGGCCCCGCAGGGTGACGTGCGATGGGACCTATCGCATTAATTGTCCCCACGTCTCCCTGCCAGGCGGCAGGTCCTCGGGGAACTCTGGGTACCTGGGGACCAACTGTTCTTAGCCCTGAGCACCCTCTCCCGGATTCATCTCTTCTCGAGTCCTCGGGGAACTCCAAGTACTCGGGGGCCAACTGTTCATAGCCCCGAGCACCCCCTCCCGGACTTGGCTCTTCTCGGGTTCTCGGGGAACTCTGGGTACTCAGGGGCCAACTGTTCATGGCCTCGAGCACCCCTCCCGGAACTGGCTCTTCTCAGGTCCTCAGGGAACTCTGGGTACTCGGGGACCAACTGCTCTTGGCCCCGAGCACCCCTCCCGGAACTGTCTTTTCTCGGCCATCGGGGAGATGGTCCCCGAGGGATGGCGCCACGTGACATTCTGCTGTCTTGGTCTCGGGACTCAGGAACCCCTGGTTCCTATATCACCGACAGTCTCTGTTTGGAGTTTTGCATACTATCAGCTCTAGATTTGGGTACGAGATTTCATATGATATGGTATGGAGAGCGAAACAGAAGGTGTTAGAGTAGAGGTTTGGCACATATAAAGACTCATACCACAACTTACCTTACCTCCTAGAGGTTATTCAGGGGAGGAACCTAGGTACCTGTATTGCTATTCATGATTTTGTCAATCACGATGGAGATCAAGTCCTTCAATGGGTGTTTTTGTCGTCCGGCTGTATGATTAAGGCATTCCGACATTGCTGGCCGGTGATGTGTGTGGACGGGACATTCCTCACAGACAAATATAGCGGGCAGATACTCACAGCTATCAGCGTAGATGATGATAACCAGGCTGTGCATTTGGCCTTTGCATTCGTCAGACGCGAATCTACGGATAGTTGGTTGTGGTTCTTGCAGTGAGTTAAGAGATGTGTTGTTGGTAACAGGCCTAACGTTTGTGTACTCCACGATCGTCATGTAGGCTTGTTGAACGCTATCAACACATTGCAGAGTGGTGCGGGCGGGGTATTGTCATGACCAGATTTGCATAGTCGTTGGTGCATGCAGCATCTCGAAGCAAACTTCTACAAATAATTCAGGAGCAAGAGGTTGATGGATGTTTTTAAGAAGCTGTGCAAATAGAACCAAAGGAGGGAGTTTGATGTACTGTGGGAAGAGCTGGATAACTAACTGGTAAGCATATGGAGGAAGTATTGAAGAAGCCAGTTGTACCAAGGGAGGAGGAGCCCGAGGGCCTAGAGCCTTTACCACATGAGCTCCAGAGTGTGACCAGGAGAACGAAGGGTGGAAGGAGGGTTAAGCAATTCTCCGACTAGATCAGATACGAACTACTGGAGAAATGGGCACTCATTGCAGATACTGATGGTTCATGTTTTGAATTATGACAACTAACCTCAGCGATGTTTACAATTAGGTGATGAAGGGGAATAGTTCACTGCCATTGGTGGCAATTGAGGGAGTCACTCGTAGAACACAATGATATCTTTGAGAGTATTACAGTAAGGCCACACTACATATGGGTAACCCACAAATAGTGTATACGGAGAAGATTACGTCTTACATGGACGAGAAGAGCGAGAAGGGCTAGTCTCATAGAGTTCATAATGTTGGTAGCTGTCAACATGTCTTCGAGGTGAAGTAGCATGGCAAGGGCGGACTGGGTATCAGAAGGCAGAATATTACAATGGAATGCAAGTTATGTCCAGCGGACAACAAGTGTAAGTGCATATGCAACAAGCCATCACTGATGTATTTACCTTGCTCTCATGTGCTAGCTTGTTGCACGAAGGGTAGCATAGAGTCGGAGTATTTTGTGTCACCGTACTACCGCAAGGAAGCAGTAGAAAGGACTTGGTCCGGCGAGTTGCTTGGGTGGCGGGCGGCGAAGGACTTCATGAAGCCACCTGAAAATGGTCCATATTGGATTCCAGGTCCAAACAGCAAGGTCGACACAAAGGGGCGACGCAAGACTCAGCGTATCAGGAACGATATGGACAATGTTGAGGGAGCATGTGCCCGCAAGGAGTGCCTAATATGCTGAGGTCCGCATTCAAGGGGGCAGTGCAAGCAGTATTTGGTGGACACTCTAGTGTCAGGCAAGAAGGTTAGGCGTGTCCCGATACGCCAGCCGAAGAAGAAGAAAAATCCTTCGAACGAGACTATTGTTTGAAACAATGCATGATTGTTTCCATGTTGTATTACTAATTGGATGGTGCTCTATGTTTGTAATATTCGTCTGTCTATGTGTTGAACCCTTGTAATATTCGGACAATATGAGTATGTGTTGTAATATTTAGAACATATTGTATTATATACTATTTGGAGTTACTGGACAACCTGAGTATGTGATGTTATATTTGGACCATGTTGTATTATGTTTTATTCAAAGTACCTAATAACCTTTGTATTTGGTGTAATATTTAGACCCCATTGTAATATTGCCAACTTTTGAATGTATTCATAATTCGTTACAGATAATGAGTTGTACTCTATGATGTTTCTGATACACCTGCTACGTTTCTCCTCATATTGTGTTTCATTTATGTATTATTCTTTGTGCTTTATTTCTCCCGAGTTCAATTTTTATTTTTCAAATTCTGCATTGCATTACTCTGTGCTTGTCGTATTCATTATGTTATGCAGTGCAATCTTTTTTGCTTTCAGTATAGAGCTCATCAATCCTGTGATCGGTGCGACGCATCGGACACACTTGGACGGCACAAACCTGTACCCGTCCTTGCGCTTGCGTACTCCGGACCACTTCTGCAGGCTTGAACAGCATTGGATTCCAAGATAATAACTTTGTGCATTATATGTTTGCTATTGTAAATAACTCGATATTTTACTCACATTATTTATTTTTCGTAGGTTGAGGGCATCGGGTCTCCTTCCTTTGGCCCATCTCCTCGACCTGACTAGGGAACAGGCCCCTCAGTTTCCCCTGGACAAGGTACTGCTGACAACATTGGTCGACCGCTGGGGGCCGGCGGCCAGAGACGCACACTTTTCACCTGCCCATAGGTGAGATGACTGTCACGCTGCATGACATCTCTATGCTACTGGGATTGCCTTTGGTGGGGACTGCAGTATTCAGGCTGGACTTACACGCCGGGTGGAGGGACGAGCTCCTGGCTAGGTTCAAAGGAATCATCCCTGAGGGTTAGCAGCCTGAGCAGGTGGGCTTCGACTCACACCACAGGCCATCAAAGGCCTGGGTCCAGCATTTCCAGGCGGATCGCCTGACGCCAAAGTCAGAGGACTGGAGAGTGCGACAACACCTGGAGGCGTACCTACTGTGGCTGTTCCATTGAATCCTCTGCACCAGCACACATGCGGACACCGTCGACAAGCGGTTCCTCTTCTTCGTGTAGCAGATTACGGACGACCCCCGAGTAGGTCCCTCAGTTTAGTCGAGGCTTCGCAGTCCTAACGCAGACGTACCGGGCGTTGTACGAGGCCTGCTGCTGGAGGAGTGAGTCCAGGTCGATCGCAGGTTGTCCTTTGCTCCTGACCTTGTGGTCGTACGAGCGCTTCGACATAGGGCACTCGCACCTGAGCCCGTACGACGCTTACGATCAGTCTTTCTACTTCCCCGATGAGTTCGGCCTGCACGACGCAGTGGACGGCCTTGTAATGGGTTCGCTTTGGTGCAAGCGCAACGTAAGTATTACAAGTTAACACATTTTTTCAGTATTGTTCTTTCATGACGCATATATGCCTGACATTTTTCTTTTTCATGCAGTCGAGGTGGGCGACGGGGACGACACGCTCTTTGTACCCTCAGTTCGTTGCCGCATTCGACCAGCTGCAGACGAATAGGGTGCGCTGGACACCGTATGACCACGAGGCGGTCACGACGCACGCGCCTATTGGCCTCTCCGACCGGTGCCACAGGGACCAGGCTCTCTGGCTTACGCGGCGACGGTTGGTGTTCGACGTCATGGTCAAGCCCTACTACCCAGACAGAGTGTTCAAGCAATTATTGTATCACCAGCACTTCCCCCTACCGCGACTACCGATGGACATCACTCACTTGTAAGTATTTGTTGGTACAAATTCTTTACTATCCATGTTATTTGTTCCGTAATCGTAACTTCATCTTTCAGGATGACAAGGAAGGGTTAGGGCATCGCGTATGATGCAACTTGGAGGGGTAAGTTTCTCGTGTGGGTGGACGAGTGGGAGGACACGGCTGCACACATCCACGTCCCTAGCGAGCCTTACGACCCTAGGACAGAGGACGTGTACTTGCGCCGGTTCCACAAGGTGACGCGGGTTAGGTGCTTCCCTGTGCCTCTGAAGCCACTGCAGCACGAGCCAGAGGTCACCGACACATTTGCTACGGAGCCGACGGTGGCGTACCACGCAATGGTACGTGAGGTGTTTCATTGTACTGACTTTCATTCTCATTATTAAATGTGGTTGCTCGGGCATAGTAGGCAGACATGTGCAGGGACGTCGGGACGGAGCTAATAGACTTCGTGGACCGCTGGGAGTCGGTCTCACCGCGAGTTGACCCGGGCAAGCTGATGGCCAGTGTGTGTTGGCTGGCACGGTGTTGCCTCGATGGGTTTCGACGTGCTTCATGCCAAAGGGTACCGGATGTCGTATGGCCTACCACACAAACGAGGTCAATGCCACGCACTCGGTCTATGCCGACAAGCTTCCACACGGTACCCGCCTCATTGTCTCGGTCACCATCGTTGCATTACATGCCCACTCTAGGTTTCCGCTCAGGTACTTCAGTTCTAGGTTCGTCACTATCAATGGTATCACTCGGGATTATATCTTTCAATTCAACTATACTGTGATGCAAAGCATTTGACAGAGTTGTACCATGCAACAGTTTCACCATCCTACGACGCAGCGTCCGGATCATCGCTCTCCTTGACGGACGACTAGTTGATAGAGCCGGCCGATGAGGAGGGCCCGTCGCAGACAGTGGGGACACCTCCATAGACGCAGCCATCGCAGGCTGACCCTGCCACCCCTGTAGATGCTGCACGGCCTCACCACCCTCCGCACGATCCCTTTACGTTCTCCACCAACCAGGTGATGTCACGGAGCAGCTGCCAGATGGAGGCTGATTGACATGTCATGTAGGATGTTTATATCGGTACTATGTTATTTTCCTTGGTTTTATTACCCATGTTCTCCTGCCTTCCAAAAGCTAAGCATCGTGCAATCTTATCAGTTTTCGAACGTATCTACATGTCGTCCTGAATGCAACGACACAATAGGGTACAACTAATAACTGTTGCATGACATGGTACAATTTATTCAATTACAAACAACACGTACAATGAAAAATTACATAAGTGTAACGCAATACCTCAAGATACATTGATACTACTTATACTGACCACTACGATAGTACAATACACATAGCATAATATGAATTGACAATACCCTCATATACTACAACTACGGTAGTACGATACACATAGCATACTGCACATGAATGCCCAACGTGAAATACATTGGCGGAAACAGTATAGGTTAAATACGAAATCAACACTTGGACCGTCCCTAAAACACATCCATATTACTCCCAGTTTTTCCTCTGACCTACCATGCGAGGTGAGATATAGTGGCTTCTTACGTTGCTGGCTCTCTTTTGGCGCAATTGTTCTTGTAGTTCCGCAATAATGACGTGCATGTGAGGGATGTATTTTTAAATATGTGGTTCCAACCACGTGTCAATCCAGTATTGAAAACCACAACCATCCATCTAAAAATAGTGGTATATGAGATAAGTAAATGGTATGGTGAAAATCACAAAGAATGTGCGTTTTATTGTCTTACTCTAAAATGTGGACCACGGAAGAATCGACGGCCTGCGTCACGAAATGCTCATAAACTTGGACTACAACGTCATCTCCATACCGATATGACGGCCAAAATGCGCAAGGAAGAGCATTGTGGTTTCCATAGTAATCTCTACCATAGACGTCTAAATGGGAGTGTGGAGGCGGTGGATCGATGGGGCCATCGAGAGGATGAGGATGCATCATTATCTTGAATAAATGCGAGGTCAGCAGATGTGTGCGTAGAGATTGGGTTTCATTTATATATAATAAGTCCCAAAAGCAGTGCAAAGATGTTGAAGCATTTGAGAGCCTATGGCCTAGACTGCACCGGCCTATTTGGGGTATCACTGAAAAGTCTATTCGCTAGACTACACTGGCCTATTAGGGGTACTACTGAAAGTCTATCCGTACATGTCTACGTTCTATGTGTTACATGTTCAGCCGTTACTACTTACCATTAAGGTATGTTTCATTTAGCGATGGGGTACTTGATGAGAAGCCTCCATCTTTTCCATCAACCCAGTAGATATTTTTTTTACACTCGACAGTCTATCTTTCCATAAGGCATGCTTCATTTAGCGATGGAGTACTACAAACTATTGTAACTTATCATAGAATGTGTACGAGCATGGTACGAGTCGGTGCATATTGCTTTACGTATTGTATCCACAGACAGGCAATGAATGCTTAAGATGATCTTTATTTGTGATGTATTTTACTTTCTTTAATGAAATGACGAGTTTTATCATTCTACCAATACGTTTGTAAGTCCAATGCTTTCATAAGATTCTCTATCTTCCATGAAGAGGGAATAATAACTCCTTGCTGAACTTTTGGAGAATGATATGACCACGCCAATCAAAAGTTTTCACAGAAAATCTCTGCCAAACATCAATGCCATAATTTTTCAGCTTTCACACGGAATCCTATGCTCCAGCCCCCAGCCAAGCCCATGCACTCAGTCCATGCACCAGCCTCTAGCCACTATAAATAACTCGACCCTCATACATGGATAGATCACTCATTCCTTAACTATCTCAAGTGCAATGTCTTCATCAGTTCCACCAAACCCATCCAAAAAATATTAGGGGATTTTCATCCCACAAGAGGTCGAACCCCTGGTGTGCTTCTGTGTCGACCTTTGTAGGCTTCATGAGTTTCAAGACATCTCTACACCTATGGCCTACGCTTCTTTATGTGTGCCAACTACCAATACAATAACCCTCGACATGGACTATACGAGTACCCACCGGTATAGCGACATAAATCACTCATGTGACACTTTTCATATGATTTCATGCACTGTCTTACTAATTTCCTCTCTTGTTTCATTTGTCTAGTCTCCTCCACCTATCTGTGACTTCATAGAATAGTTGAATATGAAGCAAAATGAATACCAGAAGCAGTGGGTCCAAATGAGCATACGGTGGAGGAGGAAAGCGTACGAACGCCGAGAATACGAGCAACAACATGAGGAACTACGACTGAAGCGTCATGACGAGGAGCGCATGAGGAAGGCGGCGGAGGAGCGTGCCGTGGCTAAAGCACACAAAGCAGAGAGGAAAAGGAAGGGGGAGAGGGCCCGTCGCGCTAAGGCGAGAGGCCTCGATACCCTACAAAAGGACAAATATCCTAGGTACACTCAGTAGCGAGCATCTATTGTAACCCGACCTACTTTCATTCCCTAAGACATGTTATGTTTAGCAGCAGCACACTATTATGTTAGTCTTTAGGTGTACCGTATATACCAATATTTGTTGTCGTCGTCTCTTTTATGATTAGAGTCCATTCGCGCACCGACGATAAACTCCATATAATATTTTTCAGCATATGTAACATCCGTACCTAATTCTATGATAATTTTTGTTTGATTTATAGTTTTTTTTATCAGTATTCCTATAACGTAAATTTTTTATTAGAAATAAAAAGTTAAAATGAACTGAAAAAATAGCTATCATCAACCCTAATTATTAATAAAAATAAAAATAAAAAGACCTATCGGCATTCCGTTTACCGACAAGCATCTCCTCTCCCGCGACACTCTTATTGGCGTTTATCCAGGGTCTTGTCGGCACGTGGAATGCCGACATGCCTTTTGTCCACTTTTCGCGTGCCAATAAGGCTCCAGGCTCAATACCACATAGAATGTCGGTATTCTGCGTGCCGACAGATATCTATTGTTACAATTTTTTAATTTAACTATTATTTTTATAATTTTTCAATAAAATAATATTATTAAAAAAAATCCTTAGGTGTCAAGAAGCTGTGACCAAATGGGGACTAAACACACAAACTGCCCTTGCCGAACTAGTAAGGATAAGTGGGTCGGTCGTTACAGGTGAGGTGAGATGAGGGACAGATCCAAAAGCCTCCCTCCTGCTTTCGCTGGTTCTTGCTCTGTTGCAATTGGAGTGATAGGGAGGGGAGGAAGGTGGTAGCCATTGAGGAAGGTGGCATTCGCTGTCGCCGCCTTCAGCTATCGCCTTCCTCTTCCTCCGCCTCCTCCTGCTTTCCCCCAACCTTCCTTCTCCAGCTACAGGTACGGCAATCACTCAATTATTTTTGTCAGATTTTTTGTTTCCGTCTTCTCAGCTCCATGTTCAAGCTACCTGCTCTCTTGATCTGATTAGATGATTTATTATTACACCTTCTTGCCTCTTTCTTCTGGTCTTGGTGATTCCAAGATTCGTTAGCTATTCAAGAATTTTCCTTTGCTATGGTTCCATGAAAGATTATCTCCCGCTAAATCAACATGCCAAATCAACTCCATGAAACCAAAGAATTTTCAGCTTTGCTGATCCTTGCAGATGTTTGGAGCCCCTTTTATTTTTCAAAAGAAACCAATAAAGGAAATCAGTAATTTGTATTTTCTAGCTGATTCTTTCGCCGTACTTGCTTGAAATGGGCGTTTCTCGCCCCTAATCCCGTTCCAAGGAGCGAGTTTTCTGCCCGCGTGCTGATAAAAATTGTAACTTTTCCTTCTACAAGGGCTGGATACGTCTGGGCAAGCAGGGGGCCTCCATGGCGATGGTACTCGACTCCTTCGTGAAGCGATGCACGGCGTCACTGGAGGACTTCACCGGCCAGGAAGCCTGCGCCGCCCTCGGCATCGGGGACGACGTCAGGGGCCTCCTGGCCACGCTCTCGCGCATCGAGGCCATCGTCTCCCACGAGGAGAGGAGGAGGCTCCTGAGCGCCAAAGTTGACGTGTGGGTGGCGCAGCTGAAGGATGCCATGTACGAGGTTGACGACGTCCTCGACGTCTGCATGATTGAGGGCGGAAAGATCCTCACCGACGACCATCCGCCCACGCCCAAGGTGCGGTGCGCGTTCATGTTCTCCTGCTACAAGCATAAAGGACCCCGGAAGTTCCACCATGAAATCGGGTTCAAGATTAGGGACATTGATCTGAGGCTGAGGGAAGTTGAGGAGGAAATGCCCAGGCTTCCTGCTGGATCAGTGCATTCCAATGCAAAAAGGGATTGGTTCTGTAATAACATCTGTAAGCACTGTTATGGTGTGATTAAGTCTCATGCAGTAGGGGCACAGGTCCAGAAGGCTGTGGGTGGCCTTGTGCCAAGGATGCTTAGAGAGGGCAAGAAGAAGGTGGATGTCTTCGTCATTGTTGGTGCGGTGGGGATCGGCAAGACAACACTTGCTAGGGAGATATACAATGATGACAGGATGACCGAAATTTTCCCTATTTGTATGTGGGTGAAGATGTCGAAGGATTTGTCAGAGGTAGCTTTCTTGAAGAAGATCATCAGGGGTGCCGGTGCTAATGATGGGGATACAGAGAACAAGGAGGAGCTCCTCGGCCTCCTCAGTTCTGCTCTTTCAAAGAGATTTCTGATTGTCTTGGATGACTTGGACAACACAGGCATATGGAACAATCTCCTCAAAGATCTGTTGGGAGATGGTGTGGCGAGAGGCAGAATATTGATCACAACACGGAATGAGGAAGTGGGCACAAGCATGAAGGCAACTGTACACCGTGTCGACAAAATGGACGCAGAAAGTGGCTGGGCATTACTGTGCAAAGATGTTCTCCCAGAATGCAATCCAGAAGAGCTTGCAACATTGAAGGATGTCGGGATTAAGATAGCAGAGAAATGTGAGGGTCATCCTCTAGCAATTAAGGTCATTGCAGGTGTCTTACGGTCGAGAGGCAAGAGCAAGGCTGAGTGGGAGATGGTCCTGGAAAGTGATTCTTGGTCCATGCAAACGGTTCTTTCAGAATTACCGCGAGCTCTATACGTGAGTTATGTTGATCTGCCTTCTGAACTAAAGGAGTGTTTCCTCCATTGCTCTCTGTATCCAGAAGAATGCCCCATTCAACGCTTTGATCTTGTGCGGCATTGGATTGCTGAAGGTGTTGTAAATGCCAGAGACAATAAGTTACTGGAAGATTTAGCTGAAGAGTACTATGTAGAATTGATAAGAAGAAACTTGTTACAGCCGGATCCTGACAATACTGACCAGTGCTGGATAACACATGATCTTCTTCGCTCACTAGCTCACTTTTTTATAGCAGAGGAGAGTATCTTAATTGATGGTCAACAGAGACTGAGCACCTCATTGTCAAAGCCCCGGCATCTCACATTGTGTAACATGGATAACAGCTTGGAGGATCCAATCTCACTGAAGCAGCAGATGAGCATAAGGTCACTGATGCTCTTCAAAAGCTCAAATGTCAGAACGATAGATCTTCTCCTCGAGTCAGCTTCATGCTTGCGTGTATTGGATTTGAGAAAGACAGCAATAGAGGCCCTCCCAAAATCCATTGGCAACTTGGTACATCTGAGGTACCTCAATCTTGATGGAACGCAGGTCAGAGACATACCTTCTTCCATTGGCTTTCTCATAAACTTGCAGACCTTGAGCCTTCAAGGTTGCCAAAGATTACAGAGACTTCCTTGGTCCATCAGGGCATTGCTAGATCTTAGATGCCTTTGTCTGGAGGGAACTTCCTTAACCTATGTACCAAAGGGTGTTGGTGAATTGAAGCATCTTAATTATCTATCTGGTCTAATCATTGGTAATGACAACAATGAACCTGAGGGTTGTGACTTAGATGACCTTAAAGCTTTGTCAGAATTAAGGCACCTTCACATAGAGAGTTTGGATAGGGCTACTTCAGGCGCTGCTGCGCTTGCAAACAAGCCATTCCTGAAGGATCTATACCTCTCTGAGCGTGCACCAGTCATAGAAGAACAGCAACATGAAGAAGAACAGGAGAATCAGGAGAACAAAAAGGAAACAGGGAAAGAAGAGAAGGAAGAACAGGAAGTAAGCAATGGCCAATGCAGTAGAGAGGAATCAGCCAAAGCAAGTGAAAAGATATGGAATGAGCTCATCCCATCCCAAAGCATTGAAAAGCTAATAATCAAGAACTACAAAGGTGGAAAGTTCCCAAATTGGATGAAAGGTCCCAAGCTGGGCACCTCCTTCCCCAGCCTTGTGTTTTTGGATCTTGACAACTGCATGTCATGCACTAGACTGCCTTCAGTTGGTGTCCTGAACCAGCTCCAGTCCCTGCAAATCTCGAATGCAGACTCAGTTGTCACCATCGGCTCGGAATTCCTTGGCACCACTGTACTTTCACCAGCCACTTCATTCCCCAAGCTTGAGCTTTTAAAGCTCAGAAACATGAAGAAACTGGTAGAGTGGTCTTTAGATGTGAAAGAGAGCCAGGTACTGTTACCTTGTCTTAAGTCACTGCATATACAGTCCTGCCCTAAACTGAAAGCTCTACCAGAGGGCCTAAAACATGTGGCTCTGTGCGACCTTCGTGTGGAGGGTGCATATAGCCTAACAGAAATCAAGGACTTGCCAAAACTATCTGATGAACTCCATCTCAAAGATAACAAGGCACTTCTGAGGATCTCCAACCTGCTCATGCTTCGTTCCCTCATTATTGATGACTGCTCAAAGCTGAAGCATGTGTCGGACCTAGATACGCTCCATCACCTCAGACTTGTGTTTCCCCCATCCACCGAAACATTTTATTTTGAAGAGCTGATCATCTTCTGGAGTATCGCGTTCCCACGGTGGCTGGAGCTGCTGATTCAGAAGTGCAAAGGCCTGCGTCGGTTTGAGTTGCAGTGCAGCCTGCCATTACTCAGGAGTTGCCTGGACGGTGGCAAGAACTGGCACATCGTGCAGCAGATCCCTGAGGTGCGCATCATAAGCTGTGATGGCAAGAGGTACATCCGGTACAACAAGAGCTGTCGCATCTATGAGACCAATGCTCAGTCTGAAGAATGAAGGCTTTCTGAAAATCTTGTTGCGGTATGCTCCTTATACCCTTCACAATCTTGCTTATCCTGTATAGATTATTTCATTATATGATATGGTATAACAATAGCTTACACAAGAATTTTGTGTTCCTTTCACTTGCAGCCAGTGGTTTGTTTTGGTACAGCCACACGTTTCAGTTGTCCCTGTCAATTGTTCCGGGAGTTTGTGTTTGTATTGAGAGCTTTGTATTCTGATCACGATTGATCCAGGATTTTTTGTTTGTGTTGCGGGATTTTTGTTCTTATCACCCTACTGATTTATAAACTGGACATGGTATGACGGTTTGATGAGCCCTGAGGAAACTACGATTCTTTGATGAATCAATCTGCAGGTGCTCACGTTTTCTTTTCCCCTGAGTATGGGTTTAATCCTTCACCCAGGACTCAATGTGTGTAAATCTTTTCTGTTTCCTGGTTATGGTGAGCTGTAAATTGTAAACATTGGGTTTGATGGATTTTGATGCGTGCAAATTATTGGCGGTTAAATACAGGCCCCCTTGTTTTGGGTCAATATATGATTGTTACTTTATATTTCACCAGTCACCCTAAATGCTCGTTAATTGACAATCAACATGCGTTGGTCTGAATTCTGTGAGCTATAGCACAGCAAATAGAGCTTATATATACTAAGATATATCTGTAAGGTACAGTGGCAAATCAGACCCAAAACTCGTATGCCCATAATCAACAGAAAGTAGGCCTAATTCTTCAGTTACAGCATGGCAGCTTGTGTGCTAGTAAGAATTTTTTTAATGTAGCGTTTACTAGTAATAATTGGTAAGTGGTGACATGCCAAATGTGCATCAAAATGTATAGGTCAGGTTCAGTTGGAATCCACCCTAATCTTTAAGGTATACAAACAGTTGTCACCAAGCTAGCTACTGAAAATCTGGGATCAAGCATTGCCCTGCAGAAAGTATTAACCATGAGGCCATGTGCTTGCGGTCATCATCTCAAGTGTCGAGCACTAACAAGTTATCCAAATCCAGTCCGAGAAGTTTATGCCATATATGGTACCACTTTTTAGACTGTCAAACTTTCCGTGGAGAAAGAAACTGAAGTTATACCTTTTCTGTTTTCATTGCTTGTAACCTTCGATGACTAAGTTACCCCCTTATTGTGTCATAAACAAAGGGAGAAAGAAATGGTATACATCTAATTATGGAATCTTGCAATGATACTTTGGTGTTCATGCCTTTCTTGCCTTGCATGTTTCTTCAGCATAACTTCTCCCAAGCAATGTGCTTTCTCCCCTGAGCCTATCTTCCATTTCCAGCTGGTGTCGACAATAAGAAAATTTTGTCAAGAGAGGAAAGTTGTATGCTCTCTTCTATAAATTGCTGCTCATGAACACCCAGCCAATCACAATTCCACAACATTCCTCCTCAGTTTCCTTGCTGATAGGATATAGTCCTTGAGAGCATTCTCCACCTTCTTTCCCAGTCTGGTTTTCTCTCACCATGGCCTCCAAGCTCAGCTTCAAGAGAATGGACAGCATCGCAGAAAGCATGCCCGATGCACTAAGACAAAGCCGGTACCAGATGAAGAGATGCTTCCAAAGGTACTGCGAAACTTAGAAGGCATCATTGATGGTCGAATGATTTTAATTGCAATGCTCAAATCTGGGATGATAATGTTTCAGGTATGTATCCAAGGGAAGGAGGCTCTTGAAGAACCAGCAGCTCATAGAGGAGCTGGAGAAATCACTGGATGACAAAGTCGAGAAGGAAAAGCTTGTTGAAGGCTTTCTTGGTTACATTATTTGTTCGACGCAGGTGATGTAGCTTTGAAATGCGTGCTTCTCTTTTGCAGCAAACATTAAGTTTGATGGAATACGCATTATTAACTTGGGTAACATTATTTTTGCAGGAAGCCGTGGTGCTACCACCATACGTGGCATTTGCTGTCAGAATGAATCCTGGCATCTGGGAGTATGTAAAAGTTCATTCCGATGATCTGTCAGTCGAGGGAATTACACCTTCCGAGTACCTGAAGTTCAAGGAGACCTTATATGACGAGAAATGGTATACATTCTTGACCAGTCTAATAGGAGCCTCAACGTTGATCAGAAATGTAAGTTGATTCCTCATGGAACTGAAAAATATATGCCTGTTCATGTGAATTTCAGGGCCAAGGATGATAACTCACTGGAAGTTGATTTCGGGGCTCTTGACCTCTCGACGCCTCATCTGACGCTGCCCTCATCCATAGGAAACGGGCTCCAGTATGCCTCCAAATTCTTGTCCTCAAAGCTGAGCGGCAAGCCTGAAAGCATGAAACCATTGCTGGACTATTTACTCACGCTAAATTACAGTGGTGAGGTAAGGAGATCAGCCACCCATAATTGTTCAGAGATTATCAGAAGTTTAAAATAACCCACTGAATGAACTCATATCTTGAATGAACACACAGAAGCTGATGATTAACGATAGCATCGACACGGTGAACAAGCTTCAGACAGCACTGCTCCTTGCAGAGGTTTTTGTTAGCGGGCTACCAAAATACACACAATTCTTGAAGTTTGAGCAAAGGTGATCTATTGCCATCTCAAGTACATAAAATTCTTGTGCAAAGGTATGCATTGTGCCTAAAGTTTCTGAATACAACGGTCTTGCAGATTTCAGGAGTGGGGATTGGAGAAAGGATGGGGTGACACTGCTGAAAGGTGCAAAGAGACGCTGAATTGCCTCTCTGAAGTGCTCCAAGCCCCAGATCCTATCAACATGGAGAAGTTCTTCAGCAGAGTTCCATCCATATTCAACATCGTCGTCTTCTCTATTCACGGTTACTTTGGCCAAGAAAAGGTTCTTGGCTTGCCAGATACCGGTGGGCAGGTTGTCTACATCCTGGACCAAGTCAGGGCCCTTGAAGAGGAATTGCTGCAAAGAATCAAGCAGCAGGGTTTGCATGTTACACCAAAGATTCTTGTGGTAAAGTTCCTACATCATGATCCTGGTCATTCATAATTCATGTCATCTTATTATAGAATTAGATTTTCTAATGGCTGCTTTATTCCTGCAGCTAACAAGACTGATACCAGATGCCAAGGGTACAAAATGCAATGTTGAGCTCGAACCAGTTGAAAACACAAAACATTGTAACATACTTCGCGTGCCATTTAAGACTGAAGATGGGAAGGATTTGCGCCAGTGGGTGTCCCGGTTTGACATCTACCCTTACCTAGAGAGATATGCCCAGGTTTGTCAGCTATGAATTATTTTACCTTTGCAGTGTGTAATGATTGAGTAAATGTTCACCAAGGTAATTTCAGGATGCTTCCGCGAAAGTCCTTGACATTTTGGAGGGAAAACCAGACCTGATCATTGGCAACTACACCGATGGCAACTTGGTGGCATCCCTCATGTCAAGCAAACTAGGAGTCACTCAGGTGGAAAAAAAGGGCCATCAAATTGAATCCTGCAAGATTTCTTTTACTATCAACAAAAAAATTGGTTTGACACACCAAATGATCTTACTGACAGGGGACAATTGCACATGCTCTCGAGAAGACGAAGTATGAGGATTCAGATGTCAAGTGGAGAGAGCTGGACCAGAAATACCACTTCTCCTGTCAATTCACTGCTGACATGATTGCCATGAACACTACTGACTTTATCATCACTAGCACATACCAAGAGATTGCTGGAAGGTCAGTAGACTATCTTACTGTAAATTCAGTGCTCCAACAACCTTAAAGTACATAATCCTGGAAGCCTAAACCACGAACATATGATGCAGCAAAGAGAAGCCTGGCCAATATGAGCACCACTACGCATTCACAATGCCGGGGCTTTGTCGCTACGCTACAGGCATCAATGTCTTTGATCCTAAGTTCAACATCGCTGCACCCGGTGCAGACCAGTCCATCTACTTCCCCTTCACACAGAAGCAGAAGAGGCTGACAGGCTTACAGCCACAGATTGAAGAACTGCTCTACAGCAAGCAGGACACTGATGAACACATGTAAGTGAAGTCCCTTGGAAACACACACAAGCTCTCTTTCATTGGACAAATTAGCTAACAGTCGTGATGTCATGAAATCAGAGGGTATCTGGCAGACAGAAACAAGCCAATCATCTTCTCAATGGCAAGGCTGGACAAGGTGAAGAACATCACCGGACTAGTGGAGTGGTATGGCCAGAACAAGAAGTTGAGGGACCTGGTGAACCTTGTCGTCGTCGCAGGCCTGCTGAATGCTTCGCAGTCCAAGGACCGAGAAGAGATAGAAGAAATCAACAAGATGCACAACTTGATCGACAAGTATCAGCTGAAAGGACAGATCCGCTGGATCAAAGCACAGACTGACCGTGTCCGCAATGGTGAGCTGTACCGTTGCATTGCTGATACAAAGGGTGCATTTGTTCAGGTACTGCAACAACTTCGATGATGTTAGATCATGAGTAATATATGCCCCCCTCTGAAAGTTGCAGAGAATAGGATCCAACTCTAACCTTATAATGCCTATGGTTTCAGCCTGCACTCTACGAAGCATTTGGGCTGACTGTCATTGAGGCGATGAACTGCGGATTGCCAACCTTCGCAACAAATAAGGGAGGACCAGCAGAGATCATTGTCGATGGTGTCTCCGGTTTCCACATAAACCCAATGAACGGCAGTGAGGCAGGCACCAAGATTGCAGACTTCTTCCAAAAGTGCAAGGAAGACCCAAGCTACTGGAACAAGGTGTCCACTGCTGGGCTCCAACGCATCTACGAATGGTAGGCACCACATATAATATGACTGACCTACCTCTTGTACAACTAATCCTCTTGGACGCATCTGATAAAAAAGAAACAAAAAAACTAACCATGTGTTGTTATACATGATGGCAGCTACACATGGAAGATTTATGCAGCCAAGGTAATGAACATGGGCTCAATATATGGCTTCTGGAGGACTCTGAACAAGGAAGAGAGAGTAGCCAAACAGCGCTACCTGCAGATGTTTTACAATCTTCAGTTCAGAAATCTGGTGAGTTCAGAATTTAAATATCTGATGCAACGATGAGAGTGCGGCCAAGATTGTACTAAAAGGAGATCTGATCAATGATCTTATCATCCCTGCAGGCAAAGACGGTACCAAGAGTAGGTGAACATGTTCCCATTGCTCCGCAAACCGCAACAAGCGCGGGGCCTAGTGCAATCTCAGTTAGACCGAAAGAAAGGCAAGTGTGCCCACTCTTAAGAAATTTACTGAAGAGAGACCGGGGAAGCAACTGACTGACCCGTTTGTTTTCTGAAAAATCTGGGTGGTGCAGAAAGCCACAGACTCGGATTCAAAGGTGAGCGTTCTCTTCAGCTTACATGGAATTAACTGCAAAACAATGAAATGATGAGTGCTGGATTGAATCAGCCTGCCTTGTAATAATCTTTTAGTGCCCCTTGTTTGTTTAGGGTCATGACCAGCTTGTTCGGGCAGAAGCCTTCAACCTCTGATTAAAACAGCTTGAGCCGGAGAAGGCAACATGCTCGCAGCTGAATTTATTCCATTGATACTTGAAACCGGAGTGTAAGGTAAAGTGATTGGAGTGAGAATTTGTATACATGTGTGATTTGTACTGTGTTCATTGTCGATCGGAGAGATCGATGTAAAAAGGATCAAAGCTGTACATGGTTACAATTGATTGATAATAATACAAGGATTGAAGAATGTCCGTTCCATGCCCAGAATGTAACACACCACGACCAAAATTCGTTTACAATTTAGCTCATCGGTGGGATGGGCTTATATACGTATAGTATCCCTGTAGAAATAGGTGACGTTCTAAGAGGATGACGAATTAGAACACTTAGAATTTATTCGGCTCTAAAAGTTATACAATATAAACATATATTAATTTATATCTAAATGTGTTCTAGGTTTATCTAACGTGTTTACTCTACCGTTTAAAAGAGATTATAACTTATCTAGGAAGGTAAATTGTAAGAATATAAATGCGAAAATGTAAACAAGATAGAGAGAGTAAAATCGGCATAAGAGATTTTTATCCTGTGGTATCATAGCATAAATATCACCCCTAGTCTATATTGGAGCTCCACAAAGGATATGCTCCCAGTTATCAAGTCTCTTCCGGTCACGGCTCTTGAACTACCAAGTCACCAAGAAAAGTCCTCAAGCACGATGAGCCACTAGCCACTAAGGTAAGGTCTCATCACTAACCTCTCTTCCGATTACTTGTACACCGTCTTCACTACGAAGCTTGAGCCATCAAGGTAAGGGTCTTTGCATTTCTGTACACGTGTCTTGCCGTCGCTCCACACTAAGTCAGAGAGTAAACAAGTTTGAGCAACTACGGCTCAAGTTGCCGGCGAGTCACCAAGACTCCAAGGCGTCAGCGTATCACTCGGTACAAGCTAGGATCATTCCTTGATCTACTCTCTAGGTAGCAATCACCTAACAACACTCTCTCTAGGCCTATAAGCACTAATCACGCACTAATCATGTGTTTAATTGCCTTAGATGATCACATTAAGCACTATAGTGGCTTAGATTTCTTCGCAAGTGTCTTTAAGTTTCTTTGGACTCCAGCAACCTCAAATGATCGATTAGAGAGATATTTATAACTTCAAACCCGTTAACTAGCCATTTTCCCAATAGCTCAGAAAAGTTGTTAACACCTGATGATCCGGTGACAACAATAGTACTAACACCAGATCATCCGATGAGTATAACATCAGAATCTAGCCTTTGAAACTCCACTCAAAGCCTCTATGAATAATAGACATCCCAGTGTACCTTTAACTCCATCGCCAAACCATCCGTCATGTTGTTTTGAGCCTGACCGAGTCACTTCATGCTTCTCTATGTAAAATACTCCGGTGTACACAGTATACATCACCAGACTATCTGGTGAGTTATCTTGAGCCAACCAAGCCACTTGAACTCTCTCTGCACAAAATGCACTGGTGTAAGTTTTCGGTGAACACAGCATTGATCACCGAACCATTCGGGGTATGGCTTCTTCTCTTCCTTTCTTTGGAAATGGTCCGATGTGTACTACACATTAAGCACCGGACCATCCGGTGAGGTGATCCTCACCTACTGTCAAAAATGTTACGGTGAGCACACTTCCTAAGCATCGGACCATCCGGTGGGGTCTTCTGCTTTCTCTTTGCCCTGTTCATTCTCCGGTGTGTTGAACTTGCTTAACATCAAACTATTCGGCGAGGTCAACTGCATCTGGACATAAAGCTTAGTCATGTACAAACTTGTACAGCGTCGGACTATCCGGTGAGGTCATTTTCTCTGGGTCTTCTTTAATTTAACCAAATTTTATTCTGGCTTCGGTGACTTTTTCATATATTGTATTCATGAGATCTAGTAAACAATATACTTGACACACATGTTAGACATATTGACTATGTTATTATTAATCACCAAAATCGCATACATGCTATAAGATAAATGCCACAATCTCCCTAAGGGCATATTTACTACAACCCCGCTTATACTTTCGTCCACATTTGATGTAAAAGGATTAACCTGGAGGTGTTACATTTGAAACACAAATACTTATAAGCTAGCTTGAACCTATTTAAACTACTAAGGTGGTATTAAATCTACCACACTGGAACACTTGGGCCACACGAGCTGATACCAGAAACACTTAAGCCAATGGGGGGGGGGGGTTGTGTAAAACTCCAGCCCATTAGTATTTTTGGTTTTGGCTTGTATGGCCCAAATAGTAGTTTAGATAGGCTAGGACTATCTTTTAAGCCTTTGCACTCCAAACATAACATATTGGGGTTAACTTTTTTACACAAGAAAGAAAGTTTAAGAGAGATGCTATACATATACAAGCCCGCCCTATATGTGGATTGGGCTGTAAACGAATTTTGTAGATAGAGTGTTACATCCTAAGCAACTACTCAATCCATTTACATGATGAAAAATGTTTGACTGGGTTATATGAAAAAAAGAGATGTTTGACTGAAGATGTGAGATCCTAAGCATTATTCATCAACTATCATTTGCAATAAAGAAAGTTTTATTGGCTCTTATAGTTATATCAAGATAATATAAACATATAAGAGTTCATTTTGGGCTTTTTAATAGCATAGATGCACATGACCAAAAGAAGAGTAAAAAAAAAAAGAGAACAAATGATCCAGTTCGTGGTTGACGGAGCCTCAATCGAAAGTTTATACTGTCATTCAACCCAAGTAAAATCCCCTTGACCGCTCGCTCCATAAGAGTATATTCCGACACCATCATATGTTGGTACTCCTACCACTACAATACAATATATGTATGGAGCAACCATGTATATGTATGGATAACTTGAAAATAAGAGTTAATTTTTCTCTTATTAAGAACCACATCATCTTTGCATAACCACAACGACCAACAAAAAATTGTCGTTGCTACCATTATTTTGGCTTTCCACCACTTACTAATCCCACCAAGCTAGTTACCAAATATATTTGGAACACTTCTTGGTGAGTAAAGGTTAGAAGCCACTTGAATAATAAACCATGCAAATCTCGCAAATTAGCAATCAAAAAAGAGATACCTAATCGTCTCATTTTTATAACAAAAGTAACACTTCTGACTATCTTGCCATTATCTTTTGATCAGATTATCCTTTGTTAGAACAATCCTTGTATGAAGGTACCAAAGAAATATTTTTATTTTTAATGGTGTCTTTAGTTCCCAATTTTTCTTGTTCATGATTGGTTCTTCGTTATTTATAAGTGTCTGGTAAAGTGAATTAGCTGAGAGTTTTCCAAATTTGTTCAAATTACACCAAAATTTGTTGGGTTCTTATATAATATTGATGTTGATAAGTCGAGGAAGCAAATTATTTCATGCTATCAACTTAGGGCCACTCAGGCCTCAACGGAAAGAAAATTTTGGTAGGAAGGATTGTAAAGCGTTGGTTGTTGTATCTTGTTTGTTTCGAACTATGTTATATAAGAAAGGATATTGATTGTTCAAATGTGAATTTCCTAGTTAAATATTTTCCCAAAATCTTATTTGTGGACCATTTGTAATGATAGAGGTACCAAAGCGAAGAAAATATCGCTTCACTTTCATCAATCCTGCCCAAAAATAAGAATCACTAGCCTTATATCTGACTTGCGATAAAGGTTTTGAACCCAAGTATTTATTTTGAATAAGCCAAAACCCCTCTTCGGACACTAATTTATATAACCATTTACATAATAGCGAGTTGGTTTGAACATCGAGGTGTTGTATCCCTAAACCTCCTGATTTGTATGTTGGAATAGGACACTCTATTTTGCTAAACGATACTTCTTTTGTGACTGTCACTTAACCAATAGAATCTGGAATGAAAGTAATCCAGTCTTTTAAGTACCTCTCGCGGAACTGAGTTAAGAAGGACAAGTCTACCTCCCGTCAATAAATACTGGTCCATCTAACTACTTAGACTCTTTTCAAATCTTTCATCTACTCTTTTCAGTCCGAATTTCGAAGTTTACGATAGTGTATTGGAATTCCTTGATAGCACAAAGAAAGCTCTTTCTTAGCACATCCGAATAATTCTTCATACTGATCCACACCATCTAGCGCTTCACCAAAACAAAACATTTTGTTCTTATGAAAGCTAATTTTTAGACCAGATAACAGCTCAAATGCACTTAAAAACCCATGAATTGATGGACCAGTTCTAAGGAAGCATCAGCTTATAAAAAACCAACTGAAGGTGAAAATTTCAGAGCGTCTTTGACCACTGAGGACTGAAACAATGGTCAACAGAAATAACCAAGAGAACTTGTATAACAACGAACCCTAAGATACATATTCGTAATCAAACATCGATGTCGAGTAAGTAGCATTCAAGGAGGAGGAAGGACGATAAAATCAAGAGCAACAAGTAGCTAGGAAACGGAGAAACTGCAGGGACACTGTAGTCTCCTTGGATCCGCTGCCAAAAATTATGTACCAATTTTGCAAGCTTTCTGTTGCCCTCTTAACTTTAGCTGTTAAGCGCATAATAACAATCCCAAAATAACAAATTTTGACAATCCAAAACATATATAATTCATCGTCTGGTCCATTAATATTAGAAGCAGAAGCAGTACAGTCAGTGGCTGAATAACATAGAGATTTTTTTCATGAAGAAAGCTTATTGACCCTTAACGTTACATCAAGATGATACAAGTACATAAGATTTCACTTCTAGTTTCTATATAGCACAGATGCACATAGCCAAAACACTAAAAAAAAACAAAGGAAATAAAAGAAGAGGGGCGACCATAACAAACGATCTATGACGGGCCTTCAATCCGAAATTTAGACTGTCATCCAAACCGGGTAAAGATACCCTTCACCGCCCGTACCATAAGAGAACATGCAGCCTCCACCATATGCCGGTGCTCCTATCGCTATAACACAGCCCATGTACGGAGCCACCCCATACATGCAAAGATAACCTGCAAAAGGAAAGTTAATTTTCCTATTGTTAAAAATCACATAGTTTCTGCATAGCTACAACGACCAACAAAAAGCTGTCATTGCTACCATAATTTTGTCTCTCCAAAGTTTATTAACATCTCGAAGCCAATTGCCAAACATATTTCTAACGCTTCTAGGTGGGGTAAGATTTAAACCATGCACAAAGGGTATAACAGCAATAAAAAAGAGATGCTTAATCATCTCATTCTTATAACAAAAGCCACACTTAGAACTACCCTGCCATTGTCTCTTGAAAAGATTATCTTTATTAGGAGGATCTTTTTTAAGGTCCCAAAGAAAGATCTTTATCTTTAGATGTATTTTAATCTTCCAAATTTTCTTATTTCTTCGAGGTTCATCATTATTAATCAAGGCCCGGTAAAAGGGATCGAACTGAGAAAGTGTCATGTTTGGTCAGCTTTCACCGAAATTCATCGGGTTCAGATGTAAGAGTGATGTTGATAAGGCGAGAGAGCATGTCGTTCCATGCTATCAACTTAGGCCTGATCAGGTTTCGATAGAAAGCAATGTTTAGAGGAAAAGACTACAAAACGCTAGCTACCATATCTTGTTTGTTATAGGCTATGTTATAGAGACCAGAATATTGATTGCTCAAAGGTGAGTTACCAAGCAAATTATCTTCCTAAAATCTGATCTCTGAGCCATCTCTAACTATGAAGGTACCAAAGTAAAAAAGATATCACTTCACCTTCATCAAACATGTCCAGAAGTGCGAATCCCCAGTGTTCCAGCTAACTTGAGAAAGTGATTTTGACTCCAAATATTTATTACACGAAAGGTTCTACCAAATCCCTTCCTCGAAAACTAATTTGTATAACTATTTGCATAGCAGCGTGTTGTTTTGAGCATTTAGATTTTGCATCCCTAAACCCCCTGATCTTTAGGTTGGCAGAGAACACTCCATTTAGCTAGTCGATATTTCTTTTTGTAACTGTCATTTTGCCAGAAGAATTTGAAACAAAAATAATCCAATCTTTTAAAAAACCCGCATGGAATAAAAAGGACATCATATAAGTTGAAAGACTACTAATCACAGAGTTGAGAAGGACAAATCTCCCACTCGTCGATAAGTACTTGCTCATTCGAATGCTCAGTCTTTTTGGAGTTTACAGTAATGGATAGGTATTCTCAGATATCACAAAGAAACTCCCCCTTAGCACATCTGAAAATTTCTTCGCAGTGACTTATACTATCATTTGCTTTCCTAAAATAGAATAATTCACTCTTGGAAATTGATTTTCGAGCATAGTGACTTATACTATCATTTGCTTCCCTAAAATAGAGCAATTCACTCTTGGAAATTGATTTTCAAGCATGATAATTGCTCGAAGATGCAGGGTAGACGTTTCTAGTTTCTCGCCTTTTTAGGTTATAGTCTATAAAAGGATTGTATCATTCGCGTATTAGAGAGTTAAGAGGCCCCTAAACTAGATGAGGATTAAACCATTAACTTGATCAGCTCTATTCGCTCTTTCGATAGGTAGCTAATATGTCAGCGACCATATTAAAATAGATCGGTGATCCCTTGACGAAGCCTTTTTTGGTTTGGAAGAATAATATAGAGTCAAAGCGGCGACAGAAAATATGCAATGCAATGCAGGACACACGAGTCATGGATCCTCAAGCAGTAGGAGATGACATGAGCAGAAGCAAATCAGACAGACGCAGATATATAATACTCCATCAGCTCAGGCTCAGCAGTAGAACATGACACTCTTGACGCTGTCCTTGAGCACAGGCAGGGGCCTGACGGCTCCACCGGCGGCCGCGCGGGTGCTGCGGGACGTCGACTGCCCATGCCCTCCACGGCCAAGGGCGCTCGCCATTGAACCGCTGTCCGAGCTGTCCGGCTCCATGTAGAAACGGGCGCGGAAGGCAGCCAGATGAGCGTAGTATGCAGGTGGAACTGTAACCAAGTACAGTATTTTCGTCAGAGATGTTGATTTCTCCAGGGAGCAAATCTCACAACTGTAACCAAAACGAACTTTCACAAACACAACTTACCGATAGATACAGAACGTGTGCACCTCGCATAGCTGCACAAGCAATTTGAAAACTTACTAGACTGTTAATTGGTTGTTCAAAATGTTGACAACTTATGTATAGCAGTTTGGAGCTTACGTGTAGCAGAGGTTGTTGGTAAGAGTCTGCAGTGCATCAGCCGTGAACTTGTTCTCATCCCACAGGACATGGTAATGAGCAGGACGGCTTGTGCCCTGTTTTGTTTTTTACGAGGGAGGGAGACCCACGTACGCCTTACATATTAGTACACGTTTTAACTAGAGAAATGACGGATGGAACAAGGCCTTTCTGTTACCTTGATGCCAGCATGGCTGCACAGGAAGAAGTCGAACTCTGTAGGATGGCAAATCTTGGAGTCCACAACAGTACCTGCAATTCAAAGCAAAGAAAAAAAAAAATCAAGCAAGTTAATTAGATTACGAAAATGCAGCTAAGGATTGCTGAAAAAAGAAATATACATGCAATCAGCAGAATGTTCTAAAATACATGTTTGAATGCTCACCAGGTAGTATGTTTCCACTCCTATCAACTGCATTCTGATCATTGTGGTTGTGTGCAAATAATCTCGTGTGGTGCCGTTTCTGGACCACGATGAAAGTCACCTGTGGCTGGTAATTTGCTTCCAGCGACGCGCAAGCCTGAGGCAGACACAGAATAGTTGGATCAAGCAGTAACTCTCATGACCTAGCAGGCAAAGTGAAAAGTTACCTTTCGAATTGCATCAAGCTCATGCAGAAGAACTTGGTAAAACTGGCCTTCACTGACACCATCCCTGTCAAAGGTAACCACATTAACCCGCAAGTATACCACAACAGGGTTTTAGAACTTATCTACAGGTCAGATACGAGCTAGCGGTAATCGATCTGCACTGAACTCTAGTTATGAAGCATGCCGTTCTTATCAAAGAAAAAAAAAAAAAAAGTGCAGAATCGGGTTGACTCGATAAATAAAAAACAGACTAGCTACTCAATTCCATCAACTCAATACTATCTGGGGTTCAATATCCTGCCACTGGCCAGGAATTCCAGTAGCTAGACAGTTACAGCAGGTTTTTGGAACATGTGCCTCAAAGCAAGAGTGGAAGTTTCTGTAAGAGATCACACCTATAGAATATTAGTCGCTGGGGCTTTTGACCAGTTGATTTTTTGAAGGATATAAGCAGCTCCCTGCAAATGTGGAACGTAACATGTATTACTTATGATGTAGGTGAACAGACAGAGGAGAGGAAGGAGAGAGGGGGCCTTGGTGACCATACCTGATCATGCCACCATAGATGGTTCCTCTCTGAGGGACATGTGTGACCTTATACAGATCCTCTATTAACTCTTGCCTATGAGATTGAGCAGAAACTAAACCAGCATACTTTGTCACCTCAGGCCAATCTTGGGAGGCCACAACCTGCAGGGTTAAACAATTGCTTGTTAATGTGCAAATGAACAGTCACAAAACATGAGTTTGATACTTCAACTTACGGCAGCAATTGAAGGGCTGCTATCTTCGCCAGGATGAGGATGGGTTACATCAGCACCAAATATGATGGTAGGCCTGTCAGTGACCAAAGGAATGCGTCTTGACACTGCATCAACCAGTACAGTGTTCCTTCCTCCAACCTTCAAAAACAAAGATTGTGTTGGATTCAACTACTGAAAAATGAAACAAAAACGATAAAGCAAAATCAAAAGGAAACCAACCTTGACATTTATCTTCAGAGCAAGATTTGCCAGTATCTGTTTGTTCATTTTAAAAACTTGCTTCGCACAGCAGCACTGCGAAACCAACCCAAGGTCTATTTCGCAGACACGCTTCAAATCACCTGATACCAACAGTGGCATTTGACACCAATCATGAGCGCAATAATTTAGGAATAAACATAAAAGGAGCCACATGGTGTTGAAAGTTTAGATACCATAAAGAGAGCCATTGTTGTCAGGAAGTATCCCGATAAGCAAATCAAGTTCCTTGCGCTGTGGTCCTAGCATGTTCAAGGCATCATGGAACCTGGCTTTCAAAGCTCGCTCCACTTGATCAGGATGTGCATGCATAGGAGGAAGAATAGGCTCCAAAGCAAAGTCCTACAATCACTTTATACTGTTACTGCCACAAACAAGTAGATGAAGTGGATACTGGCCATTTCAGTAAGCGTTCCAGGGGTACTTGCCATTCCTGAGGCTTGGCACATGCGAGCAAGTTCACGACAGAATCCACTAACAATGCTCTCTTGCACGTTTCGAGCAAAGTTGACACACATCCAGCTCCTGACTCTACCACCATTTACCATTTTCTAGATAAGGAAAAATGAAAATAAATCACAAGTCATTAGGCAAATTAATTAAGAAACACTTGTTTGATTTGCGAAGTATAGAACTAGTCAGCTTCAAAATAAAGTATAGAACTAATGCTAATAATTAGGCCAAAACTAAGTGGAACTGATGCAGCTGTATTAGTGATTGAACAATATTTTAACCAGCCGAAAATTCTTCAAGAGTGCATAGGTTTCCCAACTGAACAGCTTATGCATACTATTTCATCATAAAAAAATGGAACCAATATGGTCAAATCTTAAGCTCTAAATAATGTCCAAACTATTATTCAGAAAAAAATGGTTAAAATGTTTAGTACCTTGTTCATCATATTCCACTGACCAACTCTAGGCAAGCAGTCCTTCTCTCTACCAGTCTCATTATACTTGAGCTGCATCAATGGAAACAAAACAGAAGGGTTTAAAAATGTTTTTTTCTCGAACACACAGGAGAGCTGTGTGTCATTATATTAAGAAAAAGAAACAATCGATTACAAAACCGTACCAACGCCCGAGTTAGTTTTTAGTTACATGTGTGCCACTAACATAGCTAGCGGCCCGACGAAACACTCACACGAACAACGAGCGCAACCCTATTGCACCCGACGCATCCCAGCAACTAGCCTCCTTAAAGATCTCACGCAGCAAGGACGCCACGTTGGGCCAAATGGCATCAAAGACGCAATGGTTGTGATGCTTCCAAATGGACTAGGTCACTAGGATAACGAGAGAGTTGAGTCCGTTACAAACCCCCTTGGGGAACTCCGCTTTGCGCTTTCCACCACCATTGCTAGAAGACGGACTCAACTCCATCCGGCACCAAAGCCTACAGGCCAACACGTTGGAGTGCCTTGAACCAGACCTCTCTGGCGAACACATAATCTGCGAGCATGTGTTGGACTGTTTCGTCCGTCTGGTCACAAAGTGGGCAACAAGGGGGATAGTGAAGGCCGCAGCGTGCAAGACGGTATGCCGTCCAGCATCTGTTGAGCGTGGCCAGCCAGATAAAGAATTTGGCCCACGACGGCGCCCAGGTCTTCCAGATCCTCCTGTATGGCTCGAAAGCGATGGCACCCATGAATAACCGATGATAAACCGAGTGGGTGGAGAAAGTGCTTGAAGCCGAGAGCAGCCATAGATGTTGGTCGGGGCACCCCCTCCAACAAGACCCTCCCCTCCAGAGCATCCCAAACATGCAGGTAGTCGACCAAAGCTGGCCGGAGAGTCCACCACAAATGTCATGAATCCCAGACCGATTCTGTAGAGCCTCAAAGACAGTTCTCCTGGCGATGGCGCGCTTCGCAACAAAAGGCAACAAGTGAGGCGCCATGTCCAACAGGGAGCAACCATTGAGCCATTGATCCGACCAAAATATAGTGGGCCTCCCTTCGCCCACCACGGTACCCATAGACACCGTGAACAGAGCACGGGCGTTGGCATGAACCGGAGACCGAGCGCCGCCCATGGCGGATCGGGTTGTGTTTTCTGCATCCAAAGCCACCTCATCCGTAGCAACCAACCGAGCACATCCAGATTGTGGATGCCAAGACCACCAAGCTCCCGCGGCCGACACACCCACTGCTAAGCCACAACATAGTGGCCACCTTGCACATTGCGACGTCCCTTCCACAGGAAAGCCCTCCTTCGCTTGTCGATGGCTTTAGTCACCCATTTGGGCACATCCAAGGCCAGGAGAGTATGGATAGGAACGGCCTTAAGCACCACGCTAACTAGGACCGCTATGCCCACGATATTCATCAACCGTGCCTTCCAACCAGGCAGCAGATCATCGATCGTATCCACAATCAGTTGCAACTCAGCCTTGGATAGCCTACGAATCAACAAAGGAACTCCCATGTACTTGCAAGGGAAGTCTGAAACTATGCACGGCAGCTCCGAGCGCACAAGATCCAAGCTGAACTCCGGGCACCGAATAGGGATGACCGAGCTCTTATGCATATTGGTACACAAACCTGACGACTCACCAAAGCAATGCAAGATCCCTTTGGTGATAGACAATGTCGAGCCAACGGATGAATGAAAAGCACCACATCATCGGCATACATGTAAACGCGATGACCTATACTCCTGTTTGCCAGCGGTAGAAGAAGACCTTCCAGTCCAACTTTGTTAAACAAAGCGTTTAGCATGTCCATGACAAGGATAAAGAGCATCGAGGACAACGGGTCACCTTGATGGAGACCCCTACGGTGCTCGATCACCTCACCTGGGTAGCCGTTGAGTAGAACTCGGGTGGATGAAGAAGCCAACAGGTTGCAAACCATGGCCCTCCACTGAGGACTGAACCCCAAATGCTCAAGTACCTCGAGCAGGAAAGGCCAAGAAACGGAATCGAATGTCTTTGTTATATCTAACTTGAGAAGGAGGTTTCCCTTGACCGTGGAGGAACCTGGCCATCTGCTGAACGAGGAGGAAGTTCTCATGGATGCAACGACCTCTGATGAAAGCAGACTGGTTCACGGACACGATCAACTGCACTTTAGGCACAAGCCGATTCGCCAAGAGCTTGGTGACCAGCTTGGCAAAACTATGCACCAAGCTAATCGGTTAGAAGTTGTGAACCTGCACCGCGCCCGATGACTTAGGAATGAGGACCAGAAGAGCCAAATTCAGGAGGTGGAGCTTCCTAGATCCCCCATATGAAGCATGTAAATTGCCACCAAGACGTCGTCTTTGACGACCGGCCAACAAACTTTGTAAAAATGGCCCGTAAACCCGTCCGGACCCGACTCCTTGTCTAGTGGCATGCTTTTGATCGTGTCCCACACCTCCCTCTCAGTGAATGGAAGGACGGCAGATTTGAAAATGTTACAAGGAATTATGAAGTATGTTAATCACCCACCTTTTTACGACACCCTCTCATGTAACCATCAATATGGTATTACACCCATTCAGAAACAGGAATCGCTAAGACAGAAGGGTGAAGGGAACAATAAAAAAGTACTTCAAAAGCCATTGCCTCAACATGAGTGAGTTTCAACCTACCCGAGGAGCAGGTAAAATCCGTGCCTCAACTGAAGCCAAACGCTCACTGATCTTAATGCCAAACTCTTTAGCATAAGGATCCTCATGGTAGGAGTTATGATTCACCATCTGCGGACACAAAAAATAGGTTGTATTTTGCATAAGCATGTGAAGGAGCAAACGACAAGAGAGCCCCAAAAGAACTAAAACAAGAAGAAAAAAAATGCTATACCTGAATTATGTCACGCTCCCGATCATGTGGACGCTGGCATGTCTCCTCTAAAAGAGCTCTTATCTGACTCTTGCTTAATCTCTTGGAGTACCTCTGTCCCTCCACTATTTTGCAGACCTGAGTAAACTCAGCTCTTTAAGCACAAATCGGAAGCATATCTTTGGGTACCAAGGTTTAACAAGGATCAAAACAATAGTGTCGAGATTTACTACAAAAGACAAGAAGAGCAGCTTCAGCACTTAAGCTTACCTCCATTGGAAGGTAATTTGGACGCTGATGATTGCCAACTTGTAGACAGGGTAGGTAGGTGTGCTGGATGGCAAAGCCGTATGTCTCTTGAAAATATTGTACAACAGACTTCATTGTGCCTCCTTGATCAACGGGAAAACTGTGGCAAAATAACATCAATTTCTTTTAGTAAAATAAGACTAGTATCCTAGGATGTCTTTTTTTCTCTGAACAAATGCCCCAGAAGGGAAAAGGTAAACACAACAGTGCATGAAGGAACAAGGAATGTCAATACGTTAGCTCCCGAGTTGCCTGAGATGTTAAACCAGCTATTCGATACTTTCGTCGCATATTGCCACGGTGAGTAACTTCCACTTTCACTCCTCTTAGGGCCTTCTTGATCTAAAGTTTTGGACAATAACACAGAAGTTGGTTGTTGAATCAGTTAGTAAAATGACAAATAGAAAACAAGCAAGGGCAGCTCCGATATATAAGACAACACGAAACCGTTGAGACTAAGATGATATTACTGTGATGTGGGAACATATGCAACAAATGATAGTGGACTTCTATCTTACAGAAATAGAAGGTACCAAGTTTACGTTTGAACTTAGTTCTTTCTAAGTGAAACGATAATTTGAACATGAAATGTTAGCTAAGCATACCTTAACACGTTCAGCATCTGAGAGGAGCCTAGAGTGGATGTCAGTATTTAAAAGCTGTGCAACAAAATCAAGGACAGGTAACGGCTCGAAGAAAGCAGTAGCCGACATATCTGAAAGGCATAAAAAAGTGGAGAATGTAAATCGTGGAACAAAAAGTTTAAAGCATCACCAAAATAAGGCATCACTATCAAGACTGATCAATGTAATAGAACCTGTCTTCTGAATTGCAATAAAGGGGCAACCCAAAAAGATGATAAGAGGTCATATGTATATGGCTGGGTTGATGATGTGCCCAAAAGATATACTAAAAGAGTAAAACCTTAAGTTATGAATGATAATTGTTGGGAAAAGAAAATATATTCCACGAACAAAGTGTGGCGAGTGCTAATTCACTAAAATGATTTAAGCTTGGAGAAGAAATGAAGATGGATAGAACACCACTGATTTCTAGGCAAATTTATCCCTTTAACTTTGTGAACAAGGGTCTGTATTTATACTGTTATTTATCGTGTGAATGCACAAATATGCCCATACGAGGCTAATAGAGATACAAGTTTTTTACTGTATCACAGAGTATAGGGACAATCCCGTAATTGATAGCCACGGCTGGTGGGGCGGTTGTCCTAGTAGCTGGTCATCTATTTCGACGTCACATTGCATCAGCTTGTCAGATAGTCACCACTTGTGTCAGTGTGTCAAGAGGTCATCGCTTGACTGGTATTAAATACCGGTCTCTTCACTGCAAGTGGAGATGACCTACGGGCTCCCTCCTGATTGATCTTTCTGAATGGCTGATAGCTTCGGAGATCAAGAGGGCCCTGAAGGCACGGCCTTCGAGACCTCTCCAGAGCCATAGGATCTCAGAGGAGTCCTGAGCCTGATAACCCTCGGGCCTAGACTAGCGGAACCAAGGGGGCATCGAAGGTCCTTGATGGCGACCCCTAACAATAATGCTACCTAGTCGAAATGCATTTTATCATATCATTTGTGAGCTTCTTGTTGGGAATATAATTAGCAGTTATGGCCTTTCCATCAGCAAGAAAATGACTTTGTTTATTCATGTAACTAAACTTTTTATATATGAGGTCCTTCATGAGGCATGACAAAATTAATTAATCATATCAATGGCCAGCACTGGAAAGATTGGAGATGTGAAGCTCGTAGGGAGCTTGGTCACAGATTCAAATATTTTTATCAGCATCACCCAGATTGCATACCTATTGGAAGGGCTTATGTCCGAATGTTATGGCTATAAAAACAAGATTTATAAAAACAGATCGCTGACTGTGTTGTTTCACCATTTATTACATGCACACATCCATGAGAGAGAGGGAGGGAGAGAGCTTTACCGATATTCAATGACAAGCCCATTTGAGTAGGACGAATGCTCTGGTAAAATCCACGCCAGCTTTCCAATCCCTCGCCAAGGGATCGCCTCCTCCCCAGGTTAGGAGAGAAGAACAAGCGACCAAATGGTACATATCTGTGAATCAACGGGGTGGAAAGCATCAGCATATATACAGTTGTAATTCATTTATCCTAGTATGTGACGCCTAGAGGTTCATTCTACCTTGCCGTTGGCAGCTCTCGCAGGACAATATCAAGAACTTGCAAGGCCTCTTGAGGAGCCTCTGCCTGCCTTCCAGCTATAAATTGCTCAAGACGATGAAGATCAGCTCTCGCAGCAAATTTAATCACCACCTTAAAAGTTTTCTGACGCCTAGATCATAGAAAAGACAACAAGAAATGTCAAAACATGATGCTTTCCCCTAGCTAAGACCAGGAAAACGTGCCAATAGGAATGGCTCAAGGACAGACCTCTCCAAACCAGAACCATCATCTTCCTCAAGTAAAGTGATGTGAAATTCTTTTGAAGTAAATGGCAATGGCCCAGCTGTGTAAAGGCTCTTTCTACCATCATAGGCTGGAAGCCGCCCTCCCAAGTATGATACCTTGTGCAGCCTCACCAACTCTTCCATCACAGAACGGCTCACAATACGTGATGTTACTTCAGGGGTGATTGAAACCTGTCAAGGGACAACACCATGACACAAAATTTCAAAAGTCAAGAACATCTAAGTTATAGAGAGGATGCTGAAAGATAGACCATGCAACATACATCATACTGATGAAGATCCTTGTCAGGCAGTTCAGCAAAGAAGTGATTTGCCTTCACCAAACATCTGGTGCCAATACTTCCATTTCCTGGTCGATGAGGAAACTTATATGAATTGCTCGGCACTGGAAATGCTTGCACGATCGATTCATCCTGTACAGACATATCTTTCAGCTGGTCTGTGATTTCCATTGTAGGAGCGCGTGGTGACAGCTCCGGAGAGCCTGCTTCTGGTGAGGAGATGTTGTCCATTGCTTGGCGCAGCTCGGAAGCTATGGCGGACGGGCCAGCCCCACGTCCACCTCTACCACCACCGTAGTAGTGTGGTGGCTGCACTCCGCTGGAAGTCTGGCCATGGTCCAAATACCCTCCAGCAGGAGCAGTAGGCTGCCACTGCTGCGACGTCATTGTTCCACGAGGTTGTCTCTGCTGGTAGTAGCCTGCTCCATGACCACCCTGTGGGAATTGCTGATAGTAGGATCCACCGCGACCACCAACACCTCTTCCAGGACCTCTTCCACCACCAGGCTCAGCAGCCTGTGAGCCCTCGCCAAACCCAGGCAGTCTTGGTCTCCAAGATCCCATGCTGAGGAGTGAGGACGGTGAAACAGTGATGTTGACAAATTAAATCGATGATCTACCAAGAGAGTAAAGTCCAGCTCTTATAATCTAATCGGAACTGTGAAAATATACACGCATACACATAGCTGAAGAATTCAGACAGCGATGAATTGTACAGATCTAGAAGTCGGTATTAACAAAAGCAAGCTAAGGAGGTTCATAGTAAACTTGGTTTGTTTGTTAATGCTTAACACGGTCACTATCTGAAAGAGTCTTACTTTAGCTCTAGATAGCATAAGAGAATATATAGTGTCTGGTTCCTCCAAGAAAAAAAAGAATATATAGTGCAGTGGCTGAGCTATCATGAACAATTCAATACACCTAGACAAGAATGGATTGGTCTTGCGAGGACTTACAGACCGAGGTCACACAAAACTAAACTAAATAACAGTATGAGCATACTCAACTATTTCGAGCAACTGAAACAAAAATCGATACTTAGAGATAACTTGTGATAACCAAGTAAAGACTACAAGTGAACTAAAGATAGATAATTACATTACGAGAACATAATATATAAACTTAGGCATAAGAAGACCGAAGGGAAGAACACCCTTTGGTTTGGGAGTTGGAAATGGCTCCAAAAACAAACAAGAAAAAATGATCAAGAAGCATACTTTTAATATGATGAATCAAGAACTAAAATGCATGCTAAACTAACCAAATGAAGAAAAAAATGATGTAAAAACATAATCAGAGGTCAAACATGTAAAGTGATCAAAAGAATTTTAGGGAAAATTGCTAGCTAACAGGTTGGCACCCAGACTGCAAGACATTGTTTCAAGAAGTCAAAGTGCTTTTATCAAAAATCGCTGCATTCACGACAACTTTGTCTATGTCCAGAGTGTCACCAAGGTGTTGCACAGGGAAAAAAGGCCGTCCCTTTTCATCAAGCTGGACATTTCGAAAGCTTTCGATTCGGTAAATTGGCAATTTCTCATTGAAGTGCTGGTCAAGCTTGGGTTCGGCCGAAGGTGGACAGATTGGATTTGTCAACTGCTGGCTTCTTCCTCCTCTCGCGTTATGCTCAATGGAGAGCCGGGTAAGGAGTTTTTCCATGCTAAGGGTCTCCGGCAGGAGGACCCTCTCTCTCCTATGCTCTTCATCATTGCAATCGACCCATTGCAAAGACTTGTTTCAATGGCGGAGAACATTGGTCTGCTGAACCCGGTCCTGCCAACTAGAGCAAAATTGAGATGCTCCTTATTCGCTGATGACGCAGTAATCTTCACCAACCCGGATAAGCAAGAGCTGCAAACTTTAGATGAGATCCTTACAGCATTTGGGAAATGCTCAGGTTTGATTACGAATCTTTCAAAGACCGAGTTGTTTCCGATAAGATGTCAAAATGTCGATTTGGAGGACCTTCTCTCTGTGTTTCCGGGACAGATTAAAGCCTTCCCTTGCAAATATCTCGGGCTACCTTTGCACGTAAGAAAGCTAAGGAAGGTGGATGTTCAGCCTCTGATTGATAAGGTAGGAGGAAGACTCTCGGGTTGGAAGGGACAGTTTTTCTCCTTGGCCGGGAGAGATGCTTTGGTTAAATCGGTCCTCTCTACGCAGCCGACCTACCACCTAACAGTGTTCCCTTTGCAAAAGTGGCTTGCGAAGAGAATTGATAGCATTAGAAGGGCTTTTCTTTGGAAAGGGGAGGCGCCAGAAAAGGTCTCGGGAGGTCATTCTTTGGTGAACTGGAAATGCACAGCTCGGCCAAAAGAGCGGGGAGGTATGGGCATCCTGGAGATCGAAACTTTTGCTAAAGCTTTAAGATTGAGATGGTTGTGGTATCAATGGACAGACAAGGACCGACCGTGGGCTCATCTACAACCTCCGGTTGACAAAACAGACAGAGACCTTTTCATGGCATCCACAACGGTAACGGTAGGAAAAGGAGATAAGACACAATTTTGGCATGATAGCTGGGTTCATGGACTTGCTCCGAAGGTGATTGCATCGGAATTGTTCAAACTGGCATCAAGGAAGCACAGAACAGTGAGGAAAGAGTTACTCAATGACAATTGGATTCGGAGTTTGCGCCAATTAACAACACAGGAGGAACTAGCCCAGTTTAGTGATCTATGGTCTGCAATTCAGAGCACACATCGGGATCAGTCTGTGGAAGACGAAATAAAATGGAAATGGACTGCGGACGGAATCTACTCAACAAAGAGTGCTTACAAAATTCAGTTCTCAGGGGCAGTGAACCGGATCCAAACCCAGGCTATTTGGACAGCAAAAACAGAGCCTAAGTGCAAGACCTTTGCTTGGTTGGCAATTCAAGGCAAGATTCTCACAGTTGACAACTTGATCAAAAGAGGTTGGCTACAAAACCACGATAACTGCCAATGCAAGCTATGCTCAAATGCGGATGAGAATGTCAATCATTTGCTGAAAGACTGCGCATTTACTCGCCGTGTTTGGCAATACGTTGCTCCTTGGTTCGGTTGGGATATTGTGCCAAGCCTAAATGAATTGTCCAACATTCGGACATGGTGGCGTAAAGCGAGACGTAAGATTACCAAAGAAAATCGAAAAGATTTCAATGGAGAAGTTATCTATTTTTGGTGGAATATTTGGAAGGAGAGGAATCGTCGAGTATTCCAAAATCAAAGCAAGGATGAAGTCGTCATTGCTACCAGAATAAAAGAGGATATTGATCAAAGGAACCGGGCGTGGATCTTGGCTTAGTTAGGGTTTGGGTCCTAGGTTTTTGAGGGCGCCCGGCTTCTTGTGGTGGGTTCCTTCGTTTGGTTTGTGCCTCGGTTCTCACCGAGCGCGGTTGGACCTTTTGTTGTTTCCTCCCTTGTTTTGGCTTGTCGAACTGGTTTGGGTCCGTCCTGATCCTTTTATGTTTCGTTTTCTCCTTCTCTAATATAATTCGGCAATTCTCTTGCCGTCCTTTCGAAAGAAAAAAAATTTAGGGAAAAGAGCAGAAAATATTAGGATGCCAGACAAAATAGGATCTTGACACCCCAAAATTATGTTAAAATCATATCTTTCTTGCAGAAAAAATGTGGAGCATTTCCGCATATTGATGCCAAGAAGGTATGGAGAGAAAAGGAACCCAGAATGCCTGAAGTATAAGGAAAACAGGGAAATATCGAGGAAATTGAACGCTCTAACTTAAAGGTCTCAGCTTTTGCCCACAAAAAACTCACATACCGAAATTACAAAGGAAGATTTACAACAGGTAAGAAAAAACAATGAAAAGGTACAGAAGGAGCGTGCTCAATTCACACACACCCAGCCATAGGACCAAAAGCATAGCCATCTTATATTTACTAATTGGAGGCTCCTTTTGGTGCCTCCATATTAATCTTAGGAAAATCCTAGAAATTCTTATAAAAAAGTAAAACATCCGACCGTCGAATTAATTGATTGACTAACTATAACCATATATCAACAATTAAAAAAAACAAAAGATTAAAAAATAAATCATAGAGTCCAACTCCAAGACTACTTCTTACCTTGCTTTTCCTTTCTTTCTTTTTTGTTATAGATACCCTTTGTCCAATAAGGTTACGTTAGCAAACTCCAACTTAGTTACGTTAGCAATCAATACACTTTTCCAAATCAATTAAAATATGCCAATTAAATATGCGTATAATCAAACATTACGAAATTAAAACAACAGAACGCAAACATATTACGGATTCTCACATAAAAATAATATCAAAGAATTTATAATGTATTTCAAAAAATAATATGGGATTCGATGACGACATTAAAAATAATAATAATTTCAAAAAATCAAGAAACAAATAAAAATTAATTTGCATAACACATAAAATGAAAATTATAAATTAGATCTATTCACAAATAATAAACATGATTCTAATATTATAAACAAAAATTACATTATATTTTACATCCTAATATTTAAATATAAATAGCTGATGTATCTTAGCATACAACCATTATTAACACAAATATCTAGAATTCAGCTGTAAGCTAAATTTCTAGCCTGTGCAGTCGCACAGGTTGATGCGCTAGTAATGAGAAATTAGAAAAGAAAGAAACAACAGGACAACACAAGCACACACATTGCCGTACACAAGGTCTTCTGATGTATATCAACACCTAAACACACCGGAAAACAGAGAAGGCGAGAAGAAATAACGGGGTAGACACAGAAATCAGGAACCAAAACACAAGAAACAGACGATTCCTCAGGGAGAAAAAAAGCCGGCAGAACCGTGGGAAACCAACTGGAAGGGGGAAAAAGAAATGGAACAGATCGAGGCGTCTCGGAGATGAAGGTGGAATATGAAGCTCGTGATCACCTTGGCCAGATGGAGATCAAGGTTTCAACTACAGGAACCCTCTCTGTTCTCTCAGTATAGCAGTGTCATATAGAGAGATGAGGAGAAAACGCCAAGGAGAGGAGCTATTTATGTAGCAGTAGTATCAGTAGCAGAGCCTTGCAAGGCCTACTACTCCTCGCATGCCGTCCTCCTGACTCCTGCTATTTGTAATTTCTGGTGCTGTTGCTTTCTTGGTTGGTTGGGAGGGGGTATTATGTTGGTTGATGAGATGTATAGGATATTTCAGAGTGTTACGTGATGGTAATATTGCAGAAATGCATGCTGCCTCCTCTGGGTACAATGTTACAACCTCTATGCAAAAACCTCTACCAACATCACTGAAATATCTGCCTCAGGCATATAAGAAAAGGATACTTGTCAAATTTAAAACGCCAAATTGTACATTTTATTCAAAATATCCAACCCAATCAATTACCATAACATATGCCGTCCACTATGTCTTCGTAAGCAAATCTGACTGACTCGACTACACCGGTTCGTGACCAACGACCGGAGACCAGACTCAATTATTAGGCTCCCCATCCCTATAGACTGTAGTACCCGATGAACAGTGGTGCAGTACTGTTCCTTACTGGCAGTGGACTCTTTAAAGTACATACATGCCTGAGATGGCCTTGGAGCCAGACCACCACACCACTTCTGCGAGAGCTGTGACTACGACTACGATTGCACTAGCAGGACCAGCTCGTGATCCTCGACAGTTATGCTTCAACAGTTGAGCGTGTTCTAGCTGCAATACCAAGCAGCATGTCATGTTTCTTACAGCAGTCATTCATACACACGTACTACAATAAGATTGCCAATGATAGGATAGAGGGAATAGATCGATGTTCGTGCGTACGTACCTCAGGGTAGCTCAGCATTCAAAGCATTGACGATGCGGCCATGCAGGAAATCATGCATGCAGGAAGATCCACGACAGCGCCCCCCCCCCCCCCCGGGGGGAAATATTTGCAGAGGGAGAGATAAACTCAGCAGACCGGAGCACCATCCGAATCGATCTCCTTCAATTCAGCTCCTCTCCAATCTCCAGCAATGTATGCAGAGATCCTCTCAGTCTGCAGAGCAATGACTGCAAATATGCAGTGCTCGTGTGAAGAGAAATATAGTAGAGTAACAAAAGGACAGGGAAACAGACAGATCAAGAGTCAAAATTCACACATGCAGATAGATATGCAGCAATGCAAATCACGGTCGAGGCGGCACTGTCGGAATTACGCCGGAGTTAAGAACGCCGGCGAGCTCTCTCTCTCTCTCTCTCACGCGTGAACTGGAAGATGAGCAGTGAACACTCGGTTCTTTGGTGCTCTCAGACTGGCATCGTTTTCTTGTTAGATTGCGGAATATAAAGAAGCAATACATGGCCATGGTGGCCGAGATAAACGCGGCACGTTCGTGCTCACGAAGTGCCATCCCAAATCGCTGGGACGTGCCGCGAGAACAGGCGCATGGCGAGCGGCGGTGAGCGGCTGCGCTGATCATGCGCTCTAACTGAATGTCTGAAAATAGCAAAACGGAAAAACAGCTATCTACTCTGTCCATGATACGGCAACAGACTTATGCAGGCTAGCAAATCACCCCCTAAGCGCTGTTGCCGGCAGAGAGAAGTTTGGTGAGGCCGATCTTGCTTCGAAGTTCTTCATACTTCAGTCGGCCGAGAGCTTTGGTGAGAACGTCACCCAGCTGTTCCGCCGTTCCGATGAACTGAACGTCGATCAGACCTCGGTCTGCACACTCCCGGACGTAGTGGTACTTCACATCAATATGCTTGGTCCGATCGTGGTGCACTGGGTTCTTGATCAGAGAAATGGCGGACTTGTTGTCCACCCGTAGCGTCGGTGCGCTGGCCTCGACGTCGAGCAAGTCCGCGAGGAGGCGCGCCAACCAGACACCCTGACAGGTCGCGGTCGCCACCGCGATGTACTCGGCCTCACACGACGAGAGGGCCACGACCTTCTGCTTGCTTGATTGCCAAGAGATTGGCCCGTCATTGAGGAAGTAGATGACCCCGCCGGTGCTCTTGCGATCGTTGACATCGCCGGCAAGGTCACTGTCGCTGTAGCCGTGCAGTCGCGGCAGCTCCTTCTTGTTCCCCGGCTTGAAGTGAATGCCCAGGCTCACTGTCCCCGCCACGCAGCGCAGGATGCGCTTGACAGCAGCCTGGTGTTCCTCCGTTGGCACCTCCATGTACCAGCTCACATAGCCAACACTGAATGAAAGATCCGGACGCGTATGGAGAAGATACCTGAGTCCGCCAACGATACTCCGGTAGGCGGTGGCGTCGACTCTCGGCGCAGTGCTTTCCTTGAGAAGTTTCAGCCGGGGCTCCATCGGCGTCGAGCTCGGATTGCATCCAAGCATTCTAGCCCGCTCCAACAGCTTCTGGGTGTAGCGCTCCTGGGAGATGGTGATCCCCGATCGCGCCTGGCGCACCTCAATGCCGAGGTAGTACGAGAGTGCGCCCAGGTCGCTCATCAGGAATCTCCCTTTTCATGTCCTCCTTGAACGCGCAGAGCTCCGCGTCGTCGCCGCCTATGATGATAAGATCATCGACGTAAACGCCGACAATCAGCCGCTTCTCAGCCTTCCCGCGCGTGTACACGCCGTGCTCGTTCTCGCTGCGTTTGAAGCCGAGGGAAAGCAGCGTCGAGTCCAATTTGGCGTTCCAGGCGCGGGGAGCTTGACGAAGTCCGTAGAGCGCCTTGTGGAGGCTCAGAACCTTGTCGGGGCGAAGCTTGTCAACGAAGCCAGGTGGTTGAGCGACGTATATCTCCTCCTTGAGGTCGCCATTGAGGAACACCGATTTGACGTCCATATGATGGACTGGCCAGTTCCAGTGTGCGGCGATGGCGAGCATGAGGTGGACGAACTCGAGGCGCGCCACCGGTGCGAACACCTCCTCAAAGTCCACCCCCTGGCGCTGGACGTACCCCTTGGCCACGAGATGCGCCTTGTGACGGACGATGACACCCCGCTGGTCCCGCTTCACTTTAAAGACCCACTTGAGGCCGATTGTGCGGTGACCGGCGGGGAGGTCGATGAGGCTCCAAGTCCCGTTGGCGATGATGGCGTCCATCTCTTGTCGCATGGCCTCCTGCCACTCCGGAGCGTGCTCCGCTTCCTTAAACGAGCCTGGTTCCTCGGCACTGACAGCATGGAGTTCATCGAAGTCAAGTGCCCGAGGTGCATACCCAGGTGGAGTGCCATTGCCGATGATGTTGTCGACGCGGCGGTAGCGCTGGGGCTCGGAGTCGGCCACGTTTGCGTCAAGCACGTCGTCGAACGACGGTGGCGACGCAAACTCAATGCCGTCCTGGGGAGATAGCGGTGTTGTTGCTGACGCCGCAGTTGAGCTCGATGAAGGCTGCCCGGCGCTCCCGATCGGCAATGCAGATGGTGGTGATGCGGGTAGTGGCAAGGCAGCTAGTGGTGACACCGGTGCAAGGCTCGGCGAAGGTGTTGCTGCAGCAGGCTCCGATTCCCTGCCTCTGGTGGGCAGGGACATGAACTCGACGCTGAAGGGCTCGGTTCCGGCAGCCGGTGTCGATGCAGCGTCCCAGCTCCAGCTCGTGCTTTCGTCGAACAGGACGTCGCGCAACACGTGCACCCGTCCACCAACGGGATCATAGAGGCGATAAGCCTTGCTTCCTGCCTCGTAGCCAAGCAGCACCATTGGCGTAGATCGATCGTCGAGCTTCTTCAGATGTGGCCGCGTGTTCTTGACATGGCCGATGCAGCCGGAAGTCCGGAGATGGTGGACCGCCGGCTGCTCCCCATGCCACGCCTCGTACGGGGTCACACCGGCCAGTGCCTTTGTCGGAGATCGGTTCAGGAGATATACCGCGGTGTGCACAACTTCCCCCCAGAACCTCCCCGGGACTCCCTTTGCCTTCATCATGCTGCGGGCGGTGGCGACCACGGTCTGGTTACGGCGTTCGATGACCCCGTTCTGTTGGGGCGAGTGGGGGGCCGTCAATTGCCGATGGACACCGTGATCAGCCATGTACGTGCCGAACTCGATCAACGTGAATTCCCCACCGCGTTCCGTCCGCAGCGCCTTCAGTTTGCGCCCGCTCTCTAACTCCGCGCGGGCCTTGAACCGCTTGATGGCCGCGGCGGCCTCGTCCTTGCTTGCGATCAGGGTGAGCCACATGTAGAGACTCATGTCGTCGATCAGAAGGAGGAAATACCTCTTACCCCCGGGAGTGGTGGGCTCGATCGGTCCACAGATGTCGCCGTGGACAAGCTCCAGATGGTCGTCCGCGCGGTGAGCGGACTGCTGCGGGAACGACGTCCTCCTCTGCTTCCCAACCAGGCACGCGTCGCAGAGTTGGTTCACGTGGTCGACCGGAGGAAGACCACGGACCATCGACTGTTGAGACAGCTGGCGGAGCGCCTGGAAGTTGAGGTGACCGTATCGCGCATGCCAAAGCCACGCCGGCTCGCTGCTGCACGCCGCCAGGCACGCTGGCCGGGCGATGTCGAGGTCGAGGTAGTAGAGGCGGTTCGGCGCACGCCGCACCTTGGCGAGAAGGCGGCGATCGGGGTCGAACAGACGAAGGATGCCACGCTCGATGTCGACCTTGCTCCCTACATCATCCATCTGTCCAATGCTGATAATGTTGGCAGTGAGACGCGGGATGTAGTAGATTCCGGTGAGCGCGCGATGTTCACCGGACTTGCAGGCGAAGAGTACCGTCCCGCGCCCTTCAATATTCACCAAGGATCCATCACCGAACCGCACAGTTCCACATACGACAGGATCGAGCTCCGCGAACGCGCTCCGAGATCCTGTCATATGGTTAGTCGCGTTGGTGTCGAGAACCCACCGGCCGCTGCCCTTCTTAGCCTGGCCGTCGAGCTGGACGAAGACCTTGGCCTCCGCCAGTTCGACACGGCGTGGTACGCGCGATGTTGGTGAAGATGGCGGTGATGGAGGGACGGTGTCAGCAGGGAGCAGCTCCGCCGTGGCTCTTCCTCGTCGGCCTACGCCACATACGCTTCTCCCTTCTTCTTGGACTTGCAGTCCCTAGCCCAATGGCCGGTTTTGCCACACTTGCGGCACTTATCGTCGGGAGGCGGCTTCCCGGAGCTCGAGGAAGAGCCGCCGCGGAATTCGCTGTTTCCACGTCCACGGCCTCGCACTCGGCCGCGGCGTTTGCCGCGCCCGCCAGACCCAGAGCCGGAACCGCCGCGCTCCTGCTAGATCCGAGCCTTGCGGCGCGCCTCCCAATCTTCCTCGCAGAGCATCAGCCGGCCCAGCGAGTCGGTGACCTGCTTGACCTCCGGCTGCGTGCGTTGCTCGAACACCCGCAGACGACCGATGACCTCCTCGACTGGGGTAGTGTTGAGGTCGAGGAGCATCTCGAGCGCGACGGCCGCCTGGGACAGCCTCTCCGGCACCACCTGGAGAAGCTTCTTGACGATCTCGGCGTCTGTGATGCTGTCGCCGAGAGTGCGCAGGTTCTCCGCGAGGGTAGTGAGCCGAATTGAGAACTCATCAACCGACTCACCGGGTTTGAAGACGATGGCGTTGAAGTCGCGTCGCAGTTGCTGCGCGTTCGCCTCGCGCACGCGGTCGACACCGACCCGCATGGTCTTCACCGCCAGCCATGCCTCCCTCGCCGACTCCTTCTTGGCCAGCGTGCTCCACATCTCCGAAGGTACTCCGCGCAGAATTGCGGCGAGAGCGGGGCGATCGGTGTGATCCTCGCGGTCGCCGGGATCGATGGCCTCCCAGTACTGCGCCGCCTGGAGATTCACTTTCATGACCAACGCCCACTCCTGGTAGTTTGTCCGCGTGAGCATCGGGTACTGGATGTTGCCGGAGCCGCGCTCGATCACCCGCTCGATGATGACCTCGCGGCGCCCGGCGTCCCAGGTGCGCGAACGGCTTGTTGACGAGCGGCGAGTGCGGCGACGTCACGGCGAACGTGATCCTCCAGCGCCGGAATGATCTCCGACCTCCTCGCTTCCTTCGTTGCGTCGGGGAGGCGGTGTTTCAGCCATGGCCGGACCGACGGGGTTCTGATACCAATTGTCGGAATTACGCCGGAGTTAAGAACGCCGGTGAGCTCTCTCTCTCTCACGCGTGAACTGGAAGATGAGCAGTGAACACTCGGTTCTTTGGTGCTCTCAGACTGGCATCGTTTTCTTGTTAGATTGCGGAATATAAAGAAGCAATACATGGCCATAGTGGCCGAGATAAACGCGGCACGTTCGTGCTCACGAAGTGCCATCCCAAATCGCTGGGACGTGCCGTGAGAACAGGCGCATGGCGAGCGGCGGTGAGCGGCTGCGCTGATCATGCGCTCTAACTGAATGTCTGAAAATAGCAAAACGGAAAAACAGCCATCTACTCTGTCCATGATACGGCAACAGACTTATGCAGGCTAGCAGGCACCGTAGCAGGGTGTGTGGTGGTGACAGGTGATTAGGTGAGTAGGCACGGCACTTGCCATCAATTTCCTCCTTTTCTGCCTTCCATCTCTGCTTCATCCATCTGCATGGAGAAAACAAATCAACCGATTACATCACAAGGGAGTGCATGGCTTGTCTGTGGCCAATAATAAAATCACCTGGATAAGAACAACAAACGGAGAATATTCAGCAAAATCTGCTTATCATATGCAGTTTGAAGGCAGAATGCAATCTGAATTCCTGGCCACAATTTGTCAAAATTAGGCTCCTTCCAGATGCAAGATTTTACTTTGGCTACTACTACAAAACCATGTATGGACTACGAACAGGCTATAGCTACAAGAGCGGCCTAACTGCTACTTTTGCCAATTATGTCGCCGCAATCTTGAAACGACCCACCATCTCTTCGTGGAATGTCCGGAAGCACGATCAATTTGGAGTGCAATCAGTGTGTGGGCTGGTTGTTTGAGTATCTGACCATCAAATTTACAGGTTATTGAATATATTAAGGACTGATATCATGGACTAGCTACGAGCTTACCTACTGCTACAGCAAAAGGGATTCGCTCGCTAGCCATCCTGACAATCTGGAGCATTTGGTGGGAGAGAAACGATAGAGTTTTCAGCCAGTAACAGAAGCAATTGCCTCAACTAGTTTCTGTGATCTAAGATGAAGCTCGCATCTGGTGCTCGGCTAGTGCAAAACACCTCACAGAACTAGTTTCTCATATCCTTCGTGAGTAATCAGCTTGTGTTCTCTTATCTAGTTTTGTCTTAGTTAAGCAGTTCCTCGTGAGTAGTTCTTTACTATCAGTTTTGCTCGGTCTCGATCGCGTCACTGGTATATGTAATTGCTTCTCTTCTTATTAATGCGTAAGCCAGCAATGTTCCGGATCTTTCGGAAAAAAAGAATTCGAAGAAACAAAAGTGGCTGTGGCAGCATTTCACACGTTAGTTAACCATGCACGACAAGTAACTATGACAGTATTTACTCTTGCAGCTCTGTGATCTCACTCTCACCACCAATCTGATTGGTGTAAACAGGAAGGCGACGCCATGCTGAGAGACCAAACTGAAAGCTCGTAACAGATTGTAACCTGACATGTAGGCAAGAGATGCAGAGAAGCTTAGCTCGATAACTGACAAGTCAAATTATCACAAAAACTACATATACTTTGTAAAACTACAGATTTAAATAATAGTTTCGCAAAACTACAAATTTAATATCGATTTATTGTAAAACTACAAATATTTTAGTAAAATTACCACAGAACTACAAGTTTAAACTACAACCGCTAAAACAAACATATCCAACTGCTCCGCTGACCATTGGGGTTGTTGTTGGGGGTCGCCATCAAAAACCCCTGACACCCTTAGGCTTCGTCAGCCTAAGTCCGAAGGCCACCAAAATTAAAACCCCTTCGGAGCCTCGAGCTTCAAGTCGCCACGGAGACCCATGCCTCTAGAGCCCACGGATCTTGAAGGTCGCTAACCCCCACAGGCTTAGGGAGCAATGGGTCCCCAGTAAGACCAACGGGAAAGAGATCCATTAGCCACGTGGTACCTATCACGGAGTGACCGTTATTTAATGTTAATGTGATTGGTGGTCGACTTGACACACTAGACAGGACCGGTGCCGCAACAGACGACCGACCAAGTATTATGGCCGCTTGCCGTAACAGTCACTTCCACTTGCTATAACAATATTTTACGAGGCTAGCCCTAGGTCCCGATTATATAGTGACAACTTGTATCTTTATCAACCCCATAAGAGTATGCTTATACACTTACACTTTAGAAGGTAATATAAATACTGACACATGGCCACCATGCCAAGGGACATATTTTTTCATCATTCAGGGTATTCAAGCTTGAGCCACTCCAATAGATTGTCTCTCGCCGCGTCTTGTTCGTGGAAGACTTTTTCTTCCATAACAATGTGCAACGAGTGTATGAATAAGGAGAGGAAGGAAGAAAGAAACAAAAAAAACATTAAATAAAATTTTGCAACCAGTCTAACACCAGCAATTTAATAGTAGGGTTCATTCTATGGGATTGAGCAAAAAAAAATGTCTCCTTAAAACACTCCTTCCATCTATAGAAGTTGGCCGAAGATCTTTCGAAGATATTAGTGTTCTGTTGTTTTAAGTAGACATTTCCATGAAGAACTTGGCGTTCTTCGTATAAATAAAGCATTATAAATGGCCTCACTTTTTCAACATATAACCTAGGGCTGAAAACAATTTTAGAAATTATTCCATCACGTAATAAGAATATTAGTAAAAAAAATTAGATTTTTGGCATTTTATTTAAGGCCCTTACAATTGTTAGAAGTTATAAAAGTAGACTTTTTTAAGAATTTTAGTTTAAATTCTACATAGGCTTTTTGGTTGAATCCTATTAAAATAGATTGCACATGTATTATCAAATACGTACAAAAGGTTCTAAGATATTTAAAGAAACAGAAGACCACTGATTTTTTAGATATCAGATGACCACCGTGTTGTGAACAATACCGATGCTTTCACTCAACATAAGAATTGCCAGAGCGGTCACGGAGTGGCAAGGAGGGAAAGAAAGATAAAATCGATGGCGGTGAGGGAACTTAAAAAAATTTATAACAGTGAAGGAAGAGTACTTTTTTTTTATGACACTGGAGGAATTCTCCCTATATCTTAAGCCATCCATGATACATACTAAACTACGAATATGAAGGATAAAGATGCAGGGAAGAAAAAGCAGCAGCAATTTGGTAGTAACCAAAGTGCTGACTGAATTGGCACAGCACAATGTCACAAGCAATTCATTTGATCTTAATTAAAACACATATTTTGTCAATAAATATTCCATCCATGGAAGGAAGGAAGAAGAAAAGAAGAGATACTCACTTGGAAATTGATTGGTCCAGGTTTTGAAAAGGCCGACACACTTGCTAAGATAATGGGCCTACTTGGGCCCCATTAGCCTAATGAAACCATTTGCCCCTTATTGTTGAGATGATAATCTAAAGAACGGAGAATAATCTTCTCCTCTTTTTGTAAAGAAAGTCTCTCTTATTTGTTCTTTCAAATCCATAGAGGAAAATCTCCAAGCCGATGTCCCTCTTATCTCTCCAGTGTCCGATCAGGGAGGGTCCAGGAAAGAGCTTACCATGGACGGACAATATTTCTTACCCGTGTTTCTTTTTACCGAAACATGGGCAGTTAGACCTTGGCTGACGGCTCCCGGGCTCCGCATGCACCTCACCTGCACTGTATGGCCCCGGTTAATGCTCACATTTTCATAGACCAACAAGTACATGAGATGCCAAGTGCCAAGGAAACTAATCTGATTCATCAAATTCAAAATTTCAAGGGATGGCAAGTGTCGAACCCTGTTCTTGAGTTTTCCTATGCTTCATGTATCGGTTTCTGATAAGTAGTTAATACGTATAGATTATAATAGAATGATTACATAGTAGTACTTTTATTAACATTACAGCATAAAGGTATGCCAATACATAGGTCTTAATCCATATGATTTATTACATCCATGATCGATCGGCCAAGTGAACAACAGCAGAAACTAAATAATAGCCCAACATCACAGACAACTTAGGTACGGACGTAACATCAGTCTACTACTCATCATCTCCACCTTCAGCAAAGTCAAACTCTGGCTCCTCATATGATCAGCAAACAAGAACTAGTACAGAAGATACTCAACAACCAATAATGCTACTCAAGAAGTTGCTAGATGCTTAAAGAACTAACAAGATTGAGGCTATAAAACATGGCTTTGAACATAAAGCAGATTTTGATGCAGATGATTAGGTGTGATATTCAGTTAAAAGGGCACAATTATTCACCAAAGCTTTTGAGTCATAAATGAGGGTTTTGGCCCTAGGAAATAAACCAAAATACACATGGTCAAGTTAATACATAGTTTTGAATTACAAAAGTTTTGAATCTAAGGTGAGTTCAATATAACTAGCTAAGTATCTGTGCGTTCAATATATTCTTTTATATTTATATATACACACACATGGCTTTAGTTGACATTATTTTATAAAATTTAAAAATTGGAGTGGATTTTGGTTATCCTCTAAATGCTAAAACACAGAGTGTTACGGAGAGCACATTATATTTCCCTTAAAAAAAGCACATTATATTAGCAATAAATTCATAACAATATTAGACTTTTTTTCTACATGTAACTTTAGGAAATGAATAGTTTTACAAGGATACATGTAAATGAATATGCAAGAGTAAATTGCACACAACGCTAGGTGTAAGCAAAGTTAACACCAACTCCTTAGAAATGTAGATTCACTTTGCACTATACCTAGTGTAAGCATAGTCAATTCATAGCAAAGCTGATCTGCAAAAGCAGAAGTAGGACTGCAGTCTACATCACACACTCACATGCATTGTCCGGAGTGTACCCACGTGAAAGCCAAACAAATTAAAAATCCTACACGTTTTCTGTTACTCCATGTGTTTCTCTATCTTTTTTGCTCCACCACGCAAATGTAGTTGTCAGTGCCAGTGCTTGTGCACCTCACACCCACCAAAAGAAATGTTCATATGTTGGGTAAGGGACCTGTTCAACTTCAATTTACACATCATCGTCTAACTCTAACACCTACCTAATATAAGCTTTCACAGTTATAGGGGAAAAAAAGGGAATGACACATCTCAGTGCTGTACAAAAGAAGAAAAATACCAATACCAATAGGAAGCAGCAGTAACACTCACAAAACAAAACCAGCAGATTCTATCATCTTAGGCTAGCAGACCGAACGAAACCGCAGTTTCCCAGACAAGATAAAAGGGTAAAAGGGTTGCGAAAGAAAATTCAGCAGCATTCCATACATATGCAGATTCTAATGCCAGCTCGTGACTCAAATGCCAGCTGTTGTTGCTAGACAAAATCAGATGAAAAGTAAGAAGAGGAAAGGCAGAGTCAGACCAAACCACACTACTCTTTCACAGCGATCTCAGAGAGAGACCATTTTGTCAGTTACCTGAAAGCCTGTGGTTCTGCAAGGCAGGAACCGCATGCCACGTAGGACAGCCCCAGCGAGGGTGAATCCGGACCTTTCCAGGTGTCACCACTCAGCGGGCTCCGAGGCACGCACCCTCAGCACTCCCAAGTGAGTTTGGTGATAAGCTTATCAATCCACGATCACCCTGCTCCATCTGGCCCTTCTCCTCTCTCTCTCTCTCTCTCCACGTCTCTCTTTCTCTTCTCTTCTCTCTCTCCCTCCCTCCCTCCCTCCCTTCTCCAGAGCTTATTACACACAAACCAAGCAACCGAGTACAGCCAGCATAAAGAGACATAATTCTTTGTCCTAGTGTGCAAGTGCAGCCACTGCTCTTTTGCTCGATGGTGATTTGGTCATGTGGTGCATGTAGCAGCAGACGCAAGTATATGCTGTGAGACACTGAAATCCTGGCAGGAGAGGGACCAAGCATAAGTGTATGGTGTTGATAAGAGGTGAGTGGCCTAAGCTCACTGTTTGCTTCGAGGTGAGCCTCCATCCAGTACATTCCCATGGAACCTTTTGCCCGATGCCTGTGACTTTGCCTACCACTGGCTGATAGTGCACCCAGAGTCCGTTTGCAAAAACACTTGCTTCAATTTTTCCTTGCAGTCCAGTCGTCCCAGAGTGATGAATTCCTCGTTCATACCTTCCTGTTGCAGGAGAGGGGTGCTCTGCTGATTGGTTCCATCTTGTAGATACCGAATGGCCATCATACTTGTAAGAGCAGCGTCTCCCGGGCTCTCCTCCGACGCCGGCGCCGGCCACCATGGGGGTCTCCAGTGTTCCTCCCTGCCCAGGAAGAGGGTACCGGCACGACGCTGGATACTCTGCTCGCTCAAGTATGCATGCCTTGGGGAGGCTGGCCGGACCTCCGCCGTGTACTCCAGCCTGGCCGTGAATCCGGCTGTCATCTCATCCGAACAGAAGGTGTACGACGTGGTGTTGAAGCAGGCAGCATTACTGAAACGGCAGCTGCGCACACAGACGCCGCCCGTGCTTGACGTCAGGCCCCAGGAGCCGCGCAGCGGGCTGAGGGAGGCCTACAGCCGCTGCGGCGATATCTGCGAGGAGTATGCCAAGACGTTTTACCTCGGTATCTTCCTCTCAGCCACCATGGCCGTCTCAACATGAGGTCAATCTTCTTCTGATCATGGAGTTTGTTCATGCTAGTCTTGATGTGATCTATTATGGCAGGAACTTTGTTGATGACAGAGGAGCGGCGGCGCGCCATATGGGCCATCTATGGTATCTGAACAATCACCATGTCTTCCGCCACTTGCTTTCCTAGTATGTGTCAGTAAATTTCAGCGATGTTACTGGAACTGGAGCCACTATCTTATTTCTCTTAAAGTCAACAGATATGTCAAAATTTTGCATGCATCACAGGCCCTGTAGTAAAAAGTACATTTAACAACAACTTGCAAGAATCTCGATGAAAATTGGCACACTTTTGCAGTAGTGGTGTGAACTAGTTCTCAGTGGGAATGATAACAAAAAGAAACATCATCGACTTCAATGCAGTGCATTGGTGGATCCATAGTCAATGATGAATAAAGGTCTAATATGCTTTTTTAAGGCACCAAAATATATGTGGAAGCACCAAAATAGGCTTTCGATAGGCTAAAATACTGCTAAATGATTCATCAATACTTTCACACCATGTGAAGTCATGAGAATATATTCTTCACAGTTTAAATGACCTACTTCAGACATGAATCTCACTAGTAGTGTTTCTGCAGTGTGGTGTAGGAGGACAGATGAGCTTGTAGATGGGCCAAACGCCAACTACATTACACCAACAGCTCTGGACCGGTGGGAGAAGAGGCTTGAGGATCTATTCGCGGGACGCCCTTACGACATGCTCGATGCCGCTCTCTCTGATACCATCTCAAGGTTCCCCATTGACATTCAGGTAGTAGCCGGTGTATCTGCACATCACAATGTCTAGTGAAATCCAACTGATATGCTACTGTTAGAGAGATCATAGCTGATTCCTATGCCTCACAAGAAGAAAATAAAAGGATTGATCTGGGTAATGATCTAGAAGGAAAATAATCAAAAGAAAAGACCAAGTAATATTTTATTTTATTGAAAAAAATAAAGACCTGAAGAGGGACTATGAGAATACTATCGGTCTTGGTTAGCGGTTTTACAAATTATGTTGTGCATACCGACATTCTAATCTAACATGACTGAGTCTTATGTGATCCATTCAACATATGCCAGCCATTCAGGGACATGATTGAAGGGATGCGGAGCGACCTTAGAAAGGCGAGGTATAAGAACTTCGATGAGCTCTACATGTACTGCTACTATGTTGCAGGAACTGTTGGGTTAATGAGTGTACCTGTGATGGGCATCGCACCCGAGTCAAAGGCAACGACTGAAAGCGTGTATAGTGCTGCCTTGGCTCTTGGGATTGCAAACCAACTCACAAATATACTCCGGGATGTTGGAGAGGAGTAAGTACCAAAACCACCATTTCCCACAACACATTCTTCCTAGAACAAGGCATGAACACGTAAAAATTAGCACAGTCGTAAACATTCCCACTGTGGCTGTCATCTTTTTAGTGCAAGAAGAGGAAGGATATATTTACCACAAGATGAACTCGCACAGGCAGGTCTATCTGATGAGGACATCTTCAGTGGGGTCGTCACAAACCGATGGAGAAATTTCATGAAGAGGCAGATCAAGAGGGCCAGGATGTTTTTCGAGGAGGCAGAGAGAGGGGTGACTGAGCTATCACAGGCTAGCAGATGGCCAGTAAGTTCAACAACTTCACACTGAACAGCAGTACTATTTTCGAAAAAACACTGAACAACTAGCAGTACAGCATTCTTGCGTCTTCTATAGCATAATAATTAAAATGGATTTTCTTGTTCCATTGCAGGTATGGGCCTCCCTATTGTTGTACCGGCAAATCCTCGACGAGATTGAAGCAAATGACTACAACAACTTCACAAAGAGGGCCTATGTTGGTAAAGGGAAGAAATTGCTAGCTCTTCCTGTTGCATATGGGAAGTCATTACTATTGCCGAGTTCACTGAGAAATAGCCAGACCTAGATGCCAGAAAAACAAGACAAGGTGATCAGGCTAGGCGAGATAGAAATAGGGCAAGGTCGTAACATCAGCCCTACTCAAATTAGATAATCTGGTGAACTGGTCGGGTTATTGTTCAGGTGTATCATATGGGATTGTTGGGGGCAAGCACACATATAACACTACAACCAACTTAGATGAAGATTAAACAATTGCATGTATATCCTGTTAAAACATATATATGCCTCTGAAGAAAAGGGCAACATGTACACTTGCTTTTTTATCCCAACAGAAGCGATGTTCTGTAATCGGTAAAGCCAATGCAAATGTTGTCGTGGGGAGCTTAGAAGTTTAGCTACACAAATTAGTGGACATCGAGAGGCCATTCTGGATTCTGGTTACTTGGTATCTGCGTACTTGTGGATATATTCAGATTGAAGTATTAATCGAATCCCCAAAAATAGAAAATGTGCCTGGCGACATGAGGATGATCAGCAGTTGAACACTCAGCAATGTTTTAATCAGATTCAGAAATGATAAGAAGCGGTATGTGATTTGGGGGCGTGATTACTAATGTGCTAGTGGATTGTGTTCCCTTGGGACTCAAAACTATTGCAAGGAATCAGTTATGGATCAACTGTAACGAGAGGTATTGGGCATCGGTAGCTACGAGGGACGAGAGGGAGAGCCAAGTAGCAAACCCAACGTCGATTCCATCGGACCATCTCGGCGCGCGCCGTGGTGGAGCCAATGCTGATGGTGATGGTGAAATTGGCCTTCGTGTTGAACCCCTTGGGATCCATGGGCGAGAGCAGCCTCCCTCGACCGGCGTGGCAGCGGGTTGGCTTGGCGTGGTGGGAGAGTAGGCGGCGACCGTTTCGATGCCGTCCGTGCAAGGCACGACGACATGGGCCTTGGTGGGCCTCGGACCTTTTCACGTGAAAAGGTATGAGCGGTTGAGGAATTTTTTATTTTTATATTTCCTAAATCAAAAAATTGTAAATATATGCGTTGGTTTTCAAAAATTGCAAATCTTGCCTGTTGGAAAGGCTATAGGAATGTGTCCCCCGTTCAGGTCAACGTGGTCTGCCGATATGGATAGGCATCAGTACATATTGCCCATTTAATATCGCTCAATGAAAGGGTGACATATGTCACCCATCAAATAAGAGACTATAGGTACATGCATCTATTTAATTTTTAAATGAAATTATAAACGATTTTGAAATAGAAATTTCTGATTTTTTTAGAATTGTTGTGAATCCTCTAATATTGAGTTTATTGTTTTTGAAATATTTTTAAAAGTGGATTAATCGGACAACTAGAGTTGAACTCGGCAATTTTATTCATAATGGTAAAGATCTACTATTAATACAAAGTTCATAGTATATTGTTGTAAATATTACAACATCGGGGATAGAATATGGATTCTACTACGTGAACCAAAGATATTTCCCCTTTCTCTTATCTTCTGCTTCGCGCTACTCTTCTTTATGGCGACGCAGGGGAGCTTGAGGCATCTGAAATAGTTTCTTACGCCTTTAAAGTAGTTCATTACGCCTATGAAGTTTGATCTCCTGCCTCTTTAAAATGTTCTCGTGGAGGTGACGTTCCTCCTCTCACTTTTGAAGGTCCTCAACCTGTTGCTTACATTCATGTTCTCGCCACTGATGTTCTTGTTGTTGAACTCAATGTGCCTGATGCATCTAGCATGTTTCATCCATACTGATCTCGTACTTCAATTTGGTTTTAGCCTCTCTAATCCAACCCCCACCGTACGCCGGCCTCATCACATCGATTCATTGCTTGAAGCGACAATATTGTGGTTGATAAATGTGGCATTATGAGTGTAGTTCGCAATATGAAATTAGCGGATGTAGAAGAGTAGAAAAGAAGAACATACCATGAAATCAGGTTCAATCCCAAGACACATGAAGAACCTCTTATTAAAGGTCTCCACATCGAAGGGCGTCGACATCCAAGCTCAATTACCATAGCAGCACAACGAACACTCATGTATAAGGCAAACATCCGACTAATCCCCCATAATAAAAATTTTGACGCGCTACAAAAACCAACACCAGTTGTCTGAGTTCTCACTCTCTACAAAGGCGAAGAGCACTGGTAATATTTGGTTGTTTGTATCAACTCCAATTGCAGTTGGTATCTGACCCATGTACTTGCTGATAAGGAAGGTCCCCTCGATGCAAAGAATAGTGCAACAATGCTAGAAAGCTCTAATACATGCTTCGAAGGCAAAGCATGTGCTTCGTAGGATAAACTATATTCATTCAACGATGAATAGTGCACAATTGCATAGTAAGTCTTAAGGTTTTCTGAGCAATAGAGCAACCATGTGATATTATCATGCGATGCTTGGTACATTTCGAACCTTATCTCAATTACCTTGCTCTTCACCTTCTAAGTCTTGGCATAGGTAATGGTGTATTAATACTCTCTAAATTATTCTGATTATAGATCTAGATTCAAAGATCAAGTTTGAGCGTACATAACATTAACGATAAAATTTGATGATAGGTTCATATGATACTTCTCCAATTCCTCCGATCTAAGGGTTCGGTCACCTCTTGTCGCTTGTTGTCCCTGTCACCATTCTAACAAATGACAAGAGTATAGCTTTGCAATTTTTTAAAACAGACATATATACATATATATATATATATACATTCTTTTAGAAAATATAAAAAAAATCACGGTTGCGTGGGGTGGGGGCCAGGAGGCCTTGTGGATACTTCATTCACCCGCTAGCTCTAGCCTCTAGCCTCTAGGTGGTGGAGCCTCCGCTGTTTGCGCGCCGCCTCTCCCTCTGCCTGCCTGCAAATCGATGCATGGAGTAGCACGCATGCTGCACCAGGGAAGGAAGAAGGAAGTCATGCGTGGTCGATGGTCCGGAAGTAAAGGAATCAGCCCATCCGCCATTGCCCATTGCCGTCCTCATCTTCCTCCTCGAGCTAACTAGGCAGGCAGGCAGGCAATTAATTAATAATGGCGGGCGGAGGCGGTGGCGGCAACACGCGCGAGCTCGACCAAACGCCGACATGGGCCGTCGCGTCGGTGTGCGGCGTGATCGTGCTCATCTCCATCCTGCTGGAGAAGGGGCTCCACCACATCGGCGAGTTCTTCTCGCACCGCAAGAAGAAGGCCATGGTGGAGGCCCTGGAGAAGGTGAAGGCGGAGCTCATGGTGCTAGGCTTCATCTCCCTCCTCCTCGTCTTCGGCCAGAACTACATCATCAAGATCTGCATCACCGAGGAGGCCGCCGACACCATGCTCCCCTGCAAGCTCAAGGCGGCCACCTACGACGCCGAGACCGGCAAGGACCACAGCAAAGGCCCCAAGGCCGTCCCCGACGCCAAGAAGGGCGCCGAGCACCTCGGGGGCGTCCTCGGCCGACCGCAGGCGCCCTACTACGCCGCCGCCGCCTTCAGCCCCCACCCACACAGGCTCCTCGCCGAGGCCAATATGAAAGCCAAATGCCACGAGGGAAAGGTGTCGCTCATCTCCATCAACGCCCTGCACCAGCTGCACATCTTCATCTTCTTCCTGGCCGTGTTCCACGTCATGTACAGTGCCATCACAATGGCACTCGGCAGGGCCAAGGTGCCTTCCTTCTTCTTTCTCCTCGATCAAGCTCGATCTGAATTTTTTGTTGCTCATCAATCAGTCTATCTCTCACTGTGGCTCTGTGCATGTTGTCCACTACGTGAAAAATATATAAGTAAAACATAAATTTATGATCCGTCACTGATGATAAAAGTAACGGGTTATAGTTGTAACCTATCAATTATGATTTAGATCAGTCAGAGGTGATGAGTCATAACTACGATCCGTCATCTATTACGACTTATAAGTGACAGATCATTTTAGCTAGTCATTAGTGATGGATCACAACTTCATCCGTCCCCAGTGACTAACTCATCAGTGATGGATTATCCTAGGGCAGTCATAAGTGACAGATCAAGTTGTGACCCATCATTAATGACTAACTCATCAGTGACAGGTCATTCAAGAGAGTCATTAGCGACAGATCAAATTTTGACCCGTGAGAACAGATGAATGAGTCTTAATTAGTCAATTATTAGATGTATTAGTTAATCAATTTGATGAAATATTAGATGTTAGCTCATCAACTCTTCAATTTTTTTTACGTAGTTGTGATATGTCTAATATATCCTTCGTAATATATCAATTATAAATCTAGCTAGTATTAATTAAAAATAATAACCGTATAATTTCCTGTATTCAATGGTAAAATTTGCATTGATTTGTAAACCATAAAATGTGTAGTAAAATGGTAAAGGCAAATATCATTTTTCTAAAGCAATTTGATATATAGTAATGTATTTAGAAATATTTTTTATTTTTATTTTATTTTTCTCATCTCACAAACATTAGAATAGGACCTATTGTATATTTCTCCTTAAATTTGATATAAGTGATAGCGACTATGGATACAAACACACATTTTGAAAATGGTGCAGAATTTGTCGGGGACGAGAACTCAATCTTCTAAACCGTTTTTGGCCTCGACAATTCACTGAACCTAACGAAGTGAGGGGAAACAAATATAACTTTTTCTGTAAATATCTATAGAATAAAAAAACATCGAAATCGAAGTCTATATACAAAAGTTATACCCGTTTAACCGAAGACACTCCAGATCAATTGGTTACGTGTCTATTGTACAAAGCTTAAAAGTGGCAGATTATAACTGTGACCTGTCACTTTATTACAAGTCAAAAGTGACATGTCACGATTATAACCCGTCACTTATAATCTTCAGTAAAAAAGTTAAAATGATAAAATATCTATGACGCGTTACTAATAAGTGACGGTTTAAGTTTTGACCTGTCATCAATGATCTTGTTGGTGACGGATCATTACTTGTCACTTATAACTGGTCATCAGTAATGCGTTCGAAGCAATAAATATGAAAACGGTCACCCATAATAATTATAATCCGTCACTTTTAAACTTTTTTAGCGATCGTTCGGACATAAAACTATTTCTTTTTGCTCGCGCTAGATACGTGGATGGAAGGAGTGGGAGAAGGAAGCGGCGGGACAAGATGACGAGTTCTCCAATGGTATGCATGCATGTTGCTTCTGAATATATATATAATCCACAGACGAATTTCAGTATCCGAATGAAGTCTGAACAATGCAATCCATGGTGCATATACCATGGGCAGACCCAACGCGGTTCAGGTTCACTCACGAGACGTCGTTCGTGAGGCAGCACATGAATGTCCTCAACAAGACTCCAGCATCCTTCTACATCGTAAGTAGAGCAGATTTTTCCTCTTAATTTCCTCCATCTTTCCGGAATAGAATTAGCTGCTGCTGCTGCTTGCAGAGATTGCTCAAGTTGCATGCAGTGTCACCTGACCTGACGATACATCCATCCCATGCATGCAGAGCAACTTCTTCAGGCAGTTCTTCAGATCCGTCAGGAAGGCTGACTACTGCGCGCTGCGCCACAGTTTTGTCAACGTGAGTGCCTAAACCTCTTCAGCACTGTATTTATTTTCGCACAAGCTACGCTAGCTAGCAGTTGTTGAGCAATGAGCACTACCTGTACTTGACTAATTTCGATGAATGAATGGAATGGATACAATACAATGCAGGTCCATTTGGCCCCTGGCAGCAAGTTTGATTTCCAGAAATACATCAAACGGTCTCTTGAGGACGACTTCAAAGTGATTGTCGGGATCAGCCCTCCCCTGTGGGCTTCTGCTCTGACCTTCCTGTTTCTGAATGTCTATGGTATAGTGATGAGCAATATATATATTAATTATATTACGTACTAATGCAGATTAACTAACGTACATGAGTTTGACTGATGACTGACTTTGCACGTACTTGCTCTGATCTGGATATATATCAGGATGGCACACCATGCTCTGGATATCGATCATGCCGGTGGTGATCATCCTGTCCGTGGGGACGAAGCTGCAGGGGATCATCTGCCGGATGGCGATCGACATCACGGAGCGGCACGCCGTGATCCAGGGCATCCCGCTGGTGCAAGTCAGCGACCAGTACTTCTGGTTCGCCCGCCCAACCTTCGTGCTCTTCCTCATCCACTTCACACTCTTCCAGGTCACTCGTCTGCCCTCCGTTCCGTTCCGTTCGTTACTTACCGCTGCGCTGATGATGAACTGCGTGCATGCATGCTCTGAAATCTCAATTATTATTTGTCCTTGGATCTTCTTCTCCTTCTTCTTCTCCGCAGAATGGTTTCCAGATCATCTACTTCCTCTGGATTCTGGTACGTACTCTACTCGAACGATCGATATATATTCCAGATCATCTTCTTGAATCGACTTCCTCTGAAATCTCAAGACGAGAGGTAGATCACTCTCTGACTCTGTACGTATGATATGGATGCAGTATGAGTACGGGCTGGACTCTTGCTTCAACGAGTCCAACCAGTTCGTCTTTGCACGCCTCTGCCTTGGGTACGTAGTGTTGGAAATATATAGGTGCAGCTAGTGTTATTCTAATAACAGGATTACCAGATTCTCCATTCTGCCTGGTGCCTGCTCTGCTTACTAGGATCGGAGTACTTACTAATTAATGCGACGCCATAATAATATAATGCGTGCGCGCAGAGTGGTGGTTCAGTTCTTGTGCAGCTACGTCACGCTCCCACTCTACGCGCTCGTCTCCCAGATGGGCTCCACGATGAAGCAGTCCATCTTCGACGACCAGACGTCCAAGGCGCTCAAGAACTGGCGCGCCGGCGTCAAGAAGAAGGCCCCCAACTCCAACTCCAAGCACGGCGGCCATGGCTCCCCCACCGCCGGCAGCCCCACAAGGGCCGCCGCCGACTCGGGCATCGCCCTCACGTAGATCGACAAAGCACGTACAGCCAACAAGGCCAACGACGCCGAGGCCGATGGCACGGGCATGCAGGCCGCCGGCGCTCTGGCAAGAAAGGGCAGGAAACCGAGTACGACTTGATCGACGAATGAGATCAATCGATAGCTAGATAATTAGGATGGTGCGTAGGTCATGCAGGAATTCAGTTAAAAGGCAATCTTACACTTATCTTTTTTGTTGTGTTGTGTTGTGCTTTGTTTATTCCCCAGTGTAGATGGTCGGTTGATCATGTATCGTGTATTGTTGAAGTAATTAAACACTCATTAATTAACTTCACTACGTCGGGTTACTTGTAACTAAGTTGTGATTACACTACGCATGAAATGATGACTTCTCCGCAAGTTATCATCCTAGCTATCCTCGTACATACACCTGATCACTAAGGGCCTGCCTTTGGACCTGTCAGGCGCCGCTATCAGACCGTCAGACCGGGTCATACTAAAAATCTTCTTCCCTTAATGATACGAAGGTCTTTTATAGAAAGTTATTAAAAAATTTGCTTCCAATATTAACCACGCAGCATGTCCTGATGTGACCTGTGGTGCAAGCTCGCACTATGTGAAAAGGCATATGGGTGACGGATGATAACTCTTATAAGTGATGGATCATACACCTGTCACATCGAACGCATCATCGATGAGTCGTTATGGGTGACGGATACAGATCCGTCACTAATGTGATACATATATAACTGACATAAGTGACGGGTGATAATAGTGACATGTCACTTATAATTGTTGACCATGTTTCATATTTTTTAGACATGAAAAAAAGTTTAAATTTTTTTTGTTCACCCGAGAGGCACCCTAATACAAGGCCCACGCATATGCCCAATCCATATCATTTTCAAACATATTTTGGTCTTTGTATTTCGTGTGACTCGAACCCACGCCCAGCCTCACGTGTGACTCCCTTAATACCTTGACTATCACGTGCTTGTGATAGAAACAAATTATATTATACTTTTAACCTTCATTGTTAAAGGTAATAGGTGACGAGTTATAATTGTGACCCGTCACTTATGCAAGTCATAGGTGACGGGTCACAATTATGACCTGTCACCGATGATGTTATTTTCGAAATGTTGAACTAGAGTGTTTTTAGTAAAAAATGCGTAACTTTTACATACGAACTCCGATTTCGATTTTTTACTCTACGTACATCTACAGAAAAAATTACATCTATTTCTCCCTGCTTTATTGAAGATTGATTTCTCGCCTTGAACGGTGAACAGAACAAACCATAGAAACTTCTCTTACCTTCATCTCTCTCATCCCACTTGAGATCATAGTTCAAGTCAACCACTGATCCTTCGTACTTATCAACCTCCTCGAGAGGGAGTGAGCTTCTGAAAATTTGGATGGAACTGGCGCCTTCTCTCAAATTGTGACCGGCTAGATTCTGAAAATTTTGCACGGAGCCATATGCCAAATCTCTAGTCTTTGCCCGATGCTATTTCTTAGTTGTTCGATTTTTCACATGCATCTCGCATGTATAGGCGGACGACATTTGCATGGCATTGTATGTGCCATGCACAAACATCTCGCATTTATAAGTCCTTTTGTATAGCAATTAATGGAAGCACAATGGATAGTAAACTCATATATTAGTATCACCAGTAATGCGGCATCTCCTCTTTTCTCTACTGGGCAGAAAGGAAATTTATATTCAAACTTTTTAGTTTATTTTCAGCAAACAAAAACGGGATTGGAATTGGAATTTGCAAAGCGCAGGAATAAAATACGACGAGCCTGCGTGCGTGCGTGCGTGGACCCACGTGTTCAGCGCCAAACAAATGCCCTCAGCAGCTGTACCTAATGACGACACTGCCCCTGCGCAAGGATGGTGGTACAGTGGCAGAGCTGTGAAACCACCTCAACTCGCAGCCCAAAAGTACTTTTGCTTTTGTAAGAAGAAAAAGAAAAAGAAAATTCAAAACCCAAGCAAAACCTTTCCGTTACTGCCTCTCCGCTGCTGACACCAGTCCGCTCCCGCTCCTGTCCAGCGGCAGCGGCAGCGGCAGAGCTGCGCCTTCACATCACACCCCGTCTCGCCGGCAAATCTAGGGTTTCGCCTTCCCCAAGTCAGGTGCAGTGCAGGATCTCCCGGAGATCACATCCCGCCCGCCCTCTGCTTTCCACATTTTGGTCTTCTTCTTTTCTTTTCTAATTTTTTGTTTTTGTTTTTTGGATTCTATGGTGGTGCAGAGATTTGAGGTTTGAGGCGAAGCCAAGTTGAGAGGCCTCGGCGCGATGGCGGCGCCCGGGAGAAGGGCGGACATGTCGCCCTCGCCGGCGGGGGTGGGGGCGTCCGGCGGGAGGCGCCTGCTGCGGACGCAGACGGTCGGGAACCTCGGGGAGTCCATCTTCGACAGTGAAATCGTGCCCTCCTCGCTCGTCGAGATCGCGCCTATCCTCCGTGTCGCCAACGAGGTCGAGGCCAACAATCCACGCGTCGCCTACCTCTGTAAGTACCATCTGCGTCCGATGAATCCCCTCCACCTTGCAGATATCGATTCCACAAATGCGCGCGCTTATTCCCCTCGTTTCTTGGCGCAGGTCGCTTCTACGCCTTCGAGAAGGCTCACCAGCTGGACCCGAATTCAAGTGGCCGTGGTGTTCGTCAGTTTAAAACCGCGCTCCTGCAAAGGCTGGAGAGGGTACAAATCTTTTTCTTTACCATTCATCCTGCAGTGCTACATTTACTATCCATGACACCATGCAATGCAAGGCCACTAGCGTACATGCTATTTCTGCTGCTCTATAGGGAATCTGATTCCTTTAATTTCATAAGCTAAACTTTGCACATTTCTTTTTTCTTAGTCCCTCGAGAACTCACGCATTGTTCTATGTTAAAATAAACCGCGTCCTCTTTTGACTCTTTGAGTTTTCACTTCCTTAGGAGAACGATCCTACATTGAAGGGAAGGGTGCACCAGAGTGATGCTCGTGAGATGCAACGTTTCTATCGTGAGTACTACAAGAAGTACATCCAAGCACTTCAAAATGCTGCTGACAAGGCTGACCGGTGAGACCCTTCTTGTGTTCGGCCTATTTATTATGCTACCTGTTGTCATGCCGATGACCTGTTGCTCCTTCCCTGACACTGTACTCTATTTGCTTAGTGCTCTGCTCACCAAAGCATATCAAACAGCTGCTGTCTTGTTTGAGGTCTTGAAAGCTGTTAATGTTTCACAGTCTGTTGAAGTTGATCAAGCGGTACATAATGATTTCTAATGTTATCGCAGATTCTAGTTTATTCATACTACCGTGTCTTGCCTTTTTTTATGAATTGTGACAGAACTTTCATGTGCAACTTCTGTGCTTGTAATTGTTACACAGATTTTGGATACACACAACAAAGTTGAAGAACAGAAAAAGTTGTATGTTCCTTATAATATTCTGCCGCTCGATCCTGAAAGTACTGATCAAGCTATTATGCGATATCCGGAGGTTTTCGTCTATCTCGAGTCTAATTAAAAAAAATACCATCTTTAGGGCTGAATTGCACCTTTAGCAATTAAACTATTACTATCTTTGTACAACTCATAATTTATGTAGATTCAAGCTGCTGTTTATGCTCTTCGGAATATTAGAGGCCTGCCGTGGCCCAAAGACCATGAGAAGAAGCCTGATGAGAAGACTACTGGCAAAGACCTTCTTGATTGGCTTCAGGCTATGTTTGGATTTCAGGTAAGTGTGTGAGAGAAACAGTTACTCATTTGTTTGTGAATTATTTGTGTTGAAGTGTACTTTGCCCTGAAAACGTCCCGCTTTGCAGAAAGATAATGTATCCAACCAAAGGGAACATTTGATACTGTCACTTGCAAATGTGCACATAAGGCACATACCGAAGGCTGGCCAACAACCAAAGGTGCATATTTAGTTCTTCATTTGAAATTTTGAGAGGAACCAAATGAACCTTTTCTTTTGATCTGTCCCCAATTGGGATACTAATATGTGATGATGTATTCATGTGGTCTCTTGGCGTTCTGTTTTTCAGTTAGATGACCGGGCTCTCGATGCTCTAATGAAGAAACTATTTAAGAATTATAAGAAGTGGTGCAAGTACCTCGGCCGCAAAAGCAGTTTATGGTAGGATCACTTGGACTGGTTTTCCAAGAGCTGTGGTTACATGCATTTGGCGCTGTTAGCTTTTTGAAGTGTTTACAATTACGCTATTTCATCCTTAATGTTGCTCCTACCTGAAAGGGGTATTACATCTCTTCATAAGTTTTACTGCTTCTCTAAAAGTTTTGGCCAATTGATCTCTAGGTTGCCAACTATCCAACAGGAAGTCCAGCAGCGTAAGCTTCTTTATATGGGCCTATACCTCCTGATTTGGGGGGAGGCGGCTAACTTGAGATTCATGCCAGAGTGTCTTTGCTACATCTACCATCATGTAAGATAACTTATGCTCTTTTTCTAAACGTACCTTGATATTTCTTGCCTTCAATTTATCAATAGTAACAATCATATCCTAGGAATTTTTTACAGTCAATTGGGAGTAGTGTGTTGGTATGAAGCTTTTTGTATAAGTTTTATTCTGGTGAGTCCATCTTGATCGGTGAAAGTGTTACTTTGCATCTTAATAGATGGCTTTTGAACTCTATGGCATGCTGGCCGGAAATGTGAGCCCAATGACTGGTGAAAATGTTAAACCAGCATATGGTGGTGGTGAAGAGGCCTTTTTGATGAAAGTTGTGACTCCAATATACAAAGTTATAGAGAAGGTATAACCGCTGCATATTTAGGTTTCGGATGTTATCGTACTTTCATTCCAATCTGATCAGGTTTTTGAAACTAAATAGGAAGCTGAAAGGAGCAAGACCATAAAATCAAAACACTCACATTGGAGAAACTATGACGATCTAAATGAGTACTTTTGGTGAGTGACGATCAAATTTAATTGTTGTTTACAATTTTGTGCTCCAGTTTTTTAAGAAAGCCAAACTATTCCTGTATTGCTTGTCAGGTCAGTGGATTGTTTCCGGCTAGGATGGCCTATGAGAGCTGATGCTGATTTTTTCAAAACTCCCAAAGATGCTTATACTAATCGTCTGATTGGAGTAGGTTCCTGTTAATATAAATATCCCCGCACTTCTTTCTTGTTGTAACTTTAGAGCATTAATATTTTCTTCTGATGTATAATATTACATTCGCTTAAGTACTCAGGCATTGAACTTGACAATACTGGAATATTCTGGTCAGGTGCTCCATGATATTTGTTTCATTTTTTTGGTAGACACTCATTTTGGGTATTTGTTTGTTCTGCTAGATTCGATCTGCTTGTTGCCTTTTGCCTTGTCTTTTAAATTGTTTAGCTTGCTAAAGATCTATGACTTAGCGTGATGCATATTGTTTTGCTTCAACATAAAACAAGCAAAAATACAAACATGTTTGGAATATCAATCCTATTGGTACCCATTTTTCTTGCTGTGATCCAGGAGAACAGATCTGTGGGTAGCGTCCATTGGATGGGAAAGGTTAATTTTGTGGAGATACGTTCATTTTGGCATATATTCCGCAGTTTTGACAGAATGTGGATCTTCTTGATATTATCCTTACAGGTTAGTTGCTCTTTCGTGTGCACTTTCACTCTGTTACAGTTCTTTTAATTTCTCACTTTACTAAACATTGTCATCCCTTTAGTTTCACATATTTCTGATGTTATTTGGTTTTAATATAGGCCATGATTCTACTTGCTTGGAATGGTGGCACACCAAGTGATATCTTTGATGCCGGAGTATTTAAGCAAGTTTTGAGCATATTTATAACTGCTGCAATTTTGAAGTTGGGTCAAGGTATTTGATCCTACCCCCATCACCCCTCCTTCCTGTTCGCATATTTGCCAATGCATTGTTTGGTAGGGAGCTCAGTAGTTGTTACAGAACTCTGATATGCCAATCTGGTTAGCAATTTTCGTTTTTCTGGTGCTCTTCGTGATAAAGCAGCATGTACCTTCCCAAGCTTTATGCTCATAGACATACCCTGAGTCATACTCCATTGCCTTTTCGTTGCCTGTCTTTTGCTTTTACCAACTACTAAATATTGGCAGCCTTGATAGGCATGTACCTTACCAAATATGTTTAACTGCATTGCTTGTCAGAGAGAAGCATCTTGTCCTTTCATTTGCATGTATATTTCTTATGTTCAGGCAGATTTTCATAAATGTAAGTCAATCTGTGATCTGTTTAACAGCAATCCTGGACATTGTATTTGGCTGGAAAGCAAGAAGAAGCATGTCATTTGCAGTCAAACTGCGATATGTCTTGAAGTTAATATCAACTGCTGCATGGGTTGTGATTTTACCTGTAACTTATGCATACACCTGGAAGAATCCTACTGGTCTTGCAAGAACAATAAAGAGTTGGCTTGGTGATGGTCAGAATCAGCCATCGTTGTACATTTTGGCTGTTGTGGTATATTTGGCTCCAAACATGCTTGCTGCAATGCTATTTCTTTTCCCATTTCTGAGAAGGTTCCTAGAGAGTTCAAATGTTAAAGTCATAACTTTCATGATGTGGTGGTCTCAGGTATAATTCCACCTATTGGTTTCTGCTGTTAATTAGATAGTTGAGATTCTTGATACCCTTTTCCCAATAAGTTTCAATGTTTATCTGCAGCCTCGATTATTTGTTGGCAGAGGAATGCATGAAGGCGCATTCTCCCTCTTCAAGTATGTTAAAGTAGCTACCTCATCTACACATTGTCTTCATTTAGTGTTACATCTTATCCAGTTACTGAGCACCGTTGTCCTGATAGGTATACCATGTTCTGGGTTCTTCTTTTAGCAATGAAATTGACAGTAAGCTTCTATATCGAGGTAAACATTCATTTGCTGTATCTTGTTTGTTATACCTATATCTATAGATGCTTCATTTCAGTACAATGAAGTTTGTGCCATCATTGCTTGTATATTTTCATTATTAAAGAACAGAAATAAATAAAAAATCTCATGGTTGAGTATTGTCCATGATCTTTTTGAAGTGTATATATTGTGGATTTTGACCGTTAGAAAACTGATAATGTGCAAATCAGAATATCACATCATGTTCTTTTTGAGGGAAGACTGTAGGGGAAGCCCCTACAGTGGTAAAATAATATTATTATATACAAATAAAGATACAAGGGAGAGAGCATTCAGCACTTACCTAAGTAGGCCGAAAAAAGGGAGGGAGGAAACTATACAAGGGAAGGAAGGAGCACTTGAAGTAAAAGAAAGGGGGGGGGGGGGTCTGAGACTTAAGTTACAGAGTTTAGCCAGGTGGAGAAGCTCAGTTTGAAAGTGCGATTCATTCTATGCATTTGGAGATTGGCAACCTCTTTGAAGCAAAATTTCCATTGCCTGAAGGATGGCCTTGTGTTTTGGAAGATCAGGCCATTCCGTTGTTTCCAGATCTCCCAAGCAACCATCATCAAAATTTCCATAAAGAATGGTTGTGCGAAATTCATCTTTGCTTGCTAGATCATATTGAAGAAATTTGTATTGTGATTCTAGTTTATGCCTATATGGTTCCAACATCTGACACTGAGGGGGCATGTGAAGAACAGGTGGAAGATTGTTTCCTCTTCACTTTGGTCCATAGAACACAGTTATAGTTTTCTCCTTGAATTTTGTAGTTTTTTCTCTTCAAAATATTTCTTGTGTTCAATTTGTCCATGAACAGTTGCCACGTGAATACCTTCAGCTTCTTATTGCATTTTGATTTCTAAATGGCTGTAATAGGAGCTAGAGGTGTGATTGACTTGAAAGGCAATGCATAGAACTTGCTTGAGGAGTAACTTGTTGTTCCCCAACAATATTGCCATGTATATGTGAGCCTATGGCTTTGTTGAACATGTCGTATTGTGTTCTGAAGTATCTATAGTTCTGCATATGCTTCCTGTGTGAGAGGGATGTTGAAATGTGTTTGTGCGGTGTTGTCTAGAAGTGTAGAGAGACAGGAGAGGGGCGCAACCGCGCAAGCATCGCACTGCCAGGAGAGGCCGGGATGGCGATTTCATATAGAGCCGGTGTACAGCCATGAAAGGCAGGATTACAGGACCCTAATCAGGGTGACTAAACTAGGCAAGATTACAGCATGCATGGCAAGCAATAATCCGTAATGAATAGGGCTAAACTAGGCAGGTGGAGAAGCTCAGTTTGAAAGTGTGATTCATTCTATGCATTTGGAGATTGGCAACCTCTTTGAAGCAAAATTTCCATTCCCTGAAGGATGGCCTTGTGTTTTGGAAGATCAAGCCATTCCGTTGTTTCCGGATCTCCCAAGCAACCATCATCAAAATTTCCATGAAGAATAGCTGTTGTCACACCCGGTTTTAAGACCAAATCGAATGTAGACTACATGCCAGTATCAAGTTACATACATGTAGTGACGTTATAAGCGAGTAGCAGACGCAATATCCATTATTACAACGTACTTTATTACATCAATAACTCAAAAGGTCTAAAAGTAGATTACAAAGCAGCGGAAAATTAAACTCAGCACAAAACCCAAACTCCACAGGAAGTCGATCGAAAAGCCGCCAGCTTAGAACTCAGCTTCATCCTCAGGAAAGTCCTCGTAGTCATCAGCTTCTGAGCCACGACATGATTATGGAGGATAGAGCAAGTGTGAGTACATAGAATACTCAGCAAGTGTGGGAAAAACTACGACATGAGAGCCAAAAATCAAGATAGGCTTAACTCAAAGGTTTATTGGCATAAATGCTATTTTATTTGTAAATAGTTGCAAAGGCGAACTACTTCTATGTGAATAATTTCTCTAAGGTAAGAGCTAAGGTTCCCACCACCTTGCTCTACAATCGAGGTTCCAACCACCTCTAAACAAAGCTAACTGGAATCACAGTTCCCACCACTATGATCCACCAAAACCAACCCAAGACTGACCCGAAGAACCACCCGACTAATCATGTGAGGAGTCCATGCCGCTCATAACCGTGAGCACGGCTGATATATCAGTTTTCACTCTGCAGAGGTCGTACTCTTTACCCACAAGACGTGTCCTCCTTTTTGCCCGTGTCGATCAAACACTTACACAATTCCGAGGTGTGCGGCCAGGATTCTACTGCAAAGCCTTTCCAACGCCTCTCTCAGCACGTGATGACTGCTGAGGTTTCACCGCCGTATATAAGTGGAGTACACCCTTCACCCCACAGGCCTCCTCTTGCGCCTTACGGTTCTAGGAAGTACACCCTTCCGTCCCCGTACCACCAAGTGATGTTCACAATGCTGAGAGAAAAACGAATTACTGGGCTGGGCCTGTCCCATACCGGGCTTGTGGTTGTACTGTTTTCATTGGTGGTCGCACTACGAACCGGTCCTTAATATGGTCTGGGAAAAACTGCCATCAACCTATCAATAGGCTAATAACCAAATATCCGAAAGCCCACAATTCTGCCTGGAACACATCCACAGGCCAATCAACACGCCAACTTGTCCAAACCCTACTATCTTAGTCTAAGCACTTTTACCAAGGTTCATTAATATCAACATAAATCTACTATACTACTCATGAGTAAGCATCACTAAGCACATTCTACCCAATATGAAAAACCCATCTACGACTACAAGGAAGATTGAGGAAAAACTAGTAAACCCTAACAATGGGATATCATGTTGACGAGCATGCAATTTGTAAATCAAAACTTTATAAAAGTAGACGCAAAATGTTCAAGGACACTTGCCTTCTCCGATGAGTTGCTCGAAATCTCCGAAGTCTTGATCCTGGATGTTCTCGAACGCTTCCGGAACAAACTTCTCTACAAGCGAGCAAACAAGCACCACTAAACAAAGCAAGCACATAAAACGAACACTGGGACAAGCTAGAGCACAAAAATAGGAAGATTTGGGTGCAAAAACCGCCCAAATCGGAGCAACGAAGCGAAAACTATGGCCAGACAAAAATCTATACGACTAAAAATGACAAAAACTATTTTCTGGAATTAAACCTAATTTTTAAAAGGCCTAAAACATTTATTTATAATTTTACAGAATTATTTTATAGCATAGAAATGATTAAAACAATTTTATGGAATTTATTTGCATTTTTCTGAAAATAAACTAATTTTTATATGCATAAAAACAAATTTAAAGCATTTATCCTATTAAAGAATTCATTTCTAAACCACTAGGATCTGATTTGTCCTTTCTGTTTGGCCATCGGTTTGAGGATGGTATGCTGAGCTGAAGTTTAGCTTTGTATCTATGGACTTATAAAGTTTTTGCCAGAATCGCGAAGTGAACTGAGTGCCTCGATCTGACAATCTTCTTGGGTACGCTATGAAGACAAACAATTTGTGACATATACAGTTCTGCAAGCCGTGCACTTGTATATGTGGTCTTGACTGGGATAAAGTGAGCAACCTTTGTCAAACGATCTACTACTACCCATATTGAATCGTAGCCAGCCTGGGTGCGAGGTAACCCAACGATGAAATCCATACCAATATCTTCCTATTTCCATTCGGGAACCTTCAAGGGTGAAGTGATCCAGCAGGTCTCTGATGTTCTGCTTTTACTCTCTGACATGTGTCACAAAGGGCTACATATTCTGCGATGTCACGCTTCATGCCATACCACCAATATCGTGCTTTCAAATCTTGGTACATCTTGGTACTGCCTGGATGGATGGAGTAGGCTGATTCATGGGCCTCTTTCAGAATTATATCCTTAAGCTCTTTTTGGTCCCGTACGCAAATGCGTTTTCCGAATCATATGATACCTTGATCATCCTCAGAAAATCCAGGAGCCTTGCCTCCCTTTATATTCTGTTTAATCTCTTTGATTTTCTTATCTTCCAATTGTCCTTTACGGATATCTTCATTTAAGGTAGACTTGATTTCCATGACCACAGGTCCTTTATTCATGACAATTCCCAAGTTGAGTTGCTGGAATTCTTTGTACAAAGCTGGTTGAGATTCTTGCACCATGATAGTGTTGCAATACATCTTTCGGCTCAAAGTATCCGCGACTACGTTGGCTTTACTAGGATGGTAGTGGATTCCTACATTGTAGTCTTTGATCAATTCTAGCCATCTGCGTTGTCTTAGATTTAGGTCTGACTGGGTGAAGATGTATTTTAGTCTCTTGTGATCCGTATAGATTTCACACCGATTACCGACAAGATAGTACCTCCAAATCTTCAAAGCATGGACGACTGCGGCTAGTTCTAAATCATGAGTTGGATAGTTCTTCTCATGATTCCTTAATTGCCTTGATGCGTAAGCCACAACTTTTTCTTCTTGCATAAGAATGCATCCAAGACCTTGTCGAGAAGCATCACAATAGATATCAAAGTTCTTACGAACATACGGTAGAACAAGCACTGGGGTCAATCTATTCTTCAACTCTTCAAAGCTTTGGACCATTGAAACTTCTTGTCCTTTTGTAACAACTTCGTGAGTGGCTTGACTATCTTGGGAAAACCTTCTATAAATCGACGATAATACCTAGCTAATCCAAGAAAGCTCCGGATCTTCGAGACAGATTGAGGTGCCTTCCAGTTTAAAACATCTCTAACTTTGCTTGGATCTACAGCTACTCCACCTATTGAGATGACATGGCAAGAGACCTGCTTGGACTTCTTTGGCGTGACGGCGACGACGACGACGACTCGGGGTGACGGAGGATGGCCAGAGACGGCGGGGATGGCGCTGCAGTGGTCGGACGACGTCGACGAGCGGTGGAAGCGGAAGCAGAGGGTGCGGCGACTTCGTTTGATGGCTTATCGGGCGTCGGGGAAGACTAGGAAGGCTCGGTGACGGCGAGGCTTCAACGGCGAGCTTTGGCGGCCTTCAGAGCTGAGAGCGAAGGTCGGAGCTTGACGGCGAACGATCGAGGACGTCGATGCGCGGACGGAGAGCATCGGCGAAGGCTCGGACGGTGTCAGGAAAGCTCTGCGCGACTCGGCCACGGCGGTGGGGTCCAGAAAAGGGTTCGGCGACGGTGCTAGGGCTCACAGTTTGAGGAAACTCGATGAGGATTGCGAAATTGGGCGCGGTGGAGTGCGAGGATGCTCGGCTGAGGGATCAATTGAGGTTTTATAGAGAGGAGAGGGGGAATTGAACGGATTGGGGGCATTTGAAGCAGGCGGACGGAAATTGGCTCGGTTTCCTTGATTTTGTCCACTTTCCATCACGAAGACGAACTGGAGCGATTGCCTCTTCAATGCAGCGTCGGTTTCCAAACAATCGTGGCCTCCTTCCATTACTATCGCGCGGAATCGAAGGAAATTCAGACGACGGGCGGCTGAGGAGGAGGAAACGGCGGGGAGGAAGCAGATAGGTGACGACTGGGCCCCACACAACACAAACACACACACACACACACAGAGAGAGAGAGAGAGAGAGAGAGAGAGAGAGAGAGAGAGAGAGAGAGAGAGAGAGAGAGAGAGAGGAGGGGAGGAGAAGATCGGGCGTCACAGCTGTGCGAAATTCATCTTTGCTTGCTAGATCATATTGAAGAAATTTGTATTGTGATTCTAGTTTATTCCTATATGGTTCCAATATCTGACACTGAAGGGGCATGTGAAGAACAGGTGGAAGATTGTTTCCTCTTCACTTTGGTCCATAGAACTCAGTTATAGTTTTCTCCTTGAATTTTGTTGTTTTTTCTCTTCAAAATATTTCTTGTGTTCAATTTGTCCATGAACAGTTGCCACATGAATACTTTCAGCTTCTTGTTGCATTTTGATTTCCAAATGGTTGTAATAGGAGCTAGAGGTGTGATTGACTTGAAAGGCAATGCATAGAACTTGCTTGAGGAGTAACTTGTTGTTCCCCAACAATATTGCCATGTATCTGTGAGCCTATGGCTTTGTTGAACATGTCGTATTGTGTTATGAAGTATCTATAGTTCTGCATATGCTTCCTGTGTGAGAGGGATGTTGAAATTTGTTTGTGCGGTGCTGTCTAGAAAGTACTTATGATTTTGCCTGAACTTTGGTGTGCGGAACTCAATATGTAATTTCTTCAGTTATGCATTAACATTCCCAACAGAAGCTATTCCTTGGTCTTGAATGTACAAAATGTTAAACACATAAATGAGCATCAACACCAGTTTGTACATGTCAAAAGCTACAGGAGGGCTTGTTGAATGGTTGAAGATCTGCTGTCCATTCGTTTGGGATTCGAGGAGGACCAAGCCTTCTGGACACTAAGCTCTCCACTGCTGCTGGTTATTCATCTTTTCTTACTTCTTTTTGCAGATCAAGCCTCTGGTACAACCAACCAAAGACATAATGAGAGAACCAATCAGGACGTTCCAATGGCATGAGTTTTTCCCTCATGGTATTCATCCTGAAATTTCCTATGTTCCATTTTGGATTTATTCTTGCGTTTTTATTTATGTTTATAATTTGCAGGAAGTAACAACATTGGTGTTGTCATTGCACTTTGGGCTCCAATAATTCTGGTATGTCTCGACACCCCCTCGTCCCTCGTAAAAAGAACTTATTTAACACATATGTTGATTTTTGTTAGTTAAATTGTCCAGGTATATTTCATGGACACCCAAATTTGGTATGCACTTTTCTCTACATTAATTGGTGGTATCTATGGGGCTTATCGTCGTCTTGGCGAGGTTAGTAAAATATTATTTTGAAAAATAAAGGTTAGTAAAATATTTCAGTATCTTGCTTCACTATTGGACGGATTTGATGTGCTGGCCCTGCTTTGGGTTCTGAAACAGTTTTCTTGTCTGATAAACTGCATTGCATCTTTTAGAAAATCAGAAAACTTAGTTCTAGGATGGGTGCTTTTTTTTAACTTAGCCATCTCTTTTAAGCTACCATTTCTAATTATTTTACCTAGTTCTGCTTATTTTTAGTGATACCTTCATGCTCTACTCTTTATTCCCTTAATGTCATGGAGCATTATTTATCATGAGGAACTTACGGTATACTCCTTCCTTGGTCAACAAAATCAGATAAGAACGCTAGGAATGTTGAGATCTCGCTTTGAATCATTGCCTGTGGCCTTCAATGAACGCTTGATCCCTTCTGATGCAAACAAGGGTAAAGGTTTCCGGGCCGCTTTTACCAGGAAACCCAAGGTATGGATTTCTAGTGTGAAGCTTGGTATTATGGGTAGATTATTGGTAGATCAATATTGTACAAACAATATTTATCAGCTATCTGACACTTGTTTTTAGGCTTCTGGTGATGAAAAAGAGGAAGAGAAACAAGCTGCAAGATTTGCTCAAATGTGGAACCTAATTATCACAAGTTTCCGTGAAGAAGATCTCATAGATAACAGGGAGATGGATTTGCTACTTGTTCCATACTGTAAAGATCGTGAATTGAATATATTCCAATGGCCACCTTTCCTACTTGCTAGCAAGGTGTCTCCTCTTGATCTCTCCATAATTTCTCTACTTACTATGTTTGTGGATTCAGGTGTTTATTGTTTATTTACTGGATTGTAGATTCCAATAGCGTTGGATATGGCGGCAGACAGCGGTGGAAAAGACCGTGATCTGACAAAGAGAATGGGATCGGATCCATATTTTTCATATGCTATCAGAGAATGCTATGCTTCATTCAAAAACATCATCAATACTTTAGTGTTTGGTCAGCGTGAGAAAGTGTATGTTTTATCTTATTAGAATTGTTATTTGCTAAGGAAATAGGAACTCAATTGTTGCAGACCAGGGGCCAAACATGTAGATTACATGATAACTCCTAGTCTAGACTGAAAGCAACATAGCACTAAACCTAAACTTATCAAAATTCCACTCTGAACACTCCATCCAAAGTCGAGGCTCAAAACATACGCAATAGCCTTTAGTATGAAGAAGATGAAGCTATGATAATTGAAAAATATGAAGTTTGAGTCTTGAATTTGGCCTCAATTGTCATGCATGCAACTTTAGAGTGTATTTGTGAAGTTATGCTGCAATGCATCTGCCCCTCGGGACTAATACCAGCCCTGTTCCTTGAAGCCTTCACAAACCTTAGTTCTTCACACAGTGGTGGTCCACCTTCACAGCATGTTATGGTTTGGAGGTGTTGAACCTGAAAAGGAGTAAACTTATCTGAATGGAGGGGCCACCTTGTGGATGGCTGTCATATTTGTAAATTTACGTAGTCCTACAAAATCTGTTTGGCTGAAGTTCCTTTTTTATGCCTATTTCAGTGTCTTGAAAGAGATCTTTGATACCGTGGATAAACACATAGCAGAGGGAACTCTTATAAAGGATCTGAACATGAGGAGCCTTCCTGCACTGAGCAAGAAGTTTGTTGATTTACTTGAGTTACTGGTATTACACTTGCCATCATTGTTTTAGGTTGTATTCACAAAGGATAACTCCTCACTGCATCTCTCTCTTTGAATACAGCAAAAGAATAAGGAAGAAGACTTGGGTCAAGTTGTCATTTTGTTCCAAGATATGCTTGAAGTGGTCACAAGGGATATAATGGAGGAAGAGCAGCTCGGGGGGTGAGGAGTTTAGCTTCTGTTTTAATTCATGATATTCTTCTTGGAATAATAAAGCGTGTACCATGCTACTTATCTGTATCCATTTTTATGCCACAGCCATTATATTGTTGTAATGCAGACCTGCTTGCTTTCTTGCTGTTTACCATATTAACTGAAAATTATAGTGTTCCTACTTCCTAGGACTAGGCTGCTATTTGCTGCAAGGAGTTGCACAATGTTATTTTCTTTTTGTATATAAAGCTGGAGTTTATTTTCAGTTCTACATACAATTTAGTGATTTATGTAGTTATGTTTTGTGATGGTATGTAGTGATTATTTTGTGATTTATGTAGTAGTGTTTTGTGATGGTATGTAGTGATTATTGGAATTGATCGTTTGATTTCTCTTGAAATGTTGTGGTAGCTCGTGATATATGTATTTTTTTTTTTTACAGAGTGTTGGATTCCATACATGGTGTGAATAACAGAAGACACGAAGGAATTACACCGCTAGATCAGCAAGATCAATTGTTTACGAAAGCTATTAAGTTCCCCATGGAGGAATCAAATGCATGGACTGAAAAGGTTTGATTTTCATCCCCGTCTTTATTTAAAAGTGTTTCTGATACGATGATTATGTCCTTCCTGTTGTTGTAATGATACATACTATATATGTTTCAGATAAAGAGGCTTCATCTTCTGCTAATTGTGAAGGAGTCTGCTATGGATGTCCCTACGAACCTTGATGCCAGAAGGCGAATGTCATTCTTTGCAAATTCTCTCTTTATGGAGATGCCAAATGCTCCGAAAGTGCGGAATATGTTGCCCTTCTCGTAAGTTTTTACAACTGTTTTTCTGTTTGTATATGCTACACACTAATTCAGCACTAACTTATGTTCTTCTCAAAGCTTCTTGTTAGTCATAAATTTGTCATACTAATATTTTTCTCAGCATGCAGTTTTCTGCTGGCAATATCATATATTGACTATCATGATGGCTTCATACTATGATGTTTCAGTTTTGTCTGTTTGAAATGTTGATGTTGTCCTTCCTTTTAGTCACTTTAGCAAAAATAAAAGGTGGTATCTGGAATGATTCTATTTTAGTAGCTGTGTTTCGTTTGAACTAGAGTATGCTTAGCTATTTATTTTATTTTATTTTTGATAAGAAAAAAAAGAGGCTTCATCTTGGCTTGCATACGTTTGTTTCTGCACCTTTTTTCACAATACTTTTCACCAGGTCAGGTCACTTTTGCAAGATGTGATGTTTGATTCAATCTTTTGATTGTTTTTTTTTTTTTTTTTTTTTGCTGTAACAATTTCTATACTGCAGCGTCTTGACTCCTTATTACAAGGAAGATGTTCTTTTCTCATCACAAAATCTAGAAGAGCCAAATGAGGATGGAGTTTCTATCCTTTTCTACTTACAGAAAATTTACCCAGGTTATTTTCTCCCTTTTGTAGCATTTTAGTATTGACTCTGATGTAAGATTCATTTGGTGTTCTCTGATGTCCTTTGAAGTTGACATTTTGTTCATTAACCTCTTTGAAGATGAATGGAAAAATTTCCTCGAAAGGGTGGAGCGCAAGAATGAGGAGGAGCTCCGTGAGGATGAAGGATTGGAAGAGGAGCTTCGTCTTTGGGCATCATACAGGGGACAGACATTGACAAGAACTAGTATGTTATACCTCTTGTGTGGCGTAGCTTTGTATTTTTTCTCTCAAGAAACCTCTTGAACTATGTATGATGTTCAGTTATTTTTTGTGATCGTTGCTCTTGTCTACACAGTAAGAGGGATGATGTACTATCGAAAAGCTTTGGAGCTTCAGGCTTTTCTTGATATGGCCAAATATGATGGTATTTCTAATAGTTCAGTCTATGTCGTGGTTTTGAATATAGACTTTTTGACGTATGTGATGACTTCTCTTCTTGTTTTCATTAGATCTTATGCAAGGCTACAGAACAACTGAACTGATGTCGGAGGACTCACAATTAATGATTCAATGCAAGGCTATAGCTGACATGAAGTTTACATATGTTGTCTCATGCCAGCATTATGGAATTCAGAAACGATCTGGCGATACTTGCGCTCATGACATTTTGAGACTAATGACAACGTGAGTTTCATTGAAAAATTCTTGAAAAGCTCTATTCTGGGAGTAAAATGTGAATATTCCTTTTGTTTGCTCCAGTTTCAAATTTTACCCTCAAATCTGAAAAGAAACACTATTGTACTGCAATAGTATTGTTCTGCATGCATTCAGTATGCTGAGTGAGCAAGAATAATCTAAGGTATAGCACTGTCTATAGTTTAATAGCGAAGCTCATTTATTACAGTGCTGGTTGCTGTCCTACTTTTGGCTAGGTGTTCTCGTGTTTCATGTCCTTTCAGATCAGCAACATACCCTGCAAAATTCTCTATCCTCTTATTTTTTACAATCCAATAGCTACTTGCAAATGATTGTACTGAAATAACAGAAACGGCATTTTGGCAGATATCCATCGCTTCGGGTTGCCTATATTGATGAAGTTGAAGTGCGTAGCCAAGATCGGAACAAGAAGGTTGAAAAGGTTTACTACTCAGCATTGGTGAAGGCTTCTGTTACAAAACCTAATGAGTCTGGTCAGAGTCTTGATCAGGTAATGCAAAAATGCTCTGTTAATTTAGTATTGCTTGGGTGACATTTGTTCTGTTTTAGCTTGGTTGATACTTTGGCCAATTCTTCTTACTTTTACCCAAAATATAATCTGATGCACTGAATTTCGGTGGAGGAAGAATTTTGTGGAAGATTAAATGGGCATGCCATGAAAATAATCCTGGCTCTGATATTGTAATACCTATTTTCTAATCACTAATTCCTTTTCTAGTCACTAATAGCCACAGCTAAAGTGCTCAAAACACATTGAAATCTGTTTCTTTTCCCTTTTGTCTGGGATGAATCCATCTGAACTGTTTGGTGATGTATGGTTTTTTAATTGAAATACTTGTTTCATTGTGTTTGTGGATGTTGGGACTGTTCTGTGTTCTATCTAGAATACCTCAACATCTTTCAGATGACTTATCCAATTTATAGTGCCCTTTTTCTTCTTGGAAGGAATGTTTTCTCACGGTCTCATTGGTGCAAAATGTGTTGCACTTATTTGCCACCTGTCTTTCCTGTGTAGGTCATCTACAAGATAAAACTGCCAGGTAATGCTATTCTAGGTGAAGGAAAGCCAGAAAATCAGAACCACGCAATAATATTCACACGAGGCGAATGTCTCCAAACTATAGATATGAATCAGGTACAGCTTTGAGCACTTGTTGGTTTTAGGAATCATTTTGCATATTTTGTGCCTTTGCTTATGTCGAGCTGTCATGGCAGGAGCACTATATGGAGGAGGCTTTGAAAATGAGGAATCTTCTACAAGAATTCGAGGAAAAACATGATGGTGTGAGATATCCATCAATACTTGGAGTAAGAGAACACATATTTACTGGCAGGTAATTTTCCATGTTCTACTTTTCTGAAGTATAATTAAATTATGTACCTATGTCATTACTTTGGACTATTTTGAGCTGTGGTCTGTGTAGCGTTCCATTTTTCCTATTGTGATTAGCTTTTGCTAATTTTTTGCAGTGTTTCATCCCTTGCATGGTTCATGTCAAATCAGGAGACTAGTTTCGTGACTATAGGACAACGTGTGCTTGCCAATCCATTGAGGTATCCGTCTTAGAAAATATTTCATAGTACATTCATGGTATGGCATTCTGTTGTGTATTGGTTTTGTTCTTGTGAATCGTCTGAATTGTCTTCTTTTCCTTTTCTTTCTCCCCTATGTAACTAGTACTGGTCAGTAACTTGATTCTTCAAGATCTTTTGATGATCTTGGCCTTGACAATCTTTTTCTGAACACCTCTTTGCTAGGGTTCGATTTCACTATGGCCATCCTGATATCTTTGATCGTCTTTTCCACCTTACAAGAGGTGGTGTGAGTAAAGCATCCAAAATTATCAATCTTAGTGAGGACATATTTGCAGGTACTAACCTTTTGCTGTTGCTGCTTGAGTTTTGGAAATCTGTAACTGCTCTGGTAATGATGTAGCTTCTTCTGATGCAGGATTCAATTCCACATTGCGCGAAGGCAATGTTACTCATCATGAATATATGCAAGTTGGCAAGGGAAGAGATGTAGGTCTTAATCAAATATCGCTTTTTGAGGCAAAGATAGCAAATGGTAATGGCGAGCAGACGATGAGCCGTGACATCTATCGGCTGGGACACCGTTTTGATTTCTTCAGGATGTTGTCTTGTTACTATACAACCATTGGTTTCTACTTCAGTACAATGGTACTTTATTGACATTGAACTTCTCACTTTCTGAATCATTAGTTAACTCCTAACCTTTCTAGTATTTTTGTTTCGACTCAGATTACAGTTTGGACTGTATATGTTTTCCTCTATGGGCGGC